>NC_084464.1:86623522-86935665 GCF_027409185.1 Cynocephalus volans | reverse complement strand
TCCAATGAAGAGAGCTGGGGCAGGGCCTAGTGAATGGTCCAGTAAGGGGAGTTGAGGCGGGGGAACACTGTCCAATCAGGACGTTGGGGCGGGGCGTTGCTGGCATCCCGCCTCCCCGCCCCACTCCAGACCTCCTGGTCCCCATTGTCACATCTGCACCTGCTGCGGCGCCGCGGGGCCCCCTGGAGAACCGGGAGCTGCCGGACATGGTGAGTGCCTAAGGCCGGCAGCACGAGCCCAGGCTGGTCGATGGGGCTGGAGCCGGATGGAACCAGCTGCACGAGGGGGTCTGTGTCCCAGAAAGCCCACAGCCGCCACCTCCCCAGAGTCCAGGGAACACCAGCCCCGGGTCACCGCCTCCCACAGGACAGCCTGCGGGTTGGGCGTGGGCACTCCCGGGGGAGCCCCTGTGGACCCCCTTCTGTGGCCTGTGTCCCTGACTAAGCCCCTGGCAAGGTGGAGAATTTCTTCCCCCAACTCATTTTCATTTCCTGGACAGACATTAGTTGGTATTCAGGGGAAGAGACAGAAATGATTCCTGCCCTCTGGGTTCTCCCGGACAGGTGAGGGGTGGAAAACTGACCCAAAGAACAAGGAAAACCCACTCCGGTGGTGCAACAGCCTGCAAAGCAAAATGCTGTGCGGACGCACGGCGGGGACACAGGTGGTGTCCTTCGGAAAAGTGTCCAGGGAGGCCACAGTGAACAGGTGGTAGGAGGTGGATGCCCCGCCTGGTAGGACGGCCACCCTTGACCCATGAGTCAGAGACATTTCCGTTCAGTGCCGCCCCTCCCTGAGTTTGTCACCTTCAAAGATTTATTTGGTTACTTGAATCTCGGATATTTTCCTGAAGGTATAACATCCATTTAATGAATAGAGTTTGAAAGATAATGTGAAATATTTCCAGAGGCAAGAAAGAGGTGAATTTCAGACAAAAATAAAGTTCTAGTCTTACATTCCATTTATTAAAAATTCTTCTGTGTTTTTTTTCTGTTCCTTTTTGCGTGTGTAGTTAAGCTTCTCACATCTGTTGTTTTCTTGTCCTTGATGACAAATGGCATTCCACGGCTTAGCCTTGAGAATGCTCCTGGGGAAACGAAACTTGGAAAAATAGAGAAAATCTCCCTCCCATTATGACCCCAGAAATTGAATACATTTCCATAAGAATGTTTGGTATATAAATTGGTGAATTACAAAAATTCGCTAAAATTTCAGTTATTATCCTCTTGTAGGGTGGGAAATTTGCAACAGTGTTTAATTCTGTTCTGTTTCTCATTATCTGGACTTCAGAGATGAATGCTAAATCCTATGTCATGAAACTTGCACCACCTAGAAGGGCTGAAATCTGGTGAATTGTTTAAAAATATTTTGTTATCATGGAAATAATTGAGTGACATCTTCGTTTTATGGAAGGAATGGATACAATGATACTTCAAAAGTCCATGGCAAAATAGAATTAAAAGAGAATATGAATCTTCCCATCAACTTTTTGAAGTATCCTCCTACTTGTAGTCTTTCTTCTTGAACTATAAAAAGTACTTAAAGTTTCTCTTCCCTCTTTCATGCGCAAACACTGGGTTTGATTTTCATTTAAATTATCCATAGGGGTCCAACAGGAGCAAATAACCTGAGTTGGGGAGCTGTGCTCTGGAGCCAGTAACTCCAAGTGAAAGCCAACCAGGAGCTTCCCCCGCGGGTGTCCTAGCCTGCTCCTACCATCTGCAGAAGGAGTGGGTTACACGGAAAGAAGCTACAGAGTGCTGAAAAACTGGGTGTCTGCATGCAGAGGCGGGTGAGGGGTGATGCCCTTACTGAGGTTATAATTGCTGTTTTCTTGGAGCTGTTTGTTTGTCATCCAGAATTGGCATCCAGTAGGTTTGGTTTGGGCATCCACAGTTGATGAGGTTTGAGTGTAATTTGTGCAAACTAAGAAGGTCAGACTTAGAGAAAGACTCCTTTGTGTTCTGTCCTCTGGAAAAAGAAATTATGAATTTGAGAGGTTTTGGGGGGTCAGAACTTAAACTGGCTATGGCTAAGAGTTCCTCCATGTGTGGGAATGGAAGTCCTGGAGGATGGAGCATTTCTACACTGTGAGAAGGAGGGTGTGTAAAGCTCCCAAGTTGACTCCTGTGGGTGTTCAGGTCCCTCCACCCTTGATCACTGGGCACTGGCCCCTCCTAGGGGCTGTATTTTGCAGTGAGTGTCTGGACCCCAAGCTTGGGGATGTGTTTCAGCTTCTGAATGTGCGTTTTCCTTGCAAACTGTGGGTGAAGCCAGTTGCTTCATCTGAGCTGATGGAAATGTTTGGTTTTCTTCCCTTTTGATTCCTTTATCAAATACTGACACCAACTCCAGTTTCCCTAAGCATTTGGTAATTTTATTTCTTTGTTTGCGTGTGTAAGATTTTCATTTTCTTGCATGAAAATCTAGTGGATTGAGAGATAAAATGTAAGACAAGAGAATTCTGGAAGCATACAGAATTTTTCTTTCTTCTTGGTGAGACAATCTCTAGATAGGATATTGGTGTATTTAAATTCTCAGGCTCGTTTTTCACTTTTTACATGATTTTTTACATCCATGATTTTCCCTAGAGAGTTTTGAGATTTAAAAGGCTGTCTTATTCCTAAGACATTTTCAATTTCTATTGTAGTGCATTTAATGGGTTAGGCCCAAACCCCTAATTATTAAAGATGCTAATCATTCCTGAAAATATTCCCTCATTTGAGATAAAGTACAAACTATATCTCTTGTCATTTTAGTTATAAAGAGATTTGAAAATATTTCATTTCTTATGGTTTGTACTTTCATAAACTTTAGTGTTTAGAGGCTTAAACCTTAAAATACTTTCCCACATACAAAAGTGGCTTCCAAATTTTAAAAAAGCTATTAAAAAGAAAAATATGATTTAGATTTATATAAACTTCTCTTGATTTAAAGTAAATAATGCATGCTATTTTATGTTTGGTTTCAGGTTATTTCGGGGTCTTCCATAGATTGATAGCCATTCACTGTATTGCTCTCTTGTGTTCCCTTGTATGGATAGGCCATTGTTGTTTATTAATTCTACCACTTACTGGCTATTCGAGAGTTTTCAAATTTTTGCCATTATGGCCAGTGCCCTTAAGAACATTGTCTATGTGCCTGCACTTGGGTGTCTTATTCTCATCTCCATTTTAGCATGCCCCATGGTAACTCCTCACTGTCTCTCCAAGAACTTGATCCATGTATGACCTTCTACGTCTCAGTTGATAGAAACCCCATTATTCCAGTTTTTCCTGTGTTAAAAAATTGGAGTCATCTTTGACTCCTCTTGTTCTGTCTTGCCTCAAATTTAGCCCGTCTGGAAACTCTATAGGTCTCTCCTGTGCTCATCCTGTGCCCTGCTCCACTGTGACACCCTAGGCTGACCCACCTGCTTCTCATCTAGTTATGGCTTTAACCTCCTAACAGGTGGCCTGTCCTCTACATCCAGCCCCTATATTCTAGTCTCAATACAACCAATGGGCCATGGAGCTGAAGGGTACGATCATTCCTCTGTGCAAAAGCCCGAAGTGGTTCTGCATTGTTCTCAGAGTCACAGCCAGAGTCATTCCTGTGGCCAACCCGCTCCCTGCCAGGTGCTGTGCACCACCTCCTTGTGTTACTCTCCATCTCCCTCTGCTGCAGTCATGCAGGGACTGGCTGTGCCTGAAGTAGCCAAGGCCCGCTCCAGCCTGCGGGGCTGAGCTCTGGCTGTTTCTTCCGCCTGAAATAGTACTTTTCCTATCTATTCATTTCATTTCTTTTATGTTATGCTACATTTACCATAATAAATTCAAATTGGATCACTTCTGAAATCTTGTCTTGTTCTTAATTTCAGGGGGAACTGTTTTGAAATGTTGCCGTTAAACAGATGCTTGATGTAAGGATTGCAGAAAGCATTGAATTCTGATTGGTTGTTTAGCCTGCTGATACTGAACTTTTCTTTTTTGGGAATGGCTGATTTTGTGTGTTTCTGGCCTCAGTTGGGTGTGATAATCAGTGGTTCCCTCTGTTTTTGTTTTGTTTGTTTGTGGTTTGTTTTTTATGGCAGCTGGCAAGTATGGGGATCCAAACCCTTGACTTTGGTGTTACAAGGCTGTGCTCCAACCACCTGAGATAACTGTCCAGCCCTCCATGGTTCCCTTTGATTCAAGAGTCACCTGTGTCCAGTTTTTGTTGTCATTTTCTATGTCAATACCTCCAAGTTGGAACTCGTTGAATTTAAAAATAATGTGAAATTTGGCTTGATAATTTGGAAAATCATGATAAAGTGGTCCTAAATATTTAGAGTTAAAACTTCAGAAACCGTATTCATATCTATATCTGAATAAATATATATTTGCTGTAGTGCCTAGCATTTCTAAAAAGTTCTTATACTTGCAATTTATTCCTTTATTTGTCATATTCTCACCTCTATCTCAGCACACTCCAGGTTGAACTCTTCACCTTCCACCGCTATCCTTCTCTGTCACCTTGCACGACTCAGTTGGGAAAATTTAGGGTCCTCCTTGACACTTCTTTTCCTCTCACAAACCACCTTCAATTTATTAGGAAATTTGGTTGTTTCTAACTTCAAATTATGTCGAGAATCAAATCTGCCCATCACTGCCGCTGCTACTGACCTCATCTGATCCATTGTCCTGGAGTTCCTGATTACAGCCACCATGTCCATCTGCTACCCTCATGCCTGTTATCGGATAACAGAGGGAACTTGCCAAGATGCTTGGTCAGGTCATTTCTCTCTTCAGAACCCTGCACTAGCCTTCAGGTCACTCAGCACCAAAGCCAAAGTCTCTACAACAGCAGGTTAAGTCTTCATGACACCATGTACCCGCCCATTCCTATCACTGTCCTATCTCTTCTTCTGTTGCTCCCCATCTCACTTTGTTCCAGTTGTACCAGCCTCTGGCTATGCTTGAATATCCAATTCCTGCTCCTCCATAGGCCCTAAGCTCTAGCTGTTCTGTGGATTGAATGGCCCCCCAAGAACTCCATGAAGCTTGACCCTCATTGTAACGGTGTGAAGAGAGTGGAAAATCGGACTATGGCAGTGTTGAAAGGTGGGGCTGTTAAGAGGTGATTGGATCAATACAACTGTGCCTTGTGAATGGATTAATCCATTTGTGGAGTAAAGGGTTAACGGTCTAGTGGGCTGTCATGGGAGTGGCTTTATAAGGAGAGCAAGTGAGCACGTTGAGAGCTCTTGTCATTCTCGCCATGTGGCGCCCTGCATTGTCAGGACCCTGTAGAGAGCTCATACCCAGAAGAAGTCTCTTGCCAGATGCATCCCCTGGACCATGGACATTCCAGCCTCCGAAACTGTAAGAAATAAATTTTGTTTCTTTAGGAACTACCCAGTTTCAGGTATTCTGTTGTAAGCAACAGAAAATAGACTAATACAGGTTTTTTTACCCCATTTGGAATAATTTTTCCCTTTCTATTCCTTTCATTTGTTTTCAATTTAAATTGAGCATATTCTGAAACTTTGTCTTATTCCTAATCTAAAGGGAGCTATTTTGAAATTTTATCCTGAAATAGGGTGCTTGGTGTGCTGTAAAGAATTAACCTTACTCAGGGCTGCTGGTTAGCTCACTCAGTAGAGCATAGTGCTGATAACACCAAGGTCAGTAGTTTGGATCCCCGCATGGCCAGCCACAAAAAAAAAAAAGGAATTAACCTTACCCAAAGAAGACAGGTCTCACCTTTGCCCTTGGCTCCAGGGAGAGAATTTTTATATAAATGAGCCAAAGATGGCCCCTGTGTATTGGCCTCTAGGTTATTTCTTCACAGCAGCTGAGACTCATTAGGTCAAAAGCCTATCAGCACCAAATTCAAATTTTTACACATCCATTTATTTTAGAAACAGCACAAACGAGTATATTCTTAGCCATTCAGAGCCTGCCTTGTTTCCATACCCTGCAAAACCTCACCTGAGAGCTGTTAACAATTGTCAAGACAGGGCCTTTGAGTTAGTTATAGGTCCTGTTAGAGCTTTTTGACCCAGAGGCCACATGCCATGCTGCTGCGTGACATCACCTCCACACGTAAGCTACCTATGTGATCCCCCTCTCCCCAGGAGTTCCCTTGCCCTCCTACTCTTCTGAAATTTGGCCTTCTCTGGACCAGCTCCTAATGTGAGGGACTTTTCCCATATGCAGACCTGTCGATGCTGCCCAATAAAACTTCTGTGTGCTACTGCCACCTCTTGGTCATATCTTTTATCTCGATCAGCCCCCAAATTCCTCAACCCCCAGCAAGAATCTCCCAGCTCTTGGGATGTCCTGCTTGGTGAGAATGTATTTACCTGGGGATCTTGACTCACATTAGATACAGTACACTAGCAATGTGATTTATCGTTGGGGCTTTGGGCCATGTGTTATTAGCTTAACCTCTCAAGGGGCTGGAAGCTCAGGTCAGCACGTGGGTGTCAAAAATGTCTATGTGAATAAGCTCCAAAAAAACTAGACACCAAGGCTCAGGTGAGCTGCCCTGGTTGGCAATAATATGTGCATATTTTCTCACATTGTTGATGGGAGAAATTAGTGCTGCCCATGACTCCGATGGGAGAGGGGAAGTGAACACTTCAAGCTTCTCCTGGACTCTGCCCCATGTAGCTCTTGCCTTGGCTGATGTTAACCTCTATCCTTTCACTGTAATAGGCCACCATGAGCACAACTGCTTTCAGTGAGTTCTGAGTCCTTTTAACACATTGCTGAACCTGAAAGTGGTCCCAGGGACTCGTGAGCTTGCTGCAGTTGGGGTCAGAAGGGAGGATATCCGGGGGTTCCTCAACTTTGCACTTGGTATAAGTGTTTGTTGATACCACCGTATTTAAATTGACAGTTTAGCCAACTGATACTGACCTTTTCTTTCATGGGAGTACCTGATTTTTCATCCTTCAATTGGGTGTGAGGTTCATTGGTTCCCTGGAGTTCAAGGGTCTCTTGTGCCATTTTTTGTGTGTGTTAATTTTCATTCCAGCACTTTCAAGTTGGTTCTAGTTAAGTTGAAGAGAAAGCAAAATCCTTATCGTGACATTTTGTAAAATAATGGTAAAACTATTTCTAATCATTTAGCATTGAATATTCATTAAATTTTTTTTTCCAATTCAGTATTACCTAAAATGATTACCTGCCTTTACTCTGCCCTATTACTAGTCTAATATATACATATATATTTGTGTGTGCATGTGTATATGTAACAGAAATTTATTTTTTATTTTTTGGTAGCTGGTAGGTATGGGAATCTGAACACTTGACCTTGGTGTTATCATACTGCACTCTAACCAATTGAGCTAACCAGCCAGCCCCTACATGTAATGGTAATTTCTTATGAGACTACACTAGAGATACCCTGTATGAAGAGTGATTAGGATTGACCTAGGTGGCTTTCACTTCCTGCACAAAAAGAGGGACACTCCAGTCCCAGTGCTCCTGTACCGAACAAGTAAATTCTAGCATTAGAACGGCAGCATGGAAGCCGTTTCTCTGTTCCCTGCATGTGGATGTCAGTGGGTTGATGACGTCTTTCAGAGACCGTGGTGTAGGAGAACCATGCAATTCAGTGTTTCCCAGGCCCAGGGGTTGGGCGGTTATGCTCATGTGACTGTCAGGAAGCATAGAAGTGATAGAAATGGGTAACACAGCCTCTACAGTAGCTGGTGAGTTATCACTTTCTCCTGGGATTTGAAACAGGCGAGCATATTTCTTTTGGAGGAGGACATTGTTGAAATTTTCATGATTTTATTTTATAGTCTTGAGCAAGTTCAGAAACAGTTCTGGATTTAAGTTAACTCACTAAGACCACAGAATCTTGTGTGAACTTTTTATGAGTTGAGTTCAGTTCCCAGTGATGTTTCACCATCCTTCTGCACATGTATGTGTTTTGTTTCAGGACTTAGTGGTTTTTGAGAATGTGGTTGTGGACTTCACCTTGGAGGAGTGGGCCTTGCTAAGTCCTGCCCAGAGGAAACTCTACAGAATTGTGATGCTGGAAGCCTTCAGGAACCTAGACTTTGTAGGTAAGGATGACATCATTCCTTTGCTTAGTTATTTAAATAATAAATATTTCTTGCTCATCAAGCCTATTCCGAGATTTGGAATGTAGAAAGGGAATACACTGATTAACAATACAGGTATGATCACAACCATCCTGGACCTAGAATCTAATAGTTTCTCTGTGACAATAAAAATCTACATATTGACCTGTTTTTCTTTCTGTCTTGTTTAAAAGTCTTAAGGTTGTTTAGTGTCATCAGTGTGGTTGTATATTCACGGGCCATGTTGGGGGCACAGAGAGGCTTGTTGTTTGAAACCTTGTGATGATCTCTCTGTGAACATTAAATTGCCCACCATTCTGACCTCGTGTGCTGTTAATAATGAAATCATGAACAGCTAAGCTCCTGAGTCTCTTTATTTGCTCACAGGTGCCTTCCTCATAGATTTGTTCACTCCAAAAATTTTTTTCACTTTTTTTGTTTCAGATGAGACACAACTTAAAACCAATGGGTCCATTTCTCAGCAGGATATATTTGGTGAAAAATTATGTGATGAACAGAAAACAGCAAGGTTCACAAGAAATGATAACTGGGCCTCCCTTTTAGGAAAACATTGGAAAGACTATAGCATTAAAGATAAGTACAAAAACAAGGGGAGACCTTTGAGTCTTAGATGAAAAAGTGGTGTCCCAGTAGAATATTGTATTATTTCATGGAATTAAAAAAAACAAACCCCACAAACCTAGCTCTAGATTTATTTATTCGGAGAATCCCACCCCCCATTTTTTCCCTTAATATGACTTAGACATTGGGTATTTGAGAGATAGTTAATTGGAGACAATTATCAGGGAACCCTATATACTACTATTGTTGTAGTAATAAGGAAAGTTTGGGTTTAGAGAGAGACATCATTCAGCACCATGGCTCCAACCTGTGCTTCAAGCACCCCAAGGGACTTCAAGCTGGGGTCACCTTTTACTCATGGAAGCAGGATTTGGGAGAAGAAACCAGGAGGATAAGAGTGTGGACCCCATCCCAACTTCAGTAGAAGGCAGCTCTGCTCTCACATGTTTTGTGGATTCTGCCTTTTCTAATGATTTTGTTTAAGAGAAGGGTTTAATTGCTATTCTTACATTTGGAAACTGCGGTTGTAAAGGTCAAACGTGTGTGAATTGTGGTATCAAATGGTTCTGAGATTAATTTCCATCTTTATCACTTATAGGTTTGTGTCATTGGCCATGTGATCGACCCTCTCAACACCTTAGTTTCCCTGTCTGTAAAATGGGACTATTAGTAACACTTACTTTTGAGGGGGTATTGTGAGCAGTTAGTAAGATTTAATAATAGTAAATGCTGGTCACATAGTTTGCAGCCAATAAGCCTTAATTTCCTCATCCTCATCCACTAGGATTAGAAATTCCTAGGAGGCAGGTTCTGTGTCTTATTTCTCTTTGTATCTCTACCTTCTAGCACAGTAATTCTCAACTTTTGGTGTCTATTTAGTGTCACTAGTAGAGCCCAGGGCTCATCTGCACTGAACAAAATTCCCAGGCTAGTAATTCTGCATGTAGCTTAAGTATAACCCACTCTGTATTTGATAATAAATGCTTTTCAAATAAATGCCTGGAAAACAGTAGCTTCTCTTTATTAATAGTGAGCACAGTGTAGGTATATCACATTCTTGTTTTTGTTTCTTGCTTTTGCTACCAGAAAGTTCAAATTTGACATTGTGAAGTGAATCATTTTCTACCAGAAGTTTTGAGCTATAGGAAAACAACATAAATTCCAGGTCTCCTTTGAGGGAGTAGAGGCAAAGAGCAGAGGCAAAAAAGTGGAAAGAGAGTGGGCCCCTGGGAAACAGGTATGTTTGAATGATGCTCTGCTATGTATCAGCTGTGTGACATTGGTCAGGTAAGTGGAGCCTCAGGTTTCTTACCTACAGAGACGAGTGTATCAGTTAGAGATTGTGGTTGGCTCAAATGATCAGAACAACACTGGCTGAAACACATAGGGCTTTATTTTTCTCAGGAAAATGAAGTCCAGAGGGCGCGGTCCAAGGCTGGTCCTGGGGCTCCGTCTTTCTGTCCTGCCAGCCTTAGCACAGCCTCTCTTCCTCAGGACTGTAAGATGCCTCCTCTACCTCCAAATGTGGTGCCTTTGAGAAAGAAGGGAAAGAGGTGCAGCGTGGCTGAATTTACTCTCTTTAAACAAGGTTTCCCAGGAACCACCCTATCAATGACCACTTACATCTCATTGATCACAGCTGTGTCACATGAATGTCTTGAGTTACAAGGGAATCCAGGAAATTGTGTGTGTGTGTATGTTTAGCCTGGACACACTGCTTCTCCTCAACAAAATTAATTTTCTATTAGTAAGAAAGGAGGGGAGAATGGGTATTGTGTACTAGTGTCTGCCACAGTGAGAGTAATAAGCTCCCTTGAGAATGTGGAAGCAAGACTGCACAGAACCCAGAAGCCTCTGACTTCTATTCTTCAACATCCTGGGTTACTCTGTAACTCACTTTCCTCCTGTATGTGTGGCCCTTTCTTTTTATGTCTTAACTTTATAAATGGAATGACCAGGCAATATCCCCATTTCAAATCATGTCCCCTTTTCCATAAAGATGATTACTCAGTTCATGTTTGAAATTCTCAAAATGAAGTGTGGTAGAGCAGTATCATGTATCGCTATGAAGTTTTATTACTTTACAAAGATTCCTTTTTCTCTTTAATAAATTATGTTTGTAACTCATAAGGAAACAGCTGATTTGTAAAGCAGAACATTGCTTAGTTGTAACATTTAAGTCCCCAGCCAGCTCAGGCTGTAGTCAAATTTGGTCAGTGACTCCAGTATTTTTACACTGACCACTTAGCCTGCAAGTAGATGAATCCTACTACCTCTTACCTCTGAGCTCTGCAGGCAGCCACTGAGCCATGGTGAAAAAAGGAGCTTAGGCACCATTATTAAAAGTAAATTACGTCTGATGTAATCAAATTACATCTGATGCTCAACTCTACTCCTCCTTCTTGATTCCTCTGTGAATTTCTCCTACCTGTGTGCTCCATCTTTTAGCCTCAAATGAAGAAGATGCCAGATCAAGTACCCCAGAAAAAAAGTGAATCTAAGAGAGTTTTAGGGGGATGGGAAGTCAAGGGAAGAGAATTATGTTCAGGATCTATGGACTGCAATGTTAAAAAAGGCTCATCAAGAAACCGTGACTCCATAGTGACCTCTGCCTATAAACCTACGATAAAGAAAAAACTCTTGGCGGAACCACAGTTGTCCACCCCCTTCAAATTGTACTGTGCTATTTTTAGTTTAACGATAGTCTTTGTGGTGATGGTTTCCCAACGTTATTTCTAGCTTTGACTGATAGTATTTGTGGTTAGATCAGACCTACTCTATTCTCACTGATTTTCTTTCAGGTATTATTTTAGGATTAACAGTAAATTTCTCTAAAAAGACTACAGCTATGGGAGACAAGGGGAAAAAAGGAAAGCATGAATCACATCACATTTCTATTCTAAATCATCTACTCTCAGAAACTTTAATTTTAATTTGGAATGCAAAAGTCTGACTCCTGTATTCTATCAAAAAAAATCTGTTACTTAATATAAAGCTAATTAGAATTTAAAAACTCAAAATAAAGTTTATTTTCAAACAAGATTGGCTTTGATAGGTATTAATGTTAAATAAGTCATGAAAAACATTTTTGTCCATATTTACACTGAAGCCTGAGAAGGAGGTAAACAACAAAATCAAATTGGAGAATAGTTCAGTTTGAGTATCTTTTCTGGCTCCTCCTTCACTCATTCATTCACAATAATTCATTCCACAAACATTCTTGAGTACTAAGTCCTTAAGGTAATGGTCACAATTGCTGGTTGTTCTACAATTCTGAGATGGAAGGTGGTGGGCCTCAGGGTGTAATGTCCACTTTCATCACTAGAAAGGCTGGCCCGAGGTATGATTGCTGCTGAGCAGATACTAGGCCTCTTGATGAATGTACCCAGTGAGTCATTTCATGTAGCTTATTTTCAACAGTGAATTCAAGTGAATGTGATATTATATCTTTTTTCTGAAGACTGCTGCCAGATTCAATGAAACTCAAAGTGAGAAAATATTAGAAAACCACTCATCACAGCTCCAAACTTTCACATCTAGTTGTAAATAATGTTTTCCTTTGCCAAGTGACTTTTACATGTCTTTATGTACATGTTTGGTCCTCAAACCAACAAAACAGTCTTTCTTTTATTTCAAGAAAAAAATACTGCAGAGAATGGGAGTGTTTTAGTTGATATGAATGATTTTGCTTAATATTCCTGCGTTGATGGCATTATTGATTTACTCATCAATTACTTAAATGTAAACAATTTTAGCCTAAGCATTTTAACTTTGGAAATGGGCACCGCATGTCGTGAGCTTATGCTAAGACTCCCAGAGTTGACTTAATTTACAAAAGTGGTTATAGAATGAGGATCGGCAAATTATAGCTCATGGGCCAAATCTGGCCTGGCACCTCTTTTTGTACAGCTTTCAAGCAAAGAATGGCTTTTACTTTTAAAAAACTGAGCAGGACACTTACTAGGGATTGCTATTTGGGTTGTTAAAGGGATGGGAAAGAAACAGGACTGGGCAGAGCGAGAAGTTGAGGTATAATGCAGTCCCTGTAAGGGCCTTCACTGACCCTGGGGGAGCCCTGGAGCTGCGATGGCCATTCAGAGTTTTCTTGAGTAGGAATGCAGGAGGTGGGCTTTTGTATTCCCACATTGACATGTAAATGTGAGCTGTTTGTGGAAGGGGGTATGACGTTGAGCAAGGCAGTTTTCTTCAGCTAAGGCGAACCTCAGAGAGGGCCGACAATTGAAGATCATCTTCCATCAGCATTCTCAGCAGCTGGGGAACAAGCCCTTCACTCCTGAAGAGGCTCCAGACCTGCCCATGGGCTTCCTTCAGAATAGGCCCAGCACACTTCTGGTCTTTCTTTGTGTGTGTTGTTGTTGTTTTTAGCTCTGTCCTACAGTTCTCTGTTCTCATGGCATGGAGCAGCACAGAAAGAAAGACCTAAGGAAGAACATGCCTATGAAGAGAAGGAAAGGACATTTCTCTATGAGAGCTAGAACTGTTTTAAGCTATTCACCCCAAGCCTGCTCAGGGTAGGGAGGTGGGAGGGGGTGGGAGGGGGATGCCTAAAAGAGAAAAAAGAAATGAAAAGACATTGTCAATCTCACGAGTGGAAGAGTCAAAAAGGGAACAGATCCTCAGAGGGCACTCTGTAGGGCTTCCCTGACCGTGTCAAGTGTTCTATCCTCTGCAAAAGGGCTCTACTAATGCCTGATCTTGTAACTCATTGGTTAATGTGACATAGTAGCAAAAAAGGGGAAGTCCTGGGCATCCTCTTAATGCCCATCATCATTTTCTCCTTTTTAACATTAAATCTCTTTGATTAACCTTCAGACTTCTACCCTAAATCTCTTCTGGTAGGACAGGAATCTTTTCTTATATGTTGGCAATGTGTTCTTTCCTGCATAATTCACTTCAGAGTTCACCTCATCCAGTAGATGGTCAAGATCAAGGTTGTTCTCACACTAATACTGGACTGATTTTCATTACCTCCTACTCTCTTGGAGCTTGTGGTATAAGTTTACAAAGGTAGAGACAGAGCAAACTCTGAAATGGCTATTATCTGAGTTATCACCTTCAGGGATTGTGATTTAGGTGTCATAAGCAGTCAGTAAATATTGAACTAGCACAAAAAATATGATTCATAGAAAGATGAATGACTTACCTGACATTCTGACATTACACGAAGAGAGTGATTAATAAATATGGACCAGAGATCTTGGTTCCAAGCTTTCTTCAACACTATCTAGTTACGTGTTTTATTATTATTTTTATTATCATTATTTTTTCCTTCTTTTACCTTTTTATAGTTTTTTAAAAAATTATATAACCAATATGTAAATAAGTGTGCAAAGCATTAAAACAATATTGAGGTATATCCCATCTCCTCTCCAATCTTCTTCCCTTCCCCAGAAGTAATTGTTATCATATTAGTGTTTATGCTTTACATACACATTTTTTACACTGTAATGCCTTTGTTCTCAGCTAAGAATAACCAATTTCCTATATTCTATTGTTAAAGTTCCACACATTCCTGCATATTTTATTTTTGTCTTAGCTAGGCAGTTGTGCAAAATGAACCTTTGTCCAGATGCCCACATTGGACCATGAACAGATATTGGAAAAAACCCACAGGATTTTGGTTCACTAAAAAGCCTAAAGATTGGACCCAAATTTTGATTGCAGAAGGCCTAAGTGGCACTTCTTGTGCTTCTGAGATGTTTCAAAGTGAGCATAAGAAGCTAATAAAAGAGAACATAGATTATCTATCCCTGTAGCTGTCCATCAGTCACCATTTATTAGTGCTGACTATGTTCTAGGCATTGTGGACCAAGTTCTTTATATGGATTGTCATTTAATCCTCCCAGTAACCTTGTGAAGTGAGAAAAATTATTAAACATGCAAAGTGTGGCTTAGAGAGATTAAACAGCAGGCCCAAGTTCACATAACTAAAAAGTGGCAGAGCTTAAACCTTGTTTGACCAAAGCCAATATTCTTTTTAAAAATCTATTTCTTTTTTTCTATTAAAAAAATTGTTTTTAATTATACATATTTGTGGGGTACACTGTGTTGTTTCAATACATGCATATGTTGTACAATGGTTTGCTTAGGGTAGATAGCATATACATCCACTAAACATTTATCTTTTCTTTGTGGTGATTACATTCAAGATATCTCTTCTAGCTATTTAGAAATATACAATATAATATTATTAGCTATTGTCAGCCTAGAACACCAGAATTTATTCTTCCCATCTTCCTGTAACTGTACCCATTAATCCACCTCTTCCCTTCTCTCCCCACCCCCTTCTCTACCCAGCATCTGGTAACCATTATTCTACTCTCTAATTCTATTAAAATGCCTTTTTTTTTTAGATTCCACATATGAGTGAGAACAAGCAGTATTTGTCTTTCTGTGCCTGGCTTACTTGACTTAACATGATGGTCTCCACTTCCATCCATGTTGCTGCAAATGATAGGATTTCACTATTTTTTTCTTTTTTTTAATAGCTGAATACTATTCCATTGTTTATATACACCATGTTTTTTCATTCCTTTCATTTGTTGGTGGACGTTTAGGTTGGTTCCATATTTTGGCTATTGTAAATAGAGCTGCAACAAACATGGGAGTGCAGGTATCCCACTGACATGATGATTTCCATTCCTTTAGGTATACACCCAGAAGTGGGATTGCTGGATCATATGGGAGTTCTATCTGTAGTTGTCTGAGAAAACTCCATACTGTTTCCATAATGGCTGTACTATTTTACAGTCCCACCAACAATGTAGAAGAGTTCTCTTTTCTTCATATCCTTTCCAGCATTTATTATTCTCAGTCTTTTTAATAATGGCCAGTCTAACTGAGGTGAGAGGATATCTTATGTGGTTTTGATTTGAATTTCCCTGATGATTAGTGATGTTGAGCATTTTTCATGTACCTATGGCCACTTGTTTTCCTTAGAAAAATGTCTATTTAGCTCTTTTGCCCATTTTTTTGATTGGATTATTTATTTTTTTACCATGAAGACGTTTGAGTTCCTTATATATTCTGAATATTAATCCTGTGTAGGATGTGTATTTGCAAATATTCTCTCCCATTCCATAGGTTGTCTTTCCATTCTGTTGTTTCTTTTGCTGTACAGAAACTTTTAGTTTGATGTAATCCCATTTGTTTATTTTTTTCTTCTGTTTGTTGTGCTTTTGGGGTCTTATTCATAAAGCCTTTGCCCAGTCCTACTTCCTGAAGTGTTTCTCCTATGTTTTCTTTTAGTAATATTATGGTTTCAGGTCTTATACAAAACTCTTTAATTCATTTTTGAGTTGATTTTTGTTTATGGTGAGAGGTGCAGGTCTAGTGTCATTCTCCTGCATATAAATGTCCAATTTTGCCCACACCATTTATCAAAGATATGTACATTTTCCCAGTGTATGTTCTTGGTGCCAGTATCAAAGATAGTTGGCTGTAAGCATGTGGGTTGATTCTGGGTTCTCTTTTTTGTTCTTTAGGTCCAAGTGTCTGTTTTTATGCCAGTATAATGCTCTTATGGTTACTATAGCTTTGTATAATTTGAAGTCAGTCAGTATAATTTGAAGTCAGGTACTGTTATGCCTCTGGCTTTATTTTTCTTGCTCAGGATTGCTTTGGCTATTCGTGGTCTTTTGTTGTTCCGTATGAATGTTAGGATTGTTTTTTCTATTTCTATGAAGAATGTCATTGGTATTTCGATAGGGATTGCATTGAATCTGTAGCTAGCTTTGGACATTTTCATGATGTTAATTCTTCCAATCCAAGAGCATGGATTTTTTTTCCATCTTTTTGTGTCCTCTTTAGTTTCTTTCAGTAGTGTTTTGTACTACTCATTGTAGAGATCTTTCAACTCCTAGGTTAAATTGATTCCTAGGTTTTTTTTTTTTTTTTTTTTTTTGGTGTTTTTTCGTATTTTATTTATTGTAAATAGGCTTGCTTTCCTGATTTCTTTTTCTGCTAGTCCATTACTGGAGTATAAAAATGCTACTGATTTTGGGGTGTATCCTGCAACATTACTCAAATTGTTAATCAGCTCTAACAATTTTTTTGTAGAGTCTTTAGGATTTTCTCTATATAGGATCATGTCATCTACAAACGAGATAATTTGACTTAACCTTTTCCAATCTGGATGCACTTAATTTCTTTCTCTTGTGTTACACTTTCCTCTGTGTAACTGAGATGGAAAAAAGAGAAAGAAAGAATTCACTCAAAGTACCATCAATGAGGCCTGGAGGGACTGCCGCCCATCAGGGGAGCAGCAGCACTTGGAGGGACTGCTGTGCATCAGGGGAGCAGCCCCGATTCAAAATCAGTCTTTCCTTTTATTGACAAGACAAGGAAGTTTCACAAGAAAAATCAGTTGATTCAATCATCAAAGAAGGACATAAAAACAGGCAGCGTAAAACTAATAACAGCAGTAAATTAACAATGTAACATTCCAAAATGTAATTTGTAAAAAGCTAGGTCAATACGCCAACAAACAGCTTGTCCTTCGTAAACATTTTCTTTTCCACATACTTCCTACAGCAATTTCCTTAGCATATAGACAGCATTCAAGCAGTTTCCTTAACATGTCTTAAGAACAATCAGTAGGTTAAATAGTCAATAGTCATTCAAGCTGGAATTAAACCAGCAACCTAAAACAGTCAAAGTACATAATCCCATCCCTAAACAGTGATTAGAATTGATTAGATGATTTTTGCCAAACTTATCTGTGGACTTTCGTCCCCTACTCAAGAGCCTTTTGGCTCATTCATGTATTACCTGAAAATCCTATTCTAAGATCAAAGGAAAATTAAGATTTCTAACCCACTACACTCTTGCCTGATTGCTGTGGCTAGTACTTCCAATATTATGTTAAACAGGAGTGGTGAGAGTGGATACCCTTGTCTTGTTATTGTTCATCCCATTCAGGATGATAATGGTGGTTGGTTTGCCATATATAGCTTTTGTTGTGTTGAGATACTTTCCATCTATACCTAATTTGCTGATAGCTTTTGTCAAAAAGCTATGTTGAATTTTGTCGAATGCTTCTTCTGCATCTATTGAGATAATCATATGGGTTTTGTCCTTGATTTTGTTGATGTGGTGTATCACATGTACTGATTTGCATGTGTTGAACAATCTTTGCATCACTAGGATGAATCCCACTTGATGATGGTGTATAGTTTTTTTCATGTGTTGCTGTATTCTGATTACTAATATTTTGCTGAGGATTTTTGCATTTATGTTCATCAAGGATATTGGCCTGCAGTTTTCTTTTTTTGTTGTATCTTTATCTGTCTGGTTTTGGTATCAAGGTGATGCTGGCTTCATAGAATGAGTTTGGGTGAAGGGATTCTGTTTCAATTTTTTGAAATAGTTTGAAGAAAGTTAGTACTGATGCCTCTTTAAAGGTTTGAAAAAATCCAGCAGCAAAGCTATTTGGTCCTAGGCTTTTCTTTGTTGGGAGACTGCTGATTACTGCTTCAATCTCGTTACTTGTTATTGGTCTGTTCAGGTTTTCTGTTTCTTCTTGGTTCAGTCTTTGTAGTTTGTACATGTCCAGAAATTTATCCATTTCCTCCATGTTTTCAATTTGTTGGCATATAGTTGTTTATAATAGTCTGTAAAGATTCTTTATATTTCTGTGGTATCAGTTGTAATGTCTCCCTTTTTTTTCTGATTTTTGTTATTTAGGTCTTCTCTCTTCTTCTTTTTGTTAACCTAGCTAGTGGTTTGTCTATTTTATTTATTTTCTCAGAAAACCAACTTTTTGTTTCATTGATCTTTTGTATCATTTTGGGGGTCTCTATTTCATTTAGTTCTGCTTTGATCTTAGTTATTTCTTTCTGTCTACTAATTTTAGGGACGGATTTTTCTTGTTATTCTATTTCTTTAAGGTGTAGCATTAGGTCATTTATTTGGAGTCTTTCTATTTTATTGATGTAAGCATTAGTTGAAATAAACTTACCTGAGTGCTGATTTTGTAGTATTGCACAGGTTTTGGTGTGATGTGTCTTTATTTTTGTTAGTTTCAAGAAATTTTTTGATATCCTGTAATTTCTTCTTGAAATTAACAGAAGCCTGTTGTTTAATTTCCATGTATTTGTATAAATAGTTTCCAGAGTTATTGATTTCCAGTTTTAATCTGCTGTGGTCTAAAAGATACTTGAAGTGATTTCAGTTTTTTAAAAATTTGCTGAGACTTGATTTGTGACCAAACATGTGGTCAATCCTGCAGAATGTTTCACGTCTTGATAAGAAGAATGTATATTCTGTAGTTGTTGGATGAAATGTTCTGTAGATATCTGCCAGGTCCAGCTGGTCTAGGGTATAGTTTAAATACTGTGTTTCTCTGTTGATTTGTTGCCTAGAAGTTCTGTTTAATGCTGAGAGATAGTTTTTTGGTCTCCCACTATTGCCTTATTGGGGTCTTTCTCTTTCTTTAGGTCTGATAGTGTTTGCTCTCTATATATGGTTGCTCTTGTACTCAATGCATATATGTTTATGACTGTTATGTCTTCTTGTGGGATAGATCCCTTTATCATCATATAGTAGCCTTTGTCTTTTTTTATAGTTTTTGGTTTTAAGTCTATTTTATCTGATATGAGAATAGTTGTCCTGCTTGGTTTTGGTTTCCATTTTCAAGGTATATATTTTTCTGTCCTTTCACTTTTAGTCTGTGTGTGTCTTCACAAGTGAGGTGAGTCTCTAGAAGATAGCATACAGTTGGTCTAGCTTTATTCCAATCCAGCACTCTGTGTCTTTGGAATGGGGAGTTTAATCTATTTACATTTAAGAATGTTATTGACAGGTAGTGTTTTACTCTTGGCATTTTATTGTTTTTTGTTTAGATGTTTTAAATATCTATTGTTCCCTTTTTCCCCTTTTAGTATTCATATTCAATCTTGTTGGTTTTTGAGATGGTATGATTTAGTTTTCTCATTCTCATTTGCATTTTTGTTTTATCAGAGGGTTTTGTTCTTTGTTGTGTATTGATAGTGGTTATCAGTTTTTGGATTCCAGACACAGAACTTCCTTGAGGATTTCTTTCAGGACTGGTTGTGTGGTGGTGAATTCCACATTTTTTGTCTGTCTGGGAAATACACTATTTTCCCTCATTACTGAAAGATAGCATGGCTGGGAATAGAATTCTTGTCTGACAATTTTTTTTCTTTTGGTATGTTGAATATATCATCCCATTTTCTTCTGGCCTGTAGTTTCTGTTGAGAAGTCTGCTGTTAGTCTGATGTAGGCTCTCTTATAGGAGACTTGATGCTTTTCTTTGCTGCTTTCAGAATTCTCTCTCTGTCTTTGAGTTTTGCCAGTTTGACTATAAATGTGTATCAGAGAGGATCTCTTTGGATTGAATATGTTTGGGGATCTTTGAACTTCCTGAATCTGAAGGTCCATTTCTCTCCCTACACCTGGAGAATTTTCTGCTATTATTTCCTTGAATAGGTTTTCAATGTCTTTTCCTTTCTCCTCCTCTTCTGAAATACCCATGATTTGGATGTTTTTGAGCTTAAGGTTGTCTGCTAGCTATCTTAGAATTTCTTCACTTTTTAAAAAACTTTTTTGCTTTTTTTAGTCTGCCTGGATTATTTCAAAAAGACCGTCTTGGAGATCTGAAATTCTTTCTTCTGCTTGCTGTAGTCTGCTGTCAGTCATTTTTTATGATTCATTGACTGAATCCTTTAGTTCCAGGAATTCTGCTACATTCTTTTTTAAGGTATTAATCTCTTTGTAAATTTCCTCTTTTATATCCTGGATATTTTTTCTCATTTCATTGTGTTCTCTAATTGAGTCTTCTCTTATTTCTTTGAGTTTTCTTAAGATTGTTGTTTAGAATTCCTTTTAAGACTTTCAAGTGTTTTATGCTCTATGAGGTCTGATACTTGAGAATTACTGTATTCCTTTGGTGGTGTCATATTGTCTTGTTTATTTGTATTTCTAGTATCTCTACATTGATGTCTGGTCATCTGGTAGAGGAATTGTTTCTTCTGTTACTCTGGGGCAGTCTTTGAGGAGAAAGACATACTCCTCTATTTTCAGGCTCCTCTGATGACTTTCTTCATATCAATGCAGTTGAGTGTGCAGTGGGCTGCTTGGAGGGTGGTCCTGACTTTTACTGTGGTGGTGAGCCATCCTTGCAGTGTCAGTATCTGTGGCAGTGGCTGTAATGGGCCATCTGCATGGAAGTGGTGTTTGTCATCTCCCTGGGGCTTCCAAATGGGGCCCCTAGTCATGTGGAATGCTCACTTGCCTCCTGACCAGGCAGTGGGTTGGGCTGCCTGGGGCTTCCCTGTATGTCTGCCTTTGAGAAATGTCTGTTTAGGTCTTTTGCCCATTTTTAAGTCAAATTATCTTTGTTTTTGCTGTTAAATTATTTGAGTTCCTTATATAATCTAGATATTAGTCCCTTGTCAGATGCATAATTTGCAAATACTTTCTCCCTTTCTGTAGGTTGTCTCTTTACTTTTTTTTTTTGCTCTTTTCCTTTGCTATCCAAAAGCTTTTTATTTTGATTTAATCCAATTAGTCTATTTTAGGTTTGCTTCCTGTGCCATAAAAGCATTGTGCAGCCCAATTTCATGTAGCATTTTCAATATGTGTTCTTCTAGTAGTTTTATAGTTTTGGGTCTTAAATTTAGGACTTCAATCCATCTTAAGTTAATTTTTGTGCATGACAAGAGATAGGGTCTAGTTTCAATGTTCTGCATTTGGATATACAGTTTTCCCAGTACTATTTATTAAAGAGGATGTCTTTTCCCCAATGGCACCTTTGTCAAAATTAGGTGGCTGTAAATGTGTAGATTTATTTCTGGGCTCTTTATTCTATTGCTCTGATCTACTTACCTGTTTATATGCCAGTACCATGCTCTTTTGGCTACTATAGCTTTATCATATATTTTGAGGTTAGGTAGTATGATTCCTCTAGCTTTGTTCATTTTGTTCAAGATTGCTTTGGCTATACAGGGTCTTTTGTGGTTCCATACAAATTTTAAGATTGTTTTTTCTATTTCTGTGAAGAATGCCATTATATTTCGATACAGATTGCATTGAATATGTAGATTGCTTTGAGTAGTATGGACATTTTGATCATATTAATTCTTGGAACCCAAGAACATGGGATATTTTTCTATTTATTTATTTATTTATTTTTGTTTTTATATTCTCCAATTTCTTTCATAAATGTTTTATAACATTATAGGCATTTTTCACCTCCTTGGCTAAATTTACTCCTAGGAATTTCATTTTTTTTTTGGTAGCCATTATATGGGACCACATTTTTGATTTCTTCTTCAGATATTTTGTTATAAGCATGTAAAAAAACTATTGGTTCTTATATGTTGATTTTGTATCCTACAACTGGTGGAGTCTTTAGAGTTTTCTATGTATGTGATCATGTCTCTGCAAATAGGGATGGTTTGATTTCCTCCCTTAAAATTTATATGCCCTTTATTGCTTTCTCTTGCCTTGTTGATCTGCCTGTAACTTCGAGAACTATGTTGAATAACAGTGGAGAAAGTTGGCATACTTGTCTTGTTTCAGACCTCAGAGCAAATGCCTTCAACTTTTATTCATTCAGTATGATACTAGCTGTAGGTTTGTCATATATGGCTTTTTTGTTGTTGTTGTATTTAGTTACATTTTTTCTATACCTAATTTGTTAAGTGTTTTTATCCTGAAAGGACATTGAATTTTATCAAATGATTTTTTTGCATTTATTGAAATGATCATATGGTTTTTGTCCTTCATTATTTTGATGTGATGTATCACATTTGTTGATTTGTATATATTAAATCATCCTTGCATCCCTGAGATTATTCCTACTTGATCATGGTGAATGGTCTTTTTAATGTGTTGTTGAATTTGGTTTGCTAGTATTTTGTTGAGGATTTTCACATCTATATTCATTAGGGATATCAGTATATAATTTTTGTGTGTCTTTACTGTGAGTTTGGAAGTATTCCATCCTTCCCAATTTTTTGGAAGAGTTTTAGAAGGATTGATATTAGTTCTTTAATTGCTTGATAGAATGTGGCAGTGAAGCCATCTGGTCCTGGTATTTTCCTAGTTGGAAGACTCTATTACTGCTTCAATTTCATTACTTGTTACTGGTCTGCTTAAGTATTCTAATTCTTCATCATTCAACCTTAGTAAGTTGTATGTGTCCAGGAATTTATTTTTTCTAGATTTTCCAGTTTGTTGGTGTACAGTTGTTCATAATAGTCTAGTCTCTTATGATCCTTTGAATTTCTGTGGAATCAGTTGTAATGTCTCTATTTTCAGTTTTGATTTTATTTATTTGAGTCTTCTCTCTATTTTTTTGTTAGTTAAGCTAAAGGTTTATCAATTTTGTTTGTCTTTTCAAAAAACCTACTTTTTGTTTCATTGATTTTTTTATGTTGTTTTTCACATCACTAGTTTATTTATTTCTGTTCTGATATTTGTTATTTTTCTCTTTCTACTAATTTTGGGTTTGGTTTGTTTTCATTACTCAGTTTCCTTGCACTGTAACATTTAGTTGTTTATTTGAAGTCTTTACTTATTTGACATAGGCATTTATTGCTATAAACTTTCTTCTCAGAACTGCTTTTGCTGTATCTCATAGGTTCTGCTATTTTATGCTTTTACTTTCATTTGTCTGCAAGAATTTTTAAATTTTAAAAAAAATTTCTTTGACTCATTTATTGTTTAGGAAGATGCTGTTAAATTTTCATGCCTTTGTACAGTTTCCAGTGTTCCTTCTGTTATTGATATCTGGTTTTATTCCATTGTGGTTGGAAAGGATTGTTGGTATGATTTCAATTTATTTAAATTTGTTCAGACTTATTTTGTTGCCTAGTGTATGGTCTATTCTAGGGAAAGTTCCACGTACTGCTGAGAAGAATGTGTATTTTTCTGCTGTTGGATGAAATGTCCTATAAACATCTGTTAGGTCCAATTGGCCTAGAGTAGAGATTAATTCTGTTATTTTCTGATTAATTTTCTGTCTGGATGATCTGTCCTTTGCTGAAAGTGGGGTGATGAAGTTTCCAAGTATTATTGTGTTGGAGTCTATTTTTCCCATTAGGTGGTATAGTAATTGCTTTATATAACTGGGTGCTCCAAAGTTGGGTGCATATATATATAGAATTATTAATACTCTAGTTGAATTGATCCCTTTATCATTATACAATGACCTTTCTTATACACACACACACACATACACACACATATACACACACATACATATACATATATATCTTACTGTTCTTGATTTGAAGTCTATTTTATTCTGGTTGCCATTTCCATGGAACATATTTTTCCATCCCTTCACTTTCAGTCAATGTGTATTTTTATAGGTGGAATGATTTTCTTGTAGGTAGCATATTATTGGTTCGTGTTTTATAATTCATTCTGCCACTCTGTCTCTTTGAATTAGGAAACTTATCCATTTACATTGAGAGATATTGTTGATAGATAGGAACTTATCACCGCTGTTTTGTTTCTTTTTTTCTGGTTGTTTTGTATAGCTTTTATCCCCCTGTCTTACTGTCTTCCTTTGTGATTAGGTGATTTTCTCTAATAGTATATTTTGATTTCATGATATTTATTTTTTATATATCTTGTGTGTGTGTGTGTGTGTTATGGTTACCATTAGGCTTAAAAAAACATGTCATTGTTATAACAGCTTATTTTATATTAATAACTATGTAACTTTGATTATCAAGAAAAGAGGAAAAAAACAAAGTAGAATCTATACTTTGAAGTCATTTCCTCCTCACCTTTTGATATTTTGTTGTTTCAAATTACATCTAAGTGGTTTATTTACCACCGTTTCAGCATTGGATACTCTGAATTTGTCTGTATACTTATTTTATAGTAAGTTTTATACTTTCAAATATTTTCTTGTTGCACTTCAGTATCATCTTCTTTCAGACTGAAGAATTCCCTTTTGCATTTCTTGTAAGGAAATGAATTGAGTTTGAATTTGAATGTTGTTGAATTTCCTTAGCTTTTGTTCATCTAGGAAAGTCTTTATTTCTCCTTCATATTTGAAGTTTAGTCTTGCTGGACACAAAATTCTTGGTTGACTGTCCTTTCCTTCAGCACTTTGAATACATCATTCCATTCTCTCCAGGCCTGTGAGATTTCTACTGAGAAATCAGCTAAAAGCTATTTTGGGGCTCTGTTGAATATAATGTTCTTCCTTTCTTTTTCTCTTTTTGGCATTGTTTGATTTTTGATAATTTAGTTATGATTTACCTTGACAAAGTCCTCTTTCTGTTGAATTTGATTTGTGACTTCTGAACTTCCTGTACCTGGATGCTGTCATCTTTCTCCATGCTTGAGAAATTATCAGCCATTATATTCTTAAATATGCTTTCTAGGTCTTTTCCTCTCTCATCTCCTTCAAATATTCCAGTTATACATAGGTCACTTTGCTTTATGGTGTCCCATTATTCCTGTGGGCCTGTTTCATTTCTTCTTATTCTATTTCTTTTTGTTCCTCTGACTGAGCAGTTTTTTATATTCTGTCTTTGAACTCACTAATTCTTTCCTTTGGTCGATCAAATCTTCTGTTAGAGCTTTATATTGAGTTTTTCAATTCAGGTAATGTATCCTTTATTTCTAGAATTTCTATTTTGTTTTAAAAAATTGATTCTGTGTCTTTGTCTGTTTTCTCATTCTGCTCCCGAATTGTTTTCCAAATATCATTTAATTTTTTATTTGTATTTTCTTGTGACTTCCTGAACTTCCTTAAGAGGATTGTTCTAAATTCTCTGTCATACATTTCATAAATCTGTCATTCTTCTGTGTCCATTGCTAGAGCTTTTTTTGTTTCTTTCAGTGGTCTCATATTTCTCAGTTATTTCTCATTCTTTATGTATCTACATTGATGCTTGCACATTTGAGGAGATGGCTCAGGTGTTCTTTAGTGGTGTTAGACCTTTACTGCTCAGTGTTAGAACTTTATCTCTGGCCTGCAGTTGTTTTCCATTATGTGGAGGATTTACAGCAACCACCACCACTGTAACACTGCACAGGAACTAGCTTGCTGTCCTGCTGTTAATTCTCAGGTTGGGAAGACATAATGCTGAGACCAAAACTTGAAAGTTGTGCCTGAGCTAAATTGTTGTCCTACTGTTGTTTCACAGTCTGGGGAAGACTTATTACATGGACCAGAATTTAACTGTTGTCCTTTTAATCACTTCCATGTCATGGGAAAACTCCATGGGAGAAAATGGGCTGTGAGGAAAATCTGGCCAGGGACTGAGTCTTTCCCACAAATTACAATCATTACAGAACTTTGGCCCTAGCCCTTCTGCAGTGTATGGTGACTGTGCTGACTGGGACACAGATTGGCTGCCAGAATCATGCCTCAATGCACTCCTGGTGGATCACCACCCCCCTCCATCACTTTAAATGTTTCTCATGGGGCAGGCCCCAGATGAGTTCTCCATGTAGATTCATAGACCACTGGGCAAATCAAACAACCGCTGTTACTTTCTTCTCTCACCTTCGGAACCACAGGTCCAATGGCCTTCTCCATGTACAGTGCTATGCCAGCCTGGGGTTGAGGATACTGAGCACTCTTAAGTGATCCTTCCTCCCAGTGGTTGTGGCTGCTCACACCTATGCAGGCTCAGGGGAATTTTGCAAACAGCTACACTAACTCTGGGGATATGATGGGGAGTTCTGAAGTAATCTTTTTTCCTAGCCACCTCTTCACTTTTCTTCCCTGCATGCTCAAGTAGCTTCACATGAAAAGTGCTCTACTGGCTTTGCAGACTGCAGGGAGTGTCTCTATGCACTGTGCCATGCCAGCCTGGGCTGATTGAAGTGATTCTTCCTTCTGCCTGCCATGGCTTTCCACACCTTTGTAGGCTCAGTGGCTCTCTCTGCCTCTTCCCCCAAGTTCTGGTGATTTCAGGATAGCAACTTTATACTTTAATTATTGCTAATTAATTTCTTGCAGGGAGGAATGATGCTGGAGATTAGCTCCTTTGTCATCTTAGTGATGTCACTCCTCCCAAAGCCAGTATTTATTATCTAGACTTTTTTATTTCAAACCACCCTCTCCTTTCTATTTTATTTTTCACATCAGAATCTTTTTTCCAAGGAAAATTTTTATGCTACTACCCAATTTATAAAACCCAAAAAGGCAGCCAAGCCTTAGCAGACAAACCTCTCACAGCTCCTTTCTAGCTCTCTGTAGCAACAGTGACTGGAGGCAGCTCCAGAGATCCCTATTCTAGAAACATAATCTGAAGAAAGGCAGTCCTGATGATAGTTACTTTCTTTTTTATATTTTTAAAGACTAGAGCATCTTCTTACTGAAACGTAGAAGTCAACATTAATTTTATCTAGAAAACTTGGACTATAATGCTTATGTTTCTCTTTATTCCTTATTCTTTAAAATCTAACACTCTTACAGTAGTTTTTGATCAATCAAATGTGTTTTTGTGGGAGGAATTATTGCATCTGGATAGATAAAAGGATTAAAAAGAGGGTTGATATGAAGGCCTGGATTTCCTTTTATGCAATCTGAAGGCAATATGGTCTACTTCTCGATGTGATTTAAGGCTAGAATGAAATAATATACCTTAAGGTGTTTTTTAAACTGTAAAGAACTAAGCAAACATATTATCACTACAGGTAAAAAGTTTTATTAGTATATTATTCCAATGGTACTTTAAAATGTACTTCAATGTATTATTCAGCTCTAAGGAAAGTATTTAACGGATACTGTGAATTCCAAACAATTGTTTCTTAATCTATTCAAAATTAAGCATGATGTGGGTGTGTAACAGAGATGATTTAATTTTTCCATAATTTCCATATTGGAAAAAGTTGCATATATTTTTGGAAAACTGGAGGGGGTCACATAATGAGTTTTAAACTAAAATGTATGATGAAAGTGAGATAAATGTAACACAATTGTCAGATTGCATTGTTCAGATAGAAACTAAAACGTTTATTTTTAAAAGTAAAAATGAACGCAGACTCATGTTAATAAAACACTTCTATTTACCTCAACTTTGATATAGTAGTTAAAACATATTACTTTTCTTAATAACTCATAATCACCAATTATACAGTTTTATGTAGTTGGTTTATTGAATAGTTTGAACTGAGTAGGATTATATTTACAAGTTATTTTATATTATTTTAGCTGTCCCCTAAATTGCTATACCCAGTATTCCTTTCCCATCCTATAATAACCTTTTGTCTAGAATTGATAATTTCCTGTCATTTCCAGTTGTTTAAAAACTCAATCTGATTCAATCTCAAATGTAAAACTCTAATTTTAAATCTGATTCAAATTTTATCTCCTTGTTATCTCCCATGCATTTCCATCCCATATCAGATACTCTCCAAAGATGGCACTCAATGAAACATCATGCCCTTTTCTTCCTGCGTTGAATCTGAATTGGGCCTGTGACTCATATTAAACAATTGAATGCAGTGAAAAGGATGTTGTGCCAGTTCTGAGCCTAAGTCAAAGAAGGCTTCGAATCTTTTTATTTTGTGTTTTTGGAAGCATTGAGCTACCATGTGAGAAATCTGGCATGTCAACATATCATGTAGAGAGACCACATGGAAAGGGAAGAGCCTTGAGCTTGTATGGAAAGAGAGGAAGCCCCAGTTATTCTAAAATGCTAGCTGAGCCCAGTCTCAAGCTGTCTCTGACAGAGGGACCAGCCATGTAACTGAGCCATTTTGGGCATGGGAGCCTAATGAATTTAGGTGATTGCAGCTCCAGCTAACTTTGCATGAAGGAGAAGAACCACCCAGCTGAGCCAAGCCAATCCTCTGACCTGTGAGAGACAATCCACCATGTTTTGGGGATGATATATTTCATAGAAATAGGTAACTGTATCACTTTCCCCTTCCATCTCTATCTGGCCAGAAGACAGGAGACATGATTTTTTCTTTCTCATCTTCCCCTTCTTCTTCTGTTTCTAGATGTTTGTATTGGAGATTGGAGATCAGAAAGTAAGGAAATAGGGGCAAAATCTTTTTTCTTAACTAGTCCTACATCATGTGATGTTCCAGAGTTGGCCTGTAACAGTTGATTATGAACTTTTTAGGAATTTTATATGCCAATTGTTAAATATGGTATTATTAAATTAAATTATATGAAATTATAATTAAATTATATTGAAAACAGAGGTGATAAATACTTAAAATTTGTCACCTCCTAATTATTTTACTATATTTTATTATTATCTATCCTCTTAAGACTATCTATGTGTGTTGTACCTGTATGGTGGAAATATTATTGTAATGGTATGCTATTGCACGTTTCCTTTCAACTTCACAATCAATGATGTCTGATTGTGAAGTTGAAAATAAATGTGCAATATTTCTAAGATTGCTAGCTTAAAATCATCCTTGGTGGGAGTCTTGGAAATAAGCAAACATTACAAATTAGTGCTATTTTCCCCCTCTGGCCTGATATCTGCTAATTAAACCTTTACTAGCATGCCACTGCCTTCAATCCTTTGTTGTATATAGATATATACAACAGATATATTCATCACCAGCCCATCATACCTAATGGATGATGCCTTCTCTATGGTAAACATGAAAATAACGGCTCTCTTAAGGGCCACATCATGAGTTTTATGAGGCTATCGTGTGAGACCTCCTCAACATCACAGTTCCTAATGTGGGAAGCTTCTGCTCTACCTCCTCATCTTGGCCTGTAGAACAAAACCTCTCAGCCTCTCACTGCTAGGTCCTTTTGCCAGAGGATAACCCTCATTTATGAAGCATTGACATAACAGATTAAGCCCACCATTTTTCTTGATGTCCATCTGACCCACAGATAAGATTAGGCCCGAAGATGAAGGAATATGATTATCTGGATAAAAAGCTTACTGTTAGTCTAAGTAATAGTTAATGTCCTGGGTTGGGGTCCTCAGGAAGCAAATTCTGAGATGGAGCTAGAAGACAGAGAGTTTGCTTAAGTGGTGATAAGAACAGAAGAAAAATTGGGCAGAAGGAGAAGTTGGGCTGAGGTGCAGTTACAAGGGAGCTTTGTTCCTACACTGTGGGGAGCCCTAAAGCTGAACTGGCCCTTTGGAGTTATCCTGACTTGGGATGAGAAGGCTGGACTTTAATACTACATTGAGCTATCATTATCTGTGGCCTGTCTGGAGGGGGCTGTGACCTTGGGCAGGGGTCCCTCTTCAGCTGCTGCATTCTCCAAAGAGGACTGACAGTCAACAACCTTCCCACAGCTGGTAGGATAAATCATTCAGTCTTCAAGGGAAAATCTTAGTGTGGCACAGCATTCATGGTGATCCTTTCCTTGTATTGCTTGGATCTACTTACTTCAAATGAATTCTGGGGCCAGCTCCGATAGGATTTTGGTGGGCCTCTTTTCCTCAGAGAAACTTGTAAAAGGCTGGTTAGTGAGACAAACTACTGCCCTCTCCACTGCAGTTAGCCTCAGGGCCACAAAAGTTACTTATTACCTTTCTCCTCTGCTAACCATTCAAAATTCCCTTCTCCCTTGGCTGATCTATTGGGCTTACTTAGTGGGAGGTCCAGACTCTCATCTCTGAGGAGTTCAATCCTCCTTTTCACGCACAGTTGCTGCATTCATCATTAGCATCATAATTTGGCAAGGGAATACTAAGAGAAGCCCAAAGGATCACCTGAGTGCCAAACTTATTCTTTTCTGCCCTCTTTGAGTAGTTAACAGCAGTTCTGCCTCCTCCTGCCAAGACAGTGATTTTTCTTACCAGCTAGTCCTCTGGCATGAGTTGTCTGCAGTGGTTGGACAGTAGGTGTAGCTTAGTGTTTAGTGTGATTCCTCTAGGTCTCTTGTGGATGTGTTCCCACTCTAAACTCACAGAGGTAAAACTTGTGGAGATCAGAGAACAAATTCCCTAAGGTAATGTTAGGAAGTGTTATGTAATCTTAATTTATTGAGCCTTTATTATACATCTTCTTTTGTGTATCACTGTGCTCAGAATTAGAAAAGCTGAAACTTATACTCTGTATGAGATGACAAGTAAAATATATGAATAACAAAACCCAATCTCTAAACCACTAGATAGAGAAATGGTAAAATATAAATAAAATAAACCAATTAAGTGACCTGTGTTAGTGTGAAATTTTTCATAAATAAGTTTTAGAGCTGATAAATTGGTAACATTTGGATTCTAGTACATTGAGATTTAGTACTTCCATTAGGGTCCTTCCTGTATGACTAATAAGTTGGCCCTATGTGGGAATTTAATTAGGAGAATATAGACTAGAAAATAAAGCACATTAGATGTGCTTCTTGATATTTTTAACATAGCATAGGTTTTAATTGTCATTAGGCCCTAAATTTGTAATTCTCTGTAACCCACCTTAAAATACGCCTCTGCTGTTTGTTACCTTTAGTCTTGCTAAGAAAAGAGACCAATAGCATCTACCCATACACGTTCAACATTCTTTCCCATGCCAAAATTGATAGTAATAGTAACACTGATAGTGTACTGATAATGGTAAATTTTATTGAGGGCTGTGCTAAACAACCTACATATATTACCTATTTTAACCCTCACAACAATACTATGAGGAAAACTTCATTGTTATTTTTATTTTACAACTAGAACATGGGGGCTTAGAAAGGTAAGGGGGAATGATTAATACCAGAAGGACTGAGAGAGAAAAGAGGAGGAGTTATAACATTTCTTTTGTATCCTATAGCTGCTTTACATTAGCTGTATTGCTTGAGTTCTTTTGCTTCAGTGATCATAATTTCCAGATAAAAAATCAGGAGACAGGGCTTAACGAATGCTTTTTGTGCCCCTTGAGGGAATAGGAAGCAGTCTGCGCTGTGTGAGGAAGTGTAGAGGCCAAGAGAGCAGGCATGGAGGCAGGCTGCCTTTGTCAAACCTTGCTCTGTCACTGTGCATCGCCTGTGTGACTCTGGAAAAGGTATCCTCTCTAGGCTCTTGTTTCGCATCTGCAAAATGAGGTTAATGAAGGGTGATTTTAACAATTAAGCATGGCTATCCAACACAAAGCACAACCCAATACCCTACTTATATAGTTTCAGTGTCAAAAGAACTCTGGGTTAATTTTGAGATTTATAACCCATCAAGGATGACATGTGAACTGTTTTGGAAAATGCAGGACCCGTGATTAATATTTTTAAGTTTATGGGAATTTTTGTTCCATTTCTACCCCAGAGTTCAAGACTAACTGTCATGGTGCTTCTGTTTTTTCCTTTTCTTTCCTTTCTTATTTTTCTCTCGTAAGACCTTATTTTGCAGAACTGCTTCTCCGACCATCTGGTTTCTCTTGGCCCAGCTGATTGTTTGGGTTTTCATGATTTTGTTGCTTCTGTACTGATTATCCGATTAGCCTTCTCTCATTAACTACCTTCCCTTTAGCTTCTCAGCAAAGAAACTCAGAGTTTTTCTACTTATTAGTTCATCCTAATGATCATTAGAAATTCTGGAACCCGAAGCAAAGATTTTAGATCCCTGAACTCATTTTATCTACTACTAAATTCAAAATTAGGAGAGCCACCTCTCTGTAGCACGGGGCTGGTTGGCTGGCATTTCTGCTTGAGGAGCCTTTTCTTGAACTATATCTCTTCACTCCTTATTACGTAGACTACTGTCACATGACCAATTAATTTCTAAACAGCATAGCTAACCTTCAGCAAGTAAGTGCTCTGAGCAACCTTCAGGGGTTAGTCAGGTGCTCAGGACTGGCTTTATGGACGTGACCAGCATGCTTATACTGGGCTCTGTGCTCAGAGGGATCTACTCTTGGGGTTTAATGCAATGCAGTCACTATCTTGAAATTCTTAGTAATTTTATCTTTGAATTTGTGTTCTGTAAGTGAAGTCTGATGGGACCATAGAACATGCAATAGGGGGGCTTAGAGCCTGCTTCACACATGGTCTTGCCACCTGCCCTGTGACTACCTCCCCAGACAGGTTTTCTGCTGCCCATTCCCCTTTCTCTACCTGGAGACCACTGTCCTCCTCTGGGCCCTCATATGGGCCTGGGTGCAGGTGCGAGGAGAGTCAGAGTCAAGCATGTGAACCTTATATGCTGAGATGGAGGGACTGGGGAGAGTTGAGGAATCCCATGCCTATGAAGGTCTGCATTTGCCTAGTGAGTATCCTGTGCCCAAGAAAAAAAGGCATCAAAAAGCTAATGGAAACCAAATCAAACCAAACCAACAAAAAAACACCATGATGGTTTGAGAGAGAGAGATCTGAGAAAAAAGGAAAATAACCTTTTTTTTTTGGATTTTGAATAAGAAGCCCCTTGCAAATTATGGGCCTTGCAAATTATGTAGCCAACCAACCCTGCAGGTACACTGAGGAGGTGCAGGATTTGTTTGTTTTTCTGTTTCTGTGTATTTGTTTGTTTGTTTGTTTTAGCGGAGTATATGATAACACTGCCAGTATACCTACTTATCCTAATAAGCAGAACTCGAGTGCTGGTCAGGGGTTCTATGACTGGAGGCTGTGGCAGGACCTGACCTCCCATAGCTCTGTAAAGCGGTAGCTCATCCATTTTAGGCTCCTGAAGGCCTCATGACAAGACTTCTCCCCACCTCCCACCCCCAGCATACTTATGAAACTACATTATGTAGTATAAGCATAGTGTCTGTTACTGTTCCTCATTTTAAATGTAGGGGGGATACAAAGATGTCTTTGCAGTTTACCCTGAAAATTCAAATTCCAAGAGAATTCCCAGTATTAACAGAAGAGTGAAAAATTCAGTGAAATTCTTGCTGGCTTGTTTTAAGATATATTTTCTCCATTTTTTAAAAAAAATTTTATCCATATTTTTAATCATTTATTTATATGATATTTATATAAATTCTGACAGTATAAATTAGAACATCTAATTGCCATTTTAGCTAATAGTTTTTAGAATGGTCATTATGTCTGCATTGTGAATGCCCCACTCTTTGGAATAGGTTGGTAATCTACACCTAGAAGTAGTCTTGGATTCTGTTTTAAGTCCATCTAGGTAAATATTGTGTTCAACTTGATATAGGTTCTCCCTAGGGAAGTTAGGATGGGTGATTCAGTTTGGTCCTGTTAGGAGGGGGTTATCATGAACTTTGGCTTATTTCTCCTTCTTAAGAAAATAGTCACTTTGGACAGTCCCAACTGAGGTTGCTTGTAACTCACTGCCTAAGTGAAAAGCCTCATTGTGCTGGATGTAGGAACTTTTAATTCCACACAATCTCTCAGAAAGAAATTAAAAATAAACTGTTCTAGTTCTCAGTTTTACCAAATTGGTTTCTCTTACTAAACACATGTCTACCAAACAGCCTTGAGAAAGATTTCCAAATAAGGTCACAAAGCCAGTGTGGCATCTTGATACCTATGTTTGGTTCAGAAACCTAGATTCTAACCCCTTCCCTGTTATTGATGAATTGTGGAAAGCAAAAGAGATGACATATGAAAATGGGACTGGCAGAGACTGAAACAGAGTAAGTATTTAATAAAGGTTTATTGTTAAAGGGTTTTAAAATAACTTAAAAGGTTTAATTTTTTTTTTTTTTTTTTTTTAGCTTTTGTTTTTATTATTTCTTTTTTTTTTTTTTAAATTTTATTTTGTCGATATACATTGTGGCTGATTATTGCTCCCCATCACCAAAACCTCCCTCCCTTCTCCCTCCCCCCCTCCCCCCCAACAATGTCCTTTCTGTTTGGTTGTTGTATCAACTTCAAATAATTGTGGTTGTTATATCTTCTTCCCCCCCCCACGGTTTTTGTGTGTGTGTGTGTGTGTGTGTGAATTTATATATTAATTTTTAGCTCCCACCAATAAGTGAGAACATGTGGTATTTCTCTTTCTGTGCCTGACTTGTTTCACTTAATATAATTCTCTCAAGGTCCATCCATGTTGTTGCAAATGGCAGTATTTCATTCGTTTTTATAGCTGAGTAGTATTCCATTGTGTAGATGTACCACATTTTCCGTATCCACTCATCTGATGATGGGCATTTGGGCTGGTTCCAACTCTTGGCTATTGTAAAGAGTGCTGCGATAAACATTGGGAAACAGGTATACCTTCGACTTGATGATTTCCATTCCTCTGGGTATATTCCCAACAGTGGGATAGCTGGGTCGTATGGTAGATCTATCTGCAATTGTTTGAGGAACCTCCATACCATTTTCCATAGAGGCTGCACCATTTTGCAGTCCCACCAACAATGTATGAGAGTTCCTTTTTCTCAGCAGCCTCGCCAGCATTTATCGTTCACAGTCTTTTGGATTTTAGCCATACTAACTGGAGTTAGATGGTATCTCAATGTGGTTTTGATTTGCATTTCCCGGATGCAGAGTGATGTTGAGCATTTTTTCATATGTCTGTTAGCCAATTGTATATCTTCCTTATAGAAATGCCTATTTAGCTCTTTTGCCCATTTTTTAATTGGGTTGCTTGTTTTCTTCTTGTACAGTTGTTTGAGTTCCTTATATATTCTGGATATTAATCCTTTGTCAGATATATATTTTGCAAATATTTTCTCCCATTCTGTTGGTTGTCTTTTAACTCTGTCAATTGTTTCTTTTGCTGTGCAGAAGCTTTTTAGTTTGATATAATCCCATTTGTTTATTTTTCCTTTGGTTGCCCGTGCTTTTGGGGTCGTATTCATGAAGTCTGTGCCCAGTCCTATTTCCTGAAGTGTTTCTCCTATGTTTTCTTTAAGAAGTTTTATTGTTTCAGGATGTATATTTAAATCCTTAATCCATTTTGAGTTGATTTTAGTATACGGCGAGAGGTATGGATCTAGTTTCATTCTCCTGCATATGGATATCCAGTTATCCCAGCACCATTTGCTGAAGAGGCAGTCCCTTCCCCAGTGAATAGGCTTGGTGCCTTTGTCAAAGACCAGCTGACAGTAAGTGTGTGGGTTGATTTCTGGATTCTCTATTCTATTCCATTGGTCACTGTGTCTGTTTTTATGCCAGTACCATACTGTTTTGGTTATTATAGCTTTGTAGTATAGCTTAAAGTCAGGTAGTGTTATGCCTCCAGCTTTATTTTTTTTGCTCAGCATTGCTTTGGCTATGCGTGGTCTTTTATTGTTCCATATAAATGTCTGGATAGTTTTTTCCATTTCTGAGAAAAATGTCTTTGGAATTTTGATGGGGATTGCATTGAATTTGTATATCACTTTGGGTAGTATGGACATTTTCACTATGTTGATTCTTCCAATCCAAGAGCATGGGATATCTTTCCATCTTCTTGTATCCTCTCTAATTTCTCTCAGCAGTGGTTTGTAGTTCTCATTATGGAGATTTTTCACCTCCTTGGTTAACTCAATTCCTAAGTATTTTATTTTTTTGGTGGCTATTGTAAATGGGCAGGCTTTCTTGATTTCTTGTTCTGCATGCATTTGATAAAGTTCAGCATTTGATAAAGTTCAGCACTCATTCATGACAAAGACCCTCTATAAGTTAGGTATAGAGGGAAAGTATCTCAACATAATTAAAGCCATATATGCCAAACCCACTGCCAATATCATCCTGAATGGGGAAAAGCTGAAAGCTTTTCCTTTAAGAACAGGAACTAGACAAGGATGCCCACTCTCACCACTCCTATTCAACATAGTGTTGGAAGTACTAGCCAGAGCAATCAGAGAAGAGAAGGAAATAAAGGGCATCCAGATTGGAAAAGATGAAGTCAAACTGTCCCTGTTTGCAGATGACATGATCCTATATATCGAACAGCCTAAAACCTCTACAAAAAAACTGTTGGAATTGATAAATGATTTCAGCACAGTAGCAGGATACAAAATCAACACACAAAAATCAGTAGCATTTCTTTTCTCCAAAAGTTTTAATTTTTTAATTGACAAAAATTGTACATATTTATGGTGTACAACATGGTGTTTTAAGATATGCATACATTGTGGAATGGCTAAATCAAGCTAATTATCATATGTATTATGTCATATACTTATCTTTTGAGTGTGTGTGGTGAGAACACTTAAAATGTACTCTTTGAAATTTTCAACTACACAGTACATTGTTATTAACTATAGTTACCATGTGTACAATAGAGCTCCTGAACTTATTCCTTCTATCCAACAGAAATTTTATATCCTTTAACCAACATCTCTCTGGTATGCCCTCCCACACCCCCCTGTCTCTGGTAACCACCATCCTGCTCTTTGCTTCTATGACTCTGACTTTTTAGATTCCACATGTAAGTAAGATCATATGGTACATATCTTCCTGTGTCTGGCTAAAATAATTTTTATTTTGCGTGCTTTAAAATCTCACTTACATTATTATCTACCAGAATGGGAGAAGTACATTTGTTACTCTATAATTTGATTAATGCCATATTTAGGATAATAATTTGTTTAAGTGAATCTTATTGCATGCATATTTGTGGGTATTGGACTCTCATTTTGCCATTCTCTGTACAAAATTTGCAGGCAGGAACAACAGAGGCTGGGATTTCCCACTGCTAAGTTCCCATCTGTGCTGTGTCCCAGAGCCTAGCTCTTCAGAAGCCACATGACCATGGATTCTCTGTGGCTCCTAGGGATGCTCAGCAAGAAAGCTCACAGGCCTCTTCACTAGCCACAATTCGTGTCCTACCACTCAGAAACAAGCAGGAGTTGTAAGTTCAGAGAGCAAGCTGCCACCATCATCAGGGAAATCACAAAACTGATTCAGGGAAAACAAATGTGGCTTCTTTTAGGCAAGATGTTAATGGTTCCAGGTCTTAAGACTCTAAAAATTATATATCAAAGTATCAAAGTAAAGGAAGTTTCCCATATAAATTAATTTTAATAATAATAAAGCAAACATTCTGTATAATCTCTGTTAATTTACAGTAGGTTGGACAGCACAGAATTGCCAAGATTCAAATGTTTCTGATCTAAAAATTCACGGATTCATACGACTCTGATATTCACACGCATTTGCCATATAACAAATTATTTTGCTCATAATGTGTATTAGCTGAATCCCAAAAAAAGGTGTACATTAAGTATAATTTTAATATTAATTTAGTATCTTTGGACAGTAAGTATGCCACTGAGATTTGTACTGTACTAGGGTTTTTTGCCCAGAAGAGACATTCATGTCATACTGATTATTGATTAACTGAAATGATTTACAATTTGAAATCCTCATATGGAAAATATGGTAACTCAACTATTATATCCAAAATACTGTCTATAATTTGACCAGAACCCTCATTGCCCAGCCTTGTCAAATAAGGGTGTTCAGAGTACTCTAAAGTTCCAAGGCTTTAATATTCTGAAAATTTCCCGAGTGATGATTATACAGCCAAGGGTTGTCTGATTTGATTCTACACATAACAAAGCTATTTCTACTTGAGTTTGCTACTGATTAAAGAGCCAGGGAAAATGAAACCAATCTTAGAGAATCAGTGTACCATTAGCCAGAAAAAGCATCTACCATTTTCAGGATGTTGGCAAGTAAGGCCTTTTGTTGGTGCCAGAGTCTTGCTACCCAAAACTATCTTTGTGTTTTCTTTCTCAGTTTCCTTTTAGAGACAGTAAAGCTTAATCTTCTCCTCCATGCATAAGTAAGTGTATTCCAAATATTGGGCTGATGTTATCAGCAAGGAAGGTCTAAAGTCAAAGTGACAGATGAGTTAGCTTCAATTGCTGTCCACACTAATCACTGGGTTACATAAAGATTGAACAACTGCGATGTGTCATCTGGAAACATGTATGTTGTATTGTTATTTGCATTGGGAGGCCCTTGATAAAAGCTTCATTATTTTACAGAGGGAATGAATGTTCCTGTCAAGCTCTTAAAGGAATAGGGTCCTCTTTACTGTTTTCTTTTTGTAGTCCGGTTTTCACCAAATGTCTGATCTTGGCTCTTTGTACCTTGGCTGAGAAAATGATGTTAAAGGAAGCTGAGGGGCTTATAAAAGGTTGGTAAGGGGGTGGAGATAAGGCTAGACTCTTTCCCCATGTCTTCATCCTGTACTGTAGTCAGAGAGAGAGAGAGAGAGAGAGAGAGAGAGAGAGAGATTGTGTAACAAGAGTGACATCCCAATCAGTGTGTCTTTTACTGTGGACAGAAAAGTGGTATATAGGCTTTCAAAAGAAGGAAATGCACATAGAGAAAATAATCTTCATTATACTGTACTAGACTCTACTATTTACTCTATATAGCTACTAACAGAATGTAGCTGTCTGTCCTCAGCAAATAATGTAATCACTCTTTGTTTCAATTTCCTTATCCCTAATATACAGACACAATAGTACCTACCTCATTGCTGATTGAAAAAATTAAATGAGTTAATTTATGTAAAGTGCTTAGAACAGGGATTAGCAAACTGTGGTTCATGGCCAAATCCAGCCAGCAACCTGTTTCTTTTTTTTTATGATCCACGAGCTAGGAATTTTTATTTTTACGTTTTTTAAATGATTGTATTTGAAATGGTTATATAAGTACCTATACGATACATTCAATTTTGATTCTTGCTTCATAAAACCTAAAATATTTATTTTCTGACCCTTTAATAAAAGGTTTGCTGAGCCCTAGCATAGAACAGTGTCTGATACATGATGAGTGCTTTTAAAGTATTAGCTGTTATTAACAGTATTATTGCTAACTATATTGTTAATAAAACACTATATTGTGCTATACCAAAGTATGTTCTTATGCTGTCTGAGTTAGTTGCTTATAAAGCTAAGGAAAAGGACCCAAGTGTAAGTGTAATACTCCATCTAGCCTGTTCTGTAGGCTCAAGAGAGTCCCAGTTCTCAGTCCTTCAAAGACGCTCTTATATTGCAATTCAGTGAGAAATCATTCAAAATTAGTGCTCAGATTCCCAAAGTGGGATTCTACTATCCTTACAGATTACCTATTCAGGAAACAAAATTCTCCAGAATTCACAGCTGGACACAACAATGTTTAGGTTTCATCCCTAAGAATAAAAGGTACAAGTTTCCTTGGGTTCTTTTATCTAGTTCATTTAAGGGGGGAGAATTCCTCAAAAATAATTTTAGCCAGTTCACATTTTAAAAGTTTTATAAAGGATGTTAATTTCTAACCTTCATCATGCTAGTTGACAGACAACTTATTAACAGACCACTTATTAGTTAACAGACCACTTACAGAAACGAATTTCTGATGTTGTATATGTAAAGTAGCAAAGCAATTGTTGATCAAGATACAAAGAACAGATCTCTTGTAGTCCCATCCTTGGATTTTGGGCTTCCTGATTAGAACACTAGCACATAATCCAATCTGGATCAGCACTCATGTTACTGTTTAGTTTAAGTAGTACACTCTAGGTCATGTTGAATATGCTGAAGTGTTTGAATTACAGATGTTAAAAATTACCTATTTAGAACATATTTGCTCTATGTCCTTTTTGTCTAAGCTTGCCAGCTTCTACATTTCTGCTAATTTCATTGTTAAGTTCCCATATTTGTTAATTCACAATGACATTTATGTTTTATCTAAAAAAGAAAGCACAAAATTGAATAGTCTTTTGGAAGATTGACTAATGAGTCTGTATTAAAAAATCGATAGCTAATAAAATACACTGTGTTGAGCTTGGGACATAGAGTATGATTTAAAGAATATATCATACTCTCATATTCAGGGCTGCGTGCGCGCGCGCGTGTGTGTGTGTGTGTGTGCGTGTGTGCGTGCATGTGTTGGAGGGGTGAAGGGGGAAGTGGGTTAAAGGAGAAAGACAACAGAGAAAGTTATATTTAAGAACTGAGACAGTAAAATTCTGTCAGCCAGAAAAGAGCATCGTAGGGAAAGGAGGATGGAAAGCTGGGATACCTCATTGGTGTTGAAATTGGCAAATACTTTTTAAAAATAAATTGGAATGTTTTGGACAAGATATATGGAAGCATCAGAGATGCAGAGAGAAGATGCTAAAGGTAGCATATGTGTAGACCATTATGCCGTAGCCAAGTTGTCATATGTATTTTCATTGTGCCTCACCCACCCAGGGTCATGAGACCAGGAAACTTGCCTTATGCCCTTATGCTCCCTTTACCTGCACAGTCTCTAGAACAGTGCTCAGCTCATCTGCGCTGCTTAGCTACATCACTTGTTGTTGATGTTAACGAAAGATGGGACCACCTCTCCGTTTACACTGACTATACAGAAAGATGGTTTATGTGGATTTAGTTATTCTCAGGGTACTTCCTCTTTGAACTTTGGCTCAAAATGATAGCTTTTCCAAGCTCCAAACTAAATTATATTTTTAAAAAAATTTATTTTGAGAAGAGAGTACCTGTAGGAGTGACAATTCATAAAAGACTGGGGTTTTTTGTTTTAAAATCTTCCTGAGTGTTCTTTTATGGTTTTGCTAGTACAGTCATTTGTTGCTTAGCAACAGGGATATGTTCTGAGAAATGTGTTAGGCGATTTTGTTGTTGTAGTAATATCACAGAATGTACTTACACAAACCTAGGTGGTATAGCCTGCTACATATCTAGGCTATGTTGTATAGCCTATTGCTCCTAGGCTCCTATTGCTCCAAACCTGTACAGCGTGCTACTGTACTGAATACTGAAGGCAATTGTAACACAATGGTATTTGTGTGTCTAATCATACCTAAGCATAGAAAAGGTACAATAAAAATACGGTACAAAAGATTAAAAAATGGTACACCTGTACAGGGCACTTACGATGAATGGAGCCTGCAGGTCTGGAAGCGGCTCTGGGTGAGTCAGTGAGTGAGTGCGGAGTGAGTGTGAAGGCCGAGGACATTGCTGTGCACTCTTGTAGACTATAAACACTGTACACTTAGGCTGCACTAAATCTGTAAAAAAATAAAGTAATTGTGCTATGACTTTACCATGGCCATGATGTGACTAGGTAACAGAAACTTTTCAGATCCATTATAAATTAGGGAACAATTTCATATATGTGTCTGTCGTTGACCAAAATGTTATGCAGCATATGACTGTATTATTAAGATACAACACAGACTTAAGGGGAAATCCAGTAAAATTTTGTACTTTTATTTTAGATGCACACATAATGCTTCATAAAATAATTACAGTTTCTGGGATAGAAAAAAATTTTGTGCAAAATGTTTTCAAAATAATATGTCAGTAGTGAGATATTATTTTATTGTGAATAAAATTTATAATAATATACTTTCTGTTACCCCGATCTTTCTATCCTATAACCACATTTCGGATTTGGAGAGAGGGAGAGGGAGGGACAAATATTTATTTTTATGTTAATTAATTTAAAAATTAATTATGAGATTAGTGTTATTAAAATTAGACTATTAATACAGCAATAAAAAAGCTTCCATACATGTCTTAAACCTTAGCCTCAGCCTAATTATTCCTCAAAGATTAAGCTATTTTGTCTTAACAATAAGCCCCCAAGGCCAATGACCTTGGTTTTTATTATTATGGCTAATTAAGAAACATTCTTTTGATTAACCTGACCCATAGACCTAACAATTTTTTCTCCATTCTTCCCTCCCTCCCATCCTCTCTTCCTTCCTCTCTTTTATTTCCTTCCTCCCTCCCTCCCTTTGTTCTTTCTTTCATTCTTCCCTTCTTCATTACTTCTTTTCTCCTTCTTTCTTCCCTCTTTTCCTCTACCCTTCTTTACCCCCTTGCCTTCCCTCCTTTACTGTCATTCCCTTCTCCCCTCCTTCCACTTCTTAGATCTTCAGCTCATGAGCGTATCACATTAGAAAGGTAAAAACATCCTCTCCTACATCATTAACTTGTCAAAACAATTATAATGCTCATATTAGAAAAATTGTGTGGTACCATATTCTAATATATTTATTTCCTCCTGAAGTTTTTGGCCACATGTTTTAAGTAAGTGTTTTAAGTTCAGCGATGACTGTTTTAGAGTTCTGGAGTGGAAAAGAAAGGAGTATTTTATCTGAGTTATAAGTTCTGTGACATTTTCATTGTAAATTGTATCATGATGAAATGATTAAAAATAAATTATAAATTAAGAAGAAATACAGCATGTATCGGTTTGTGTGTGTCGATGTAGTATCCTGTAACCTTGCTAAATTTACTTATTAGTTGTTAGTTTCAAAAAGAAGATATATATATATATATAAATACACATACACATATGTATGTGTATATATAATTTTCCCCTTATTACAGGAATTTTTTCTTTCTTTCCATCTGTATGTTTTTTATTTATTTGTCTTGCTGTGTTGTAGTGGTCCTCCTTTGTTTTTGTTGAGAAGTTGCTTAATAATTATATTGCTTTGTCTTTGATATAATGTGTTGTTGTTTTCTCTTGCTGCTTTTAAGATGGTTTTTTTTATCTTTGGCTTTCAGCAGTTTGGTTACTACATGACAAAGTATGGTTTTCTTTGTTTTTATTCTGTTTGAGATTGTTGAGCTTCCTGCATCTGCAAATTAAGTTTTTTACTAAAGTTGGGAAACTTATGCCATAATTTCACCAAATATTTTTCTGCTCCTTTTTGTCTCTTCTTTCTTTCCAAATTCCAACTGCATGCATATTGGATCATTTGATATTTCCCCACAAGTCTCTGAGACTTTATTCATTTCTCTACAACATTGTTTCTATTTCCTAGAGTGCGTAATTTTTCTTTATCTTTTTCACATTTATCGATGCTTTCTTTTGTCATTTCAAACTTGTCATTGAGCACATCTGCTATGTACTTCATTTCAGTTATTGCACTTTACACCTTTGGGATTTCTTTTTTGTTCTTTTCAGATAGTTTTCATTTCTCTGTTGAGATTCCGTATCTGTTCCTCATGAACATGATATTTTCCTTTAACTCTTTGTCTGTATTTATAATAGGTGCTTTGAAGTCTTTGTAAAATTCAACATCTTGGCCCAGTTGATAGTGACCTTCCCCCCCCAACGTTAAAATTGAGTCACACTCTTTTATTTCTTTGAATACTCATTAATTTTTATTTGAAAATTTGAAAATAGTCTTTTGGAAGATTGACTAATTATTCTGTATTTAAAAATCAATAGCTATTAAAGTGCACTGCACTAAACTTGGGGCATAAAGTATATTTTAAAGAATATACTGTGGTCTGCTGTAGGAGGATATGTTATTATTTCAAAATACATTTTATACTCAGGTGTGTGTGTGTGTGTGTGTGTGTGTGTGTGTGTGTGTGTGTGTGTGTGTGTGTGTGTGTTGGAGGGGTGAAGGGGGAAGTGGGTTGAAGGAAGAAAGACAATAGAGAAAGTTATATTTAAGAGTCAAGACAGTAAAATATTGAGACCCTATCTTAAAAGTGTGCAATGGAGCTAATATTCCACAGTGACTCTGAAATTCTGAGGGTTGTTGGATCTTTCTTCTAATAGCTAGTTAACCTGCCTGGACTCAAACTGCGAATGCTGTCTCCAGTGAGGTGTGTAACAACTGCTCTCTAGTCTACTAGGGAAAGCTCCTGTGCCCCAGAGCCTGCTGAAATAATTCAAACTAGCCAATCCTAAGGCTGCTTACTCTGCATTGCCTGTTGCTTCCCATAGAAATGACAATAAAGGCTTTTGCTAATGGCTTTCTGCTATCCTTTCTCCCTCTGCCTCCAGACTGACCCCGATGCTTCCTTATTTGGCCCCACATGGCCTGACATGCTCCTCTTCTTGGGATTTGTTAGTATAAAAAACTGTTTTTTCAGTGATAGTCATCTCCGCATCTGTTTTCCTTGCCATACCTAAATAATAATAAAATCCATAATTTAAAACACCCTATCTGTCTAAAAAGCAAAGGGTAAACATTTTCCAGGGGAAAATAACATCACCTACAGCTTCTGCAAGATTTCTATGTACAATGTATCCCATACAATAAAAAATAACTCCTCTTATGAAAATGCAAGAAAATGTGACATACAGTATTATTTTCAGAATTAATAACTCATTGGATGGAATTAATAGCAGATTAGACATAAGAGAAGAACAAATGAATAAAGCTGAAGACAAGTCCATAGAAAATATCCAGCTGAAGCACAGAGAGGAAAAATAATGGAACAAATAGAAGAGAGTGTAAAAGACATGTAGAACCCAGTCAAAAGATAAATAAGTGTGTAATTAGAATGCCCAGAGCAGAAAAGAGAAATTTGAAGAGAAACCATGTTTGAGGGTATAATGGCCAAAAAGGTTTTGAAACTCATCAGGTGGGGTCAACAACCCAAATGTTTATTAAAGTGGAGTGGATAAATTAATTGTGGTATATTCATATGGCAATTAAAAAGAATAAACTGTTGTTATGTACAACAGAATGAATTGCACAGATATAATGTTGAGTAAAATACACCCAGAATTCCATCTTTAAGAAATTAAAGAGTAGGCAAGATTAATGTATGGTAATAGAAGTCAGAAGTAGTGGTTAACTCTGGAAGTATTGACTAAGGAAGGTATATGAAATATCTTTGGGGGTGTTAGGAATATTCTATATCTTGATCTGGATGGTGGTTACGTTCATGTGTGTGTGTGTGTGCATACATGTGTGCATACATAGTATCTATTGCCTAAAATTTGTGCACTTCATGCATTTTATAATTCAGTAAAAACAAAACAAAATGAGAAAGTAAAACATATTGTCTCTGTTTATATAGATATGGGTAGAAGAACTGCTGAGAGTAATATATAGAGAGAGATATGATAAAGTTTTACTGAAACAGAGGGTGAGTTGAATAACTGTGATGCTTCAAAGAAAAGAGAGATACTGGAAATGAATTTTTTTTCAAAATGATTTTTGGAGGTAAATTAAGCACGGGCCAAGGACTTTCATTTTAAAGATAGGAGAAGGTAAATGAATTATGAAGAATTTCAGCAAGATCAGAACTTCATTTGTTGTTCTGTAGGTAAGCAATAACGTAAACCATTTTACAACTAGAATGTAAACAGAAGTTCATCTGTAACCTTAAATACTGATATTGTTGATTAAGACTGAGTGGAAAGTAGGATTGAGTTAGGGTGCTAAGAATAAAACATATGTTTTGGCAAAGGGAATGTTAAATGATTTTATGTGTGCAAGCATCAGCATAAAGGCCAAGAATCACAGTCAATTAGCTGGTTTCCTCAACTGGTAGTTTGGTTAGGTGCAGTCTCTCTTCCTTCTTTGAAAATTGTTGGTATTCCTGTGTAGTGATTGACACTTAGAGTCAAACAGCCACAAATAATCTGAGGAAGATTTAGTTTTGTTTTTAATTTTTTCCCCAGAAATACTTATTCTTTAAACTCCTTAAAATGAGAGGGACCATAGTTTGTGGGTTCCAGTATTAAAAATGGTAACAGAATGTTAAACCAAGAATGAAGCTCTTCTAAATGTGGGGCCCTGTGCAGTTTCACAGGTTGCAAGCACAGAGACCTGGCTCTGGTTTTTAAAACTTCATTCAAACCCTCTGTGACTATAGCCCTGGCAAACTCTGCAACCTTCATAATCTACCTTCTTTCCACAGGCTCCAGCTGTACCACTGGGCTTGCAGTTCCTAAGACACTTCATGTTGGTTCTTGTGTCCGTGTCTTTACGCATACAGTTCATTTTCTTCTCAGGATGTTCTTCAGCACTAGTCTGTCTGATATATTCTACTCATCTTTGTCCACTCACGCCCCTGAGAGAATTATCCAGTCCTTCCTTGAGCCATCTCTGACCTCGTGAAATCTCTATTGTTATACTTTATAAATTTTGTTGCTATTTTTGTTTAATTGTTTGTCTTCTAACGTGTGAGCTCATTGTAGTCAGGAATTTTGTTTTATTTATTTCATTGTATTGTACAAAGTAGATATTTAGTAAATAATTATTTGTAAATGGGCAAAAGAATAAAATTAAAATTCAAAGTGGAGAAACAAAGTGGAGTACAAAATGGAGAAAGTTCAACTACATTTAAAATAATAAATACAACTGTTTTTTTCTATTAAAAACCTTTTTTTTCTATTAAAAAAGACTGGACTCAGTCTTTTTGATTCTTTTTATTCCCTACTTAATTAATCTTTAAGAATTTTGATATTCACTTATAGGTGACTTGGTGCTTTTCTCTTGCTGTTTTCAGGATTCTCTCTGTCTTTGACTTTTGACAGTCTGACTACAATGTGAACTTTTAAAGAGAAGAGAACTGTGGTTATTAGAAGTGGGAAAGGGGGAGAGAGACGAGATTAGCGAGAAATTACTAAGGGTCACAAAGACTGATTACATTTTGTAAACATGAGCGCACTGATTATCCTGATTTGATCACTAAATTTTGTATACATGTATTGATATTCAAAACTGTACCCTATAAATAAGTATATATGATCAATTATGTTTCAATAAAAAATAAATTAAAAAAAGAATTTTGATATTTAAATTGGTGAAATAATTTGACCTCATTCCTATACTCTGGTTTAATCTAATATATTTTACTGTCACTTTTTTGTCTTTTGGTGCTATGATTAGTAAGTCTACTTCACATAAATAAGATGGCAAAGACTTATTAGGAGTAACATTTTGGAATAAACTTTTCCCAAAAAGATTATTATATCCTGAATGAATATATAACCAATGACTGAACGCTACTAGTAGCTGGACTAGTAATAATTGCTCTCCTTAATTCTTTATATATGGAATAGTTTTTTATCATTATTTCCATACACCATGGCCAAATACTTTCTTGTTCTTTCACAATAATTTCCACTAACTGTTGCAAAGTCCACAGGTGTGAGCTGAAATACAAGCTACAATTTGTTAGAATTCTCTGCTGCCTTTCCACGCAATGAGACATTACTTTCCATCCCCTAGGGTAAGGATCATGAATCATTTTATTCCCCCCAACCCCCTTATTTTTTTCTTCAGAAAAAGTAATACATCTCAGAATGCTGACATACTCTGAGTACTAGGAAAAGCTCTGTTTAATGGCAGGCAAAATGAAGACGGGAGGAGATACCCTTTGCTCTAAGATACCTTTTGCTCTTAGAGAAAAGGGTGTCTCCCCCCTTCTTCATCTTGCCTGCCATTAAATGGAGCTTTCTGGCCCTAACTGTAGAATGGAAGAAAACAGAAACATAGAAGCAAGTGGAAACATAATGGGAAGTAAGCATCCCCCAGACAGTGGTAACCTGGAATAAGGAAGTCAAATAGAGAGCTGTAGTTTTCAAAGCAAGACTGTTTCAAGTCATATTTACTGGGCACTCACTGTTTCAGAAAACCTGGTCTTTGTTTAGACCATTTGGAGCCTAAATCCTAAGAAAACAAATGGATAGAGTGATTATTACATAATTTCATTTCATATTTATTTCATCCTTTATTCTGGGGTGGGGAAGGTATACTGATTATGGTTATAATAGGCTGAAAAATACTTTTGCTATCAACTGAAGGTAAATTTTGTGAGAGAATTGAGGTGATTTTTAAAGGAAAATAGGCATGGGAGGGAATTATGCCAAGAATATTGGATGGCATGGAAAAAGTAATAGAGTTCAGAAAAAGTGAAGGTCATATTATTAGGTAAGTGAAGAGACAGGTTTTTTTCCTTATATAATACTCATCTTGTGATCAATTCAAAGGCTTTTGCTTTTCACATGTGAGTCAGTATTTGAGAAGGAAGTTGAAAGAATCAAATGGAAGGAAGGAATAACAGTAGGACAGCCTGAAAACAAATGGAAAGAACTAATATTCATTCATTCAGCCTTGTTGCTATAGGTTGAATTCATTCATTCAGCCATATTGCTTTTGTAATTTTATTGCTTTTGGGGACAGTTTTGAATATGTCCCCCAAAAGTTCATGTGTTGGAAACGTGAATCCTATTGTAACAGTGTTAAAAGGGTGGGAAATCTGCTTATAGTATTTGAAATGTGGGGCCTTTAGGAGGATCATGAACACTGTGCCCTTGTGAATGGATTAATCCATTCTTGGAGTAATGGGTTAATGGTTTAATGGGTTACCATGGTGTAGTCTGTTTTTATAAGGGGAGCAAGTGAGCACAGTAAAACACTCTTGCCGTTCTTGCCATGTGATTCCCTGTGTCACCATGGGACTATGTAGAGATTTCTCACCAAAGAATAAGGCCCTCACCAGATGTGCTCCCTGGATCTTGGACTTCCCATTCTCCAAAACTGTAAGAAATAAATTTCATTTTCTTATAAATCACTCAGTTTCAGGTATTCTGTTATAAGACAGAAAACAGACTAATACACATGTGTTTGTATAATGTTGGTCAGGCAAGGTAATAGATTCCACTGGTTTCTGGTCCCTATTTTTCAATGAAATGGCAAGAAATTAGAGCAATTCTTAACCTCAACTCTACAACTATCAGTTTACTGCCATTTCTCAACCAATTTACATCTTTTTTTTCCAATCAACTCCAGTAGGATCTATAGGCCAGCAATATAAAATTAAAACTATATATGTTATTAAATATGTACAAATATACAACATACAATATATAATTTGTTGTATATTTATAGCAAATAATGCATACATAATTGTTGCGCAGGAGTTTCAGATCCTTCTGCTCCTTCCTGTGCAGGTTGTGAGTCAGGTAATTGAAAGAAGATACTGGCAGCTTAGTGCAAGGTAGACATACTTTATTCTTCAGATATGAGCTTCACAGACATGCTTTATTCTCAGACACAAGCTCAGGCTCTACTCCACTGACCCTCCATGCTCTGCCCTCCTTCCATTCTCCACTGACCAGCAGTTCAGAGCAGTTACCTTTATACTTTCAGTGCACAATAGCGGGCATAAGCCAAGCATTACATAATTACAACAATCATGCTGAATCAGTAAATGGGCACACGTTTATAGTTACTCTACTGTTATAACTTGTTTCTAGCAAATGTGCTGAATCATGGCCATTTGTAACATGTAAGGCAAGAGAGCCTGAATCCACTAAACTTTTTCTGCTTTCCTTACAGACCACCCCTTCAGGGTCACTTGCCATACATTTGATCTTCTGCATGTTGCCTTAGCAAGGATAACTGACCGGTGTTTCCATAGGTCACAGCAGCAATATAGGCTGCAGCAACATGCTACTAGGACACAGGTGCTCCCTCCCAGTACAGCTAATTTATCTGTTCCAGGCCATGTTACCTTCACTTGGGGAGGCCAAGTACTTGTTACCCAGGGTGAGACTTGCAAGTCTTCTTCTAATCCTCTCCTCCAAGGCCCCATTAGGCCCACCCAGCATACATGGAGGGCTTCTATTTCCCAAGGCCATCCCCACTGTGCTGTCTGCCCCTGTTGTAAACAGGTTGGGGCTGGTAAGAGAATATTTCCACTCTTACTGTATCCAGGTTTCAGGAGATCATCTGTAGTAGTAACCTGCAATTGAATAGGTGCTACAGCTCTGTGCCACAGAGCCTCCACCTGACAGGGCCTACCCTTGCGAGGTCTCTCATTCATGATCTTGACTGTCGGCCACAACTGACATGTCTACCCCTTCAGGGATGGGGGTTAGGGGGACAACCCCCTTAATCAAAAGACCTTTGTACCATTCAATCATTCCTGCTGCCTGGGAATGATATGGCACATGTGGTTTCCACTGGACAGACAACTGAGAAGCCCATGTCTGTACCTCATGTCCAGTAAAGTGAGTTCCATTGTCACTCTCTATTACCAGGGGTTGACCAAACATGGCCGTAAGGCTATTAAATGCCTTCACAGTGCTTACTTACTCTGGGGCCTTACAGGGCCATACAAACAAAAGACCAGTAGCCGTATCAACAGCTGTGAAAATATGCCTGTAGTTTTCTGACTTTTGCAGACCTCCCACAAAATCCACCTGCCACTGTGTCAGAAGCACTCTCCCATGCGTTATCTGCCCATCAGCATGGGGTACTCGTCTAGGGTGTGGGCTCTGCTGAATGCACACCAGACAAATGCAACATGCATTTATCACATCCTCCCATCTTATGGGAAGGTTCCACTTTTGAACCATTTTTCGATGTAGCCACCAAGCTATATCAGCTGCTGGAGCTCTCTCCAGCCACCGTACCTAGCCAGCACATCAGCTTCATCATTTCCTGGACTGGCTAAGGGGGAATGTCCCGTGACATGGGAAAGAGTTACTTCCTTTTCCTGTCCCAATTCCCATAACTCTTGCCACATGGCTTGCCCCCATAAGGGCTGGTGACCTACCAGCCACTGTTGATACTTCCAAGTAGAGATCCAAAGGGTCAAGACCTGGAATACAGCCCAGCTGTCAGTACAGATGGTTAATGACCCTGGCTCTTTTTTTATCACCATCCATACTGCTCTTAGTTCAGCCCATTGGCTACTTTGCCCTATACCATTCTCATACCACAAGGTATCGGTTAAGGGCCAGACAGCAACAGCCATCCATGATGCTGAGGGTCCCATGCTAGAGCCATCTGTATACCAAGCCTGCTCTGCAATAGGTCCCTTTCTCTCATGGAAAGGTGTGGTCTCCACCTCCATGGATAAGGGTTGTGTCACAGTTTCCTCCACAATCTTTAGTGATCCTAACATAGTTCGCAATTCATTAGACAAAGTACTTGTAGACACAGTATTTCTCTGTTCTACATATGCTCCTCATTTAGACAGAGTGGGAGTCTGAGCTACATCAGTTTTAGGGGTGGTCGTCCACATGTGTAGCCAACCTAGACTGGGGTATGTTGTCCTTACTAGGACCTTGGCCGTTCCTGTAATAGCTTCAGTGGCCATCAGGGCAGAATACACAGCTGCCAACTGTTTCTCTATCAGAGAGTAATGCACTTCAGCACCCTTCCAGGGCTGAGACCAGAATCCTATAGACATTCAGAATCAGTCTTGTCTCTGCCACAAACCCCATCCTGACCCTTCTTGGGTTATATGCACATCTAATTCAAAAGGCTTAGTGGAATCAGCCACTTGCAAAGCCTGTACTTGTTGTATTGCCCTCTTAGTAGCACGGTAAGCTTGTTGTACCTCTTCAGTCCAATCCCAAAGAGCTCCTTTCTTTATTAATGAATACAGTGGGTGTGCCATTTGAGCCATGTGGAGTACAAAAACTCTCCAATACCCCAAAAGTCCCAAATAAGCCTGTAGTTGAGCTACTGTTATCGGCTGAAGGTATGCCTGTATCTTATCTACAATGGTTCCTGGGATGACTCATGTCTTACCCAACCAAACAATTCCCAAGTATTTGTCAGACAACGCAGGTCCTTGCACTTTGGTTGTGTTCATGGCCTGCCCACATTGTTTCAAATGGCCTAGTAGTGCTGGAGCCACTTGGATTAAATCTGCAAGAGAATCAGAGGTTAGTAACATCAGCAATATAATGAAACATTGCAACTGTGCTGGGCCTAGTCCACTTGGCTAGGTCCCCAGCCACCAAACCATGACAGATAGGCTGTGCAGATAATTTTGAGGCAACACCTGAAAAGTTCATTGTCTTCCTTTCCAGTTGACGGTAAACTATTCTGGGCTATCAGCTGAGACTGGGATAAAGAAAAAAGCACTTGCAAGGTCCAGTACACAATAACTTCCCAGCTGGGTCATTAGCTGATCAGATCACGAACTGAAAGCACAGCCACATACAAAGGAGGCACTACTTTGTTCAGTTCTTTATAGTCCAAAGTCATTCTCCAAGTACCATCAGGTTTTTTCATTGGCCACACCAGGGCATTAAAAAGCTATGCAAGGGATGAACAATGCCAACCTTTTCTAATTCCAAGATAGTGGCACTTATCTCTGCATGTCCTCCTGGCAAGCGGTACTGTTTCACAAGTCCCCACAACACAGGGTTTACTGTCCAGATCTGGAGCCAGAATTCTCCAACTGTTGTTTGCGAATGCAAACTAAAAGTGAGCCCAAACACTGGGTACAAATCAAGCTTTATTAAAGGAAAAGAATCTGCTGTGCTGCACTCAAAATGGATAGCAGCAAGTGGTGTCGGGGTGGGAGGGCTTCTATAGGCTGTAAGGAAGGCTGATGTAATCAGGGAGGGGTTTGATGCTGGTGTGGAGGAGTTTCTATTTCTTGGAAACCATGAGGTTTCTCATAAGGGAAAGGCTGATGGCCATTTTGTGCTGAGTATGTGTAAAATGGCGCAGATCACATCCAAGATGGCACTGGTCACATCCAAGATCCATCATTCCTGCCTTTTAAGTATAGGGAAAAGGGAAAAGTTCTCGTTCTTCTGAAGCTACTTCCTGCTGGAGATGGGTGAAGATATGAAAAAAACAAGATTAGGCGGCGGGGTATTGGTTTCGTGTGGGGAGGCTGTATTCTTCTGGGGAAGGGTTGACAGTACTCAGGGGCTAATGTCCTCCTCCCAGGAATAATTTGGTGACCTTTTGGTTGGTGAAAGCCTCCATATCTTCCTGTAAGAAATTAGAGAAATACTGAAAGAGGCAGGGACCAAGAAGAAGGAAAAGTTCCATCATGGTTAGGGGTCTGAGGTGTTTTGTCTTGAAGTCCTCCCCCATTGCTATAGAGTGGTTTGGGTGAAGCAGAAATGTTTTTGTTGCGGGGGGGTGGAACTGTAGTCCAGCAGAATCTCCTTTGGAAAGAGCTACCCAGTAGTTTTTACCCCCATAAGAACATGATGTGGCAATTGTCTGGTCATAGCATGTTGTGGGAACATATGTCAGGGATGTGAATGTGTCCTGTAGGGTTCCCCCGAAGATTCTGGGTGGCTGACCCAGGAGGTTGGAAAGTGTCCTTCCACCCACCAAGATCTTGGTTGTACATTTTGAACAGGGTGTGGCATATGTCTCTGTTAGGAAAAGAAGCAAGAGGAAGAGAAAAGGCAAGTGTTCAGGGGCTGAGAGGTTGAGAGGGTGCACAGTAGGAAAAAGAAGTAGAGGGTAACCTCCTCGGGGGTGCAACCGCAGAGGGCACCCTGCTAGGCTAATTCAGTTACCCACTCAAGGATGTCTTCAACACTGGAGGCAGTGGGTTGGGACCAGTCTTGGAGCAGCCCCTGTGTGAAGGATGTGAAGTGGGCCTGCAAGAGTGAGAGGATAATCACCAGGGGAAAGACCATCCTTCCTCTGGGATTGGGGGAAAAGTGGAGGTCCTGGAGATATTCAATTTTGTGGGTCCTAAAATGTATGAAGTGTAAGATGTTGAGTTGGGGGTTGAGCAGGGGGACCCCTCTGGCTTGGTGTTAACAGATTCTTTGGGTAAATTCTCAGGTGCTAGTTTTACCAAGGGTAAATGATACCAAGGGGCCTTTCCTAGTACCTTTATGGCTATGGGGGTGGTGAGAAGTACTGTATAAGGCCCTTCCCAACGTGGTGAGAGAGGCTTTGGGATTCGGGTTTTAATATACACTTGCTGTCCCGGGCTCAGTTTAAAGTTTGAGAGGGTGGTGGGGAAAGAATGAGGTAATAGAAGTTTAGGAAGAAGATCCCTAATGAGGGAAAGAGTAGGGACATACTGGTTTAAAAGCGATGCGCTGGAAGAGAGAGGTGTGAGAGTGAAGGTTCTACCATACATAAGTTCGAGGGGGCTGAGGCCAGTGGGTTTGCAGGGGGCAGCTCACAAGCAAGTGCATGCTAGAGGGATAAGTTGGGTCCAAGGGAGGTAAAGTTCCATGGACAGTTTGGTGAGATGTGTTTTATGAGGTGATTGGATTTTTCTACTTTGCCTGATGACTGAGGCCAATATGGTATATGTAAGTTCCATTTGATATGTAAGGCCTGTGCTGTGAGTTGTGTAATCTGGGAAATGAATGCTGGGCTGTTATCAGACTGGAGGCTGGTGGGTAGGCCAAAATGAGGGATGGTTTCTGAGGTGAGAGCATGCACTACTGCTGTAGCATCCTCTGAAGCGCAGGGAAAAGCCTCAAACCAACCTGAAAAGGTATCTACTAAGGTTAGAAGATAGCGTGTCCTTTTGTGGGGAGGCATGTGAGTAAAGTCAATTTGCCAATCCTGGCCAGGTGTGTATCCTCTGGCCTGGTGGGTGGGAAAGGACCGAACTTGGGGTCCACCTTGATTGGAGCAATGAGTACACAAAGGACAATTTTGAGTGATTTGTTTAAGTAACTTGGACAGGTGGGGAGAGTAATATAAGGGATGAAGAAGGCATAGTAGGGGTTTATAGCCTATTTGAACTGAATTATGGAAATCTAAAAGGATTTGCTCAGTTGGTGTGGTAGGGAGGACATAGCAACCAGAGAGGGTATACCAGTTGTCCTTCCTCTGTACTCCCAACTGCTGGAGGGGTTGTGTTTCTTGAGGTGTGTATTGGGGTAAGGGCATAGGGGCCATGAGAAGGACCTGAGTGGGAGAGGAAGAATGGGGGCTTAGTTATTGAGCAGCCTGTTTTGCAGTTAGATCTGCCAGTTTGTTTCCCTGGGCTATGCGGTCATTGGAGGTTTGGTGTATAACCCCAACCTCCTTTGGGAGTTGTGCTGCCTCAGGAAGTATCTTGATAAGATGTCCATTTTTTATGGGCCCTCCTTGAGTGGTCATGTATCTTCTCTCCTTCCATATGGCCGCACAGGAGTGTAGGATGTGGTAAGCATACTTAGAGTCAGTGTACATATTGACTCGTTTGTTACTTGCCAGAGTGAGAGTGCAATTGAGGGCAATGATTTCTGCCTGTTGAGAAGTGGTGTTAGTGGGAGGGGGGCAGCCTCAATAGTTTGTGTTAGATTTACTAGGGCATAACCCGCCCAGGGGTTGGGTGTGGAGGTGGCACTCCCATCTATGAACAATGTATGTTGAGGCTGTGTAATGGGGTTTGGGGAGACATGAGGAAAGGGATTGAGAAAGACGTCTAAGCCTCCATGCAATTATGTTATAAGGGTCATGAATGTTTTGGGATGAGAGCAGCTGGATTTAAGGGAGGGCAAGGTTTAAAGGAGAACTGGGAATTTTCAATGAAGGTGAGGTGGATAAGTTGTAGGTGGGAAGGGGAGAGAATTGACATAGCCTTATGGCTGAGAAGATCTTGAAGATCGTGGGGGGGGGGGAACAAATGACTGTTTGTTGTCCAAAAGTTAGTTTAGAGCCTTCTTGTGCTAAAGGGGTGGCTGCCGCCAAAGTCTGTAAACAGGGAACCCATCCTTGAGTTGTGGTGTTCAATTGTTTGGAAAGGTATGCAACAGAAGAGAATATATCTATTGCCTCTTGTCCCCAAACCCTGAGTGCCAATCCTTGGGTTTTGGTGATGTATCGGATAAAAGGATGAGATAGGTTTGGGAGGGATAGAGCTGGTGCTGCGAGGAGAGCAGCTTTTAATCACTGGAAGGGAGAATGAATGGGTTTTGTGAGATCTAGGGGAATGGCAGGATCCCCTTTGGCTGCCCCATAAAGTAGTTTTGCTAACACGCCAAAGTTAGGAATCCACAGGCGATGATACCCTGAAAGCCCCAAGAAAGAAAGGAGTTCACCCTTTGTGGTAGGAGTAGAGAGATCAGAAATTAAACTCTTGTGATCAACCATTATTTCTCTGGTTTTGAGGGTGAGGTGAACTCCCAAATAGGTGACTGAAGGAGAAGAAATCTGGGCCTTGCTGGGGGACACTCAATATCCCCTGGAGGCCAGGAAATTAAGAAGAGCAACAGTGTGGGCCTGTGGATCCTCATAGGAGGGCTACAAAGGAGGAGGTCATCCACATATTGTATTAAAGTGCTAGAGGTTGAGGAAGTTCAGATAAGTGTTGAGCTAAGGCCTGGCCGAAGAAGTGGGGGCTGTCCCGAAACCCCTGAGGTAGTACTGTCCAGGTGAGTTGTTGGGAACGGTACATATCAGGATTAGTCCAAGTGAAGGGGAACAGGTTTTGACAGGAAGGGTGTAAGGGGATAGAAAAAAAGGCATCTTTGAGGTCAAGTACAGAGAAGAAATAGGTTGTTGTTGGGATTGTGGATAGAAGAGTATAGGGGTTAGAAACGATTGGGGTTATGGGTAAAATGGCCACAATAATGGCCCTGAGGTCTTGAACTAAATGGTATGAGCCATTAGGCTTTATAACCAGAAGGATGGGTGTATTAAAAGGCGAGTGGGTAGGCCCTAAGAGATGAGAAGAAAGGAGTTTGTGTATGATGGGTTTTAAGCCTATTAGGTGTTTGTTAGTGATGGGGTACTGTGGGACATTAGGAAACACAGAGGGGTTCAGCAATTTAACAAGGATAGGGGAATGGTGCATAGCAATAAAGGGAGAAGAAGCATCCCATATTACGGGATTAAGCTTGTTTGAGGGGAAGGGGAAAGTGGAAGCCTCAGGGGCCAGGTCTGGGGTGGCCTGTAACAGGAGTATTATAGCTGGAGTTAAAGTGTTTAGGGTAAGGGTAGCTTTGAATTTGGAAAGGATGTCCTGTCCCAGTAAGGGGGCTGGGCATTGAGGCATTATTAAAAATTTGTGTGTGAATTGGTTGCAATGTGGGTGCAGGAAAGGGGTTGAGCAATCCATGGGCAGTATTCTGATCCTGTGACCCCTACTATTGTGATAGAAGATGGGGTTGTTGGTCCTGCATATTCAGGAAGGGTAGAGTAAATGGCCCCTGTACTGATGATGAAAGAGAAACAGACTCACTGACTCACCCTGAATTGAGGCCGATGTTGGATGTGTTGGTCTTGAAGCGGCATGAGGAGAGAGTCCCGGAGGTACTTGGTTCAGCAGGTCCAGGAAGGGCGACCGAGGGGCCAATCAACCCAAGAGAGGGGATCATCCAAAGGTCCCGGCCAGGACCCTTCCCAGGTTTTGGTACCAAAATGAAAGAAACTAAGCCGAAATGCTGGGTACTGATCAAGCTTTATTAAAGGAAAAGAATCTGCTGGGCTGCACTCAAAATGGATAGCAGCAACTGGTGTTAGGGTGGGAGGGCTTATATAGGCTATAAGGAAGGCTGATGTAATCAGGGAGGGATTTGGTGCTGATATGGAGGAGTTTCTATTTTTTGGAAACCACGAGGTTTCTCATAAGGGAAAGGCTGATGGCCATTTTGTGCTGAGTGTGTGTAAATCATCCAAGATGGTGCCAGTCATGTCCAACATCCATCACAAACCATAAAGCACATCTACACCCAAGATGCACTCAGCTACTGGGGACACATACATAGTACGTACACAAGGGGGCAATTGTCCAATGCCCAGTGGCAAAGACACAGCTTTGACTTTAATAGTCTGTCCTCCATAGCCATCAATATTCACTGTGGCCCCTAGAAACTTATCTGGGTTGCCATATATCAGGCTATATTCTGTGCTGGCATCCACTAATGCTAACACACACTACACATTTGCCATCCACTCCTAGGTCCCACAACCATAGGAGCCAAGCAGCCATCATTTTCTGATGCACAGCAGGTCATGCAAGGAGATGAATAGTTTCTCCCAACTCACCCTCAGGGTCATCATCATCCTCAGCTTCAGAAGCAGGGGTGTCCTGTTGTTGTACTTCAGTGTCCAGCCTGTCTGCCTTTGTTTCAACTCTCAAAGCCATGTCACATCATGGAGCGCCTGGTCCATGTTGGCTTGCGGTGCAGTGAGCAGCAGCCAGTCCCTCCAGCCAGCCGCACACTGGGACTCCTTATCCTTCACCATGGAGCTCAATACCCTGAGAGCTTTCTCTGTGCTCTCAGGGGACCCATCCACTTGGTCCCACATTTCCAGTGGAGCCCAAGTCCACCGGAATGCTGCCACCAGGTACCACATGCTCAAGGGCAGCCACATTTCCTCCCCCTCCTGAGGGGCTCGTGTCTCCCTTACCTGCTCATCTTGCCAACTACGCCAGTTATCGGGCAGGAATCTCAGATCCTTCTGCCCCTTCCTGTGCAGGTTGTGAGTCAGGTAATTGAAAGAAGATACTGGCAGCTTTATGCAAGGTAGACATCCTTTATTCTTCAGATATGAGCTTCACAGACATGCTTTATTCTCAGACACAAGCTCAGGCTCTACTCCACTGACCCTCCATGCTCTGCCCTCCTTCCACTCTCCACTGATCAGCAGTTCAGAGCAGTTACCTTTATACTGTTGGTACACAATAGCGGGCACAAGCCAAGCATTACATAATTACAGCGATCATGCTGAATCAGTAAGTGGGCACACATGTGCAGTTACTCTACTGTTATAACCTGTTTCTAGGAAATGTGCTGAATCATGGACATTTGTAACAGATGTAAGGCAAGAGAGCCTGACTAAACTTTTTCTACTTTCCTTTACAATAATTACCCAATATATATTATTTTTTTATGTATGTACTGAGGAATAAAAAGTAAAGTAAAATACCTATTTTTGTGAAGTTTGCTATGTCATATAGGTATCTGGATGATTAATTTCCCACAGAACTTATGAAAATCTATTTTAAAATATAAAAGATTTGTTTATACCTAGAAGCAATATAAGTATTGCTAATACAATAGCAGGTAATAATGATAATAGCTAATGTATATTGCATACTTACTATCTGCCAGATACTATTCCAAGTACTTTAAATATATTGATTAACTTAATCCGTGCAACTTTATGAGGAAATTAGTTATTATTCTTATTTTCCAGATGAGGTGCCTGAGACCCACAGTGTTTAAATCACTTGCCAGGGTGACATAGAAAGGGAGGAGCTTGTATTTAAATGTAGTCTGGCTTCTGGAGAACGAAATTCTTAACTCCCACACTTTACTGCATCCACAGTGTTAGTGATTTAGCAATAATAAGTAATAATGTATAATTATGCCAGAGTGTGATGCTACTTCATACCAGTTCATCAATAGTACTTCATGGAAGATTGATGTGTTTTGTGCATTGCCACAAAGAAAAGTGGAAGAACACAAACTTTTTATTGTTCTTGATCTTTTTCCCATCCAAGTACTAACCAGGCCCGACCCTGCTTAGCTTCCAAGATCAGACGAGATCGGGCGCGTTCAGGGTGGTATGGCCGTAGACTTGATCTTTCAATACTAGTCATTTAGGAATTTTACCATTTCCTTCTGTGGCCTATAGGCCATTGTTATTTTTCATACTTATGATTCAAATTCCCACAGGAACAGAATTAGGAGGTTTTTCTTTCCCCTGGTAGATAGCCAGAGAGCTGACAGGAAATGCTAGAGGAAACCTAAGAATTTGAAGAAATAACTTCCAAAGTTACCTACCGTTCTTTCATTTAATTCACGTTTTTCTCTTAGTAGTTCCTTCCTCTCCCTCCCGCCCTTTCCTATCCTTCCTCTCTCCCTCAGCTTAAGATGTGATGGGAGATTCCTGCTCTATTTCTTCAGCCTCCCTCATACTCATCTCCTTAGTTTATTCTGAATATTTACTTCCATATTATTTGGAAGGAAACAAAATGTACTCTGTGTTGTGTAAATATGGTGATATTTCTTTTCTTTCAAACTTCAGAGGCATTTGGGAGCCAGCAAATGAGCCACAGATGCATGTAGCTTTTGCTGTGCTGCTGAAGGCAGTGGACTGCAGCCTGGTCACTGTCAGGGAGCCCAGAGACGGAAGCTGCCCTAACAGGCACCAGTGACCATGTTGCAAGGGGCCCGACAGGAGCTGGCAGCCTCTACAACTGCACACTAGTCTCCCCAGAGGGCACGGTCGTCAGTGCAAGCCATGCCCCTTATTCACTGTACTGAAGTAGTTAGTTGACTTCACTTCTCCTTTTAGCTGTGAGTAACCTTTGCTATTTCCATTTGCACAGCTGTTGCCACCTTTGTGCTCTACCCCGCCTCTCCATTGGCTAATCCCTCTGCAAGTCGGTACCCTGTCCTGAAGGGGGGAAGTACTTTTACAGGCTTTGATAACACATTTCTTGTATGTGAAAGGTCAATGAAGAACAGCTATAGCAGGTTCGTGACTTGCTCAGATAACAGCTGCCCGAATGTGAGCTCCATGGTTGGACAGAAGCTACGTGGGTAGCTGGAGGGCCCTATGAATTCAGATTTAAAGAACTGGATTCACATGTTAATCCTCTTGGGGACATAGGACTGCATGCCAGAGGATTTCTAAATTCTTAAATATTATTTTTGATGTTGTCAATGCATCACATGTTGTTGGCTTTCCCAGTGAATGGGATTTGTTTCTAAAATGGTATAAAAGCAGCAATGCTTTCTGCCACTTCTGCTTGAGGTACTTTAGTTATTTACTAATAAATTTTATAGACTTAGCCATAAGTTACATGACTTTTAGTAGAGCTGTAAATCCACTGTGTGCATGTGTGTGTGTGTGCGTGCGTGCATGTGTGTGTTTGTGCACGTATGTAATGAATCTTTCTGAAGTCAGTGTGGGTTTTCAGTGCCTTGGGCCTGGCCCACAGATCCTGTCTGAGTGCACTCATTTCAAAGTTGTGTGCAAAGAGTCATTGCTGTGGAATGATCTCATTTATGACATAAATGGGGAATGGAAATTCCAGTTCTGTTTTTACTTCAAAATATTTCTGCTTTTTTGGTTTCCATTTGAATATTAAAATATTTAATATGAAAAAAAATACTTAAATGCAAAACATGGGCAGATTTTTTCCAACATGCTTTATTTCATACTTAACCATTTTCCCACTAAATTATCTTTACTTGGTAGTAAAATATTACTGGATAAGGATGCTGCTTAATGAGCTTGAATCAGTTTATTACCCAATGATATTTTTACCCTGGTCAGGTCAGTAGTTTGAAATCTAGCAGTCAGAATACAATTTTGCTTACCTGACTTATTTATAACTGTTTTTTTTAAAGAAAGTGTAAGTGGTGGATATTGATCCTTGTCAGTGAAATCTTATACTAAGGTTATTTATTTTTTTCTTGAGGATTCTGAATGCACTTAAAGAGCTATATTTTGGAAGGGCTTCATGCAACATCTGGGTAGTTGTGTAGCAGCTGGGTAACAGCACATGAGGAACTTGACTCAAAACTCAGAAGGCGAATTGAGAAAGAACCTGGTGTTTAGTTCCAAAGTCAAGGAGAAAGCAATGTGGGAGGTAATTATCCAATTTGGGATATTACTTGGTTAAAAGAGTTACTGTGTTAATAAAAATATAATGAGGCCTACTTCCCTGGGGCTGCTGTTTATTTTTGCATATCTCCCCTGGGAGACATCTCCAGGTGCAAGATGGCTCAGTGACACCATGTTTTACCCTGGGCACTGACTCAATTAGAAGGTGGGCGTCTACTTCCTGAAAAACACTGAACCCAATACCGACATGACACTGGGAATGTAAACGATGTACAAGAATTGCGAGATAATCCTCTGCTATTCTTGGCATTGGTGAGGCCCTTGTGTGGTATTCTACTTTAATCACTATGTTTAAATTTTAAGAGAGATTAGTGATAGGCAAGAATAAAAGAACAAAAATATTTTAAAATGGGATTTAGGAAGGAGGTTAAAGAACACAGTCCCTGGTTTGGTGACGATCATGGACACTCACAACATTTAATTTGAAGTGAGAATGTATTATGTGTGACTCAGACAGGGACCACCTCTGAAAACAGGACAGTTAGAAATCAACCTGGAAAAAAAAAATCTAGGCCTCCTTTTTTCTACAAACTTGAACAAATAAGATAGCTTTTAAAATAAAAGGCATTTTCAGTATAGGAAATAATGTTTAAGGAGGCTGTTTTTTGATAGATCTCATAAATTCTCTTCTCCCCTAGTATGATTCGAAGGTCAGTGGAAAGGCTTCTGCCCTCTGATCTGTTCTCGTTTACGATAATATAACATTAAGATTCTTTCTTTAGGGTCTCTTCTACATTTCCGGCTTATTGCCACTGGCACTTCCAACAGTCCTACGATCCCCACACCAGCCTCCTACCAATTGGTCTGACCTCTCTTCACTATCCTTCATCTCCTCGTTGACCGCTCTCCCTTACTACCAGCCTCAGTTCCAGGGTCAACCATCATGTCACTCCCTTGTGTACACTCTGGGCTACATTTTGCCTCTCATTTTGTAGAACTCTCTTAACAAACCTGGGACCCTGGTTAAGTTTCAAGAGTCAACCTGCTCTGTGCCTGCCTCTGTGAAGCTAGACTGGGCTGGAGAAAACGTCACTGTGCCAACTGTTGATCACCACAACCATCCAATAGGCCTTTGGTGGTGCTGGACAATTATTCTCTACTTTCCTAGCTATTTGCTCTCCCATTCCACTGAGCATTTTATTTCACCCCTTCTCCTTTCTGCTCCAAACTCCAACACCTCCTCTCCCATCAACTCTTGATGGAGTTTGGATGTGTTGTCCCCTCCAAAACTCATGTGGAAATTTGATCTCCAATGTGGCAGTGCTGGAAACTGATTGAGTCATGGGGGCGGATCCCTCATGAATGGATTAATGCTCTCCCTGGGGGAGGGGGGATTAATGAGTGAGTTCTCGCTCTATTAGTTCCCGCAAGAGCTTAAAAAGACCCTGGCACATTCTCTCTCTCTCTTGCTTCTCTCTCTTGCTTCCTGTCACCCTGTTATCTGCTTGTGCCCGCCAGCTGCCTGCCACTTTCCACTATGAGTAGAAGCAGCCTGAGGTCCATGCCAGATGCAGCTGTCCCAGAATCATAAGCCAAATAAACGTCTCTTCTTTATAAATTATCCTGTCTCAGGTAATTCTGTTATAGCGACACAAAATGGACTAAAACAACTCTCTCTGCTGAGGACCCACTCTCTGAACAGAAGAGAACTTCCACAGGTAACTATTGCCCTACCTACCTGCTGTCCAGCATCCTGCACTGTGGGGAACTGTTGGGGCTAATCCCTTTACTCTTGCACTAGATCCCATCCCATTTTGCCTCCACAAGAACACAGCTACAGCAGTTCTCCTCCTCTTTCTTCTATGTTGTCATTTTTTTTTCTTTTCTCAGTTGCTGTCATCAGCATACATATACACTGCTTTTCCTTTCAATCTCAGAGACATTTCCTTTGAGCTTCCTTCCCCTGTCAGCTGCCATCTCATTTCTGAGCTCCTCTTTGTGTTAAAACTCCCTTAAAGGCATTTCTATGCTCATTGTCTCCAAATCCTCCTACCTCTTAAGCTCACTTCAGTCAGGCTAATGCCCAGAATATCCTACCAGGACAGCTCCTAGCAAAGTCACCAGTGACCTCCATGCTGCTAAATCCACTGAATAATTATATCAGTCCTCATCTTGCTTGTTTCATCCATGCATTTAACATAGTTCTTCCTTGATGTACTTTCTTCTCTTAACTTCTATGATACCATATTTTCTTGGGTTTCTGCCTAGCTCATCAGTTACTTCTTTTTAGTCTCCTTTGTCTTTCTGCTCTCCATCCCTTCTAATAATAGAGTGATCTATGTTCTGCTTTTAGACATCTTTTCTTACTATTTGTAGACATCTTTTATTTAGACATCTTTTCTTGGTATTTGTTCTCCTGTTGATCTCATCCAGTTCCATGGTTTTGGATATTATCTGCATGCTGACATACTCTAATTAATAACTCCAGCCCATACGTCTCTTAATCTTCGTATTTCTATATACAACTGTGTACCTGACATCTTTACTTGGATATTTATTAGACATCTCAAATATGACTCAAATGGATTTCCCTTGATCTTTCCTTCCAAATCTGTTCTACTTTCAATCTGTCCTATCTCAGTCAAAGGCAACTCTATTTTTCCATTTGCTTATATCCAAAACCTTAGAGTCATCCTTGACTCTTTTTTCTTTCATGCCCCAGGCCTGATCTATCAAGAGATTCTCTTCTGTCTACCTCTAAAATATATCCAGAATATAACCGCCCCTCATTCCCAACACTGCTGCAATACTGGCCTATGCTATTATTTCCTTTGGCTTGTATTAGCTTTTCAATTGGTCTTCTGGCTTCTACCTTTGGGCCTTTATAACTTACTTTCAACCTAGCAGTCAGTCATCTTTTCAAAGTGTAAATTAGATTATGTTGCTTCTGTTCCTAACCCTGCAATGGCTCCCGTTTCCCCCAATTAAAAACAAAAGTCTTTACAATATCTTAGAGAGCCTGTATTAATTTCCTAGGGCTGCTATATCAAGTCTCAACAAATTTAATGGCTAATAACAACAGAAATTAATTTTTTTCACAGTTCCGGAGGCCAGAAGTGTAAATTCAAGATGTTGGCATGCTCCCTCTGAAGGCTGTAGGGGACGATTCTTCCTTGCCTCTTCCAGCTTCTGGTGGCACCAGGTGTTCCTTGGCTTGTGGCAGCATCACTCTAATCTCTGCCTCCTGCTTCACAGGGCCTTCTCCTCTTCTCTCTCTTTTAAGGACCCTTGTTATTATATTTAAGACCCCAGATAATACAGAATGATCTCATTTTGAGATCATTAAATTATTTACATCTGCAGACTCCTTTTCCCAATCAGGTGGCATTTACAAGTTCCAGGGGTTAAGATGTGGACATGTTTGTGAGTTTCTACCATGGAACCCACTTCAGAGCTCCATCTACTATGGACCCTTATAACCTCCTAGATCTCTTTTTCTGACAATTTTCCCCTTGATCACCTTGTTGCAACCACACTGAATTCCTTGATTTTTCTCAAACATACCAGGCACTCATGGATTACAGCCTTTACACTGGCTGTTCCCTCTACCTGCAACATTCTTCCTCTAAATATCAATGTATTACATATTACGTTCTCATGAGTCCTTCCCTGGCTACTCTATTTAGGACTGTATCACTCACCTTCCTTCTTACTCTTCTCTTATCTTTCATTTTTCTCCCATTTTGGTTAGATGGGCAATTCTTCTGCTTCATGTGGTGTTGCCTGGGGTCTAGGATGGCAGGAGGGTCCAGATGGCCTCAGACATATGACTGACAGTCGATTGTGGCTGCCAGATGGGAGCTCATTTGGCCAGGGGCCTCAGTTTTCCTCCATGTGGGCCTTTCCATGCAACTGTTTGGGCTTCCTCACTGGCTGAGTTCCATAGAGGAGCATTCTGAGAGGAAGGAAGTAGAAGTTGCCAATCTTTCTAAGGTCTGGGCTCAGAAGTACCAGAATATTACTTCTGCTGTATTCTTTTGGTCAAGGTAGTTGTAAGGCCAGCCTAGATTCAAGGGAAAGATAAATAAACCCCAACTCTCAGTCGGGAAATTGGCATGCTTGTGAAGTGAGGGAAGAAACTGATGTGATCATCTTTGGAGACTATCTGCCAAAAAGGACCTTCCTGGGTCCCTGATATCATGCCATGGTGTGGCTGCCCTCCAAAATAAACATCTTTTTCTCTGTGTTTATTCTCTTTTTCTCCTGTCACTAAGTTATTGAGAGGTTGTTCTGATCCTTTTTATAAAAGCAAATAAGCAATATTTTAAGATTTAAAAATTTGAAAGCTATGAAAATTTATTACATTTTATAATGAAGAATATATTAATTATCCTGATTTGACCATCATGTATTGCACACATGTATTGATATTCAATGCTGTACCCCACAGACATGTACAATCAACTATTTTCCTATAAAAAATAAAACTATAAAAAAAGCAAAAACAAACAAACAAAAAACTTCTTTTTCTCTATGTTAAAGGCTTTCATCTTTTTACAGTCCAAGAAAAAATTGAAACACATAGATAAATCAGGTCTTTAGCCATCCTAGATGTTGCTTGCATTAAACTATAAAAATTGCGCTATGTACAGTGCGGGGAGGGGAATCCATTGTTAAGCTTTAATAGTTGGTTTAAGTTTTGTATAATTTGCCCAAGTTTCACAGTCAAAGAAGTTACTCCTTGGCATTATTATTATTAGTAGTATTAGTTGATGAGTCCTGATCTATGATTATACTGAAGAGAAATATTATAAATAATATTTTGAAGGTCTCAAACCATTCCAGTGATAGTTGAATTTTAGAAAATCCCAAATAATTGTGTTAATTTTTCTGTTTTTAGCAGATAAAAATCAGTAATTAAATGAGAGCATATTTAATGGACTCTAAAGTTTACTGCTTTTTTTTTTTTTTTTTTTTGTCTTTTTCGTGACCAGCACTCAGCCAGTGAGTGCACCGGCCATTCCTATATGGGAGCGTCACTGCACTCCCAGCGCCACACTCTCCCGAGTGCACCACGGGCTCGGCCCAAGTTTACTGCTTTTTGAAGGAAGTTATGCCACCTCCATTGTGAAACCACATTTCCTTACATTGAAAATAGGGAGATGAATCTCTTTTGCTTATATTTACTTTTCTGTTTGTTTTATTCTGCTCAGGTTGCCAAACAAAATACCAGTGACTGGGTGGCTTAAACAACAGAAATTTATTTCTCACAACTCTGGAATCTGGAAGTCTGAGAGCAGGGTGCCAGCATAGCTGACCTCTGATGAAGGCTCTCTTGGCTTACAGATAGCTAGCTGCCTTCTCACTGTGTCCTCACACGGTGGGGAGAGGTGTGGGGGAAAAGAAAGAGAGAGGGAGGGAGGGTAGGAAGGAGAGAGAGAGAGAGAGAGAGCGAGAGAGAGAGAGAGAGAGAATGCAAGCATGCTAGCTCTTTGGTGTCTCTTCTTATAAGGGCACTAATCCTATCATGAGGGCCCCACCCTCATGACCTCATCTAAACCTAAATACCTCCCAGAAGCTCCATCTCTAAGTACCATCACACTAGGGATTAGGGCTTCAACATGTGAATATCAGTCCATAGCACTCTCTTTGTCCTTTCACCTCTTTGTGTAGACTCTACTGGTAGCAGATGAGAATGGAATAGATGAATCAAGCAAAGAATACCTTTCAGTTTCAAGTTCTGTAAAATTAATTTGCCAGTCAGCAAATTGTATTTATTTCAAATTCTTTGGTGAGCTTACATTCTCCTCAATAGAGAAAACTGTTGTTCAGCCAGGGATATATAAGAATGGTAGGAAGAGTAATGGCCTCCCAAAGATGCCCACGTCCTAATCTCTGAAATTTATGATTATGTTTCCTCCCTGGGCACTGGACAGTTTGAAGGTATGATTAAGGGTACAGACTTTGAGTGGGAAAATTATTCTGGATTATTCAGATGGGCTCAAGCTCAATCTAGTCATATGAGCTCTTAAAAGTGGAAGAGGATGAGTGGGTCACAGAGATGTGGCATTAGAAGGACTGAACCCACCATTGCTTGCTTTGAAGAAGCAGGAAGGGACTTCTAGAAGCTGGGAACAGCCCTCAGCTGAAAGCCAGCAAAGAAGCAATGACCTCAGCCTATAACCCATAACCACAAGTAACTGAATTCTGCCAACAATGTGAATGAGCAGAAAATGGATTCTCCCCTAGAGTCTCCAGAAAGGCAGTCTGCCAACACGTGATTTTAGTCCAGTGAGACCCATACTGAACTTTTGATCTATAGAACTCAAAGATAATAAAACTGTATTATTTTAAGCCACTAAGTTTGTGGTAATTTTTTACGGCAGCAATACAAAACTAACACATTTGGTTATGAATTAAAGGCCTCAGTGTCCAAATTCTAATTGTCACCCAAACATGGTAAAATTCTTTACTTCTAATCAAAGAGAATACAATTATTTTAATTAATTAAAATAAATAAGAATTAATTATTTTAGCAACTATCCTAGAACCATTAGAAACATTTTTAGAATGTTTCTGTAGCATTTTATTCCTTGAAAGCATTTATATTGTTTTGGTGAACAATGGATTTCAAAATATTCCTAATTGAGTTAGGAGACACTGTCAGATAAAGTGGCTGGATTGGGAGAGTAGATAAGTCATGTTCAACAACAGGGAGCAGGAGTTCATGGGGGCATTCTGGAAAATTCAGAAGTTGTACAGAGACTCAGTCCCATAGTTCTGCTAAAAATATTCTTTACTAAAGAGAGTGGTTTAGGTGGAATGACCTCTATCATGTAGCCCTTTTTTACCTCTCTGGCTTTCAAGATGAAGACACCAAACACAAAGTCAAAGGTGAACCAGGTACCGTAGCATTGTTTTAGTTACCTGGGAGCAAAGATTAGCTACCTTAAATGGTCTCATCTTAACACACTGAGGAGCTTCAGGTAAATTTTTCTAGATTAAAACCAAAAATTGACATTAAGCATAAAAATATTCAAAAAAGAAAATTATTACAATTAATATTTTATGCTATGCTTCATTAAGAAGCACTTTGGCTTTTGGTTGATAAATAGAGGAGGAATGAAACTGGAATCATGAGAGAGATTATTTCATTTCAAGCAGATTATTAGGAGTACAGGAAAAATTAAAGCAAGACTATTTGCTGAGCAGTCATATAGTGAGTTAATTCTCCATCAGAAAAGTTTGGATCTGGGTGATGCAAGCTCTTATCCTTGTGATCATGGTCAAATTGAGCCTTGAGCTTCATTTTCCTTATCCATAAAACAGGAATAATAACAGCAATACTTGCTGTACTTAACTATATACGGCTAGTGGGAGAGACAGTGTGTGTGAAAACATAATTATCATTAGCACAAAATAATTTCTTATACTATTTGTTTAATTTAGTGAAAGGAATTATTGCATCTCTTCAAGAAAAAAAATATTGTTTATAAATGGTACTTGTTGCTTCCTTGTGGTAAGAGAAAAAGTTTCAAAGAAAGTACTTTCTCTGTTATAAAGAGGTCAAATAAAGAAATGCAAATTTCATCCATTAAAATGTATAGTGTTCTCTGTGAACTGAAAATGTTTTCATGAAAATGCAAATTAGTCGTGTCCAATTTGTTTATTTGTTCATAACTGTATTGAAGAACAGTATAAATATAGAAAAGTGCTCTAATTATAAGTATACTACATGTTGGCTTCACTTATAAAATGAACACCCTTTGTCAGCAATACCCAGGTGAAAAACCAGAATATTACCAGCTCTCAGAAGCTCTCATGCACTTGCCTCCTCGCTCCTGAGGGTGACTGCTTCTAACATTTTTATACCTGTATAAATGGAGTCATAGAGTGTATATTCTTTTGTGTTTGTCTTGTTTCATTTAACATTATGTCTGTAAAAGTCATCCACACTTTTATATTTAATTATAGGGTGATTATTCTCATAGCTGTATCATCTTTTGTGTGTGAATGTGCCACAGTTTTTTAGTTCATTCTACTGTTGATGGTCATTTGGGTAGTTTCCAGTTTGGGTCTGTTATCAATAGGGCTCCTGTCAACATTCTAATAGCATTTTTGGTTAATATATGCACACATTTCTGTTGATCATAAAGTATGCATATGTTCAGTTTGGCAAATACTTCCAAATGGTAATGGTTTTTCATTCTTGCAACTATACTTTTTCATCAACATTTTCTATTTATTTTAATCATTCTTATTTATGTCTAGTCATATCTCATTGTAGTTTTATTTTGCATTTCTCTGATGGTTAATGAGATTGAGCATTTTTTCATTTGTTAATCACCCATTTAGATATTATGTTTTGTGCAATTTCTGTTCAAGTTTTATTTTCTATTGGGTTGTCTTGTTGCCTTGTATTGCTTTGCCCTCCACAGATTTGTCACCCCTCTTCCCCTGGGTGATGGAGAAGCAAAGGATTACTCAAAGCCCATCTCTTCTGAGCAGTGAGAGACCCCAAAGTGGCTAATCTCCTGCCAGAACCCTCAAGCGAGAGGCATACCTTCCTTGAGAAATTAACCCCGAATTGGGGTTCTCTTCCTGCATTTATTCTACAGACCAGGAAGTTACAGGATGAGACATAGGTGGGGTTATAGTTTAACAATAGAGGCTGGTAACTTTCAGTGAAACAAGCCAGATGACATTCCAGTAGACAATTAAGTGGTCCTATCAACAAAAGCTTGATCTTAGCAAACATTCCTTCTCCCTCTAGAAATTTTCCAGTATCTACACATATCAATCAGTAACCCGTCTGTCCTTGAGCCAGCAACCTTGCTGTGCCACAAATCTTTATCTTACACCAGAGACTTTATAGCCTGAGGAAAATTTCCAGTCCTCCACAAGGTCAATATTTGAAACTGCAAGGCTTTGGAAAACCAGGCTCTGTGAGGTACATATGCTTTATAGTATACTCTACATTGTCTTTTTCTTAAAGATTTGTTGAAATTCTAATATCTTCTTTCCCCTGTAGTTTTTCCTGTTAATTCTACTATTATACATTTTGATGAACACACATTCTTATTTTGATATATTAAACTTTATTATTTTTTATTTTATAGTTAGTGGTTTTATTTCTAATTAATAACTCTTTGCCTAATTTGTAGTCATGAAGATATATATTCTCCCACTGATGGGGTTGTTTTAGTAATTGGAAGTCAGTAGCAACAATAAAGCTATATAAAGGAAAAAAATTCACCTTGGTTAATCAAATGCAATTAAGCAAATGACTTACTAAGTAGCAAACATGAAATTAATCTTTGGTGTCATAATCAGTCGTTTCAATCAGTCATGTCAATTTTTTAGGGTGAAATAACAGTCTTGTTTTTTTCTCCTTTTTTGTTACACTTCTCTCTATGTAATGGAGATGCAAAAAAAGGATTACTCAAAGCAAAATGAATGCAATGAGAAGCCCGAAGGGGCTGCACCTCAGCAACTCCTCTGCTAGAAGGAGAAAACTGGGTATAGCCCCAACTCAAAGTTAGCTTCTGTTTTTTATTGTAAAGACAAGGAAGTTTCACAAGAAAAATCAGTTGATTCAATCATTTCAAAAGGACACAAAGACATGGGCAGTGTGACAAAAGTTATCTATGGCTAAGTATAGCTTAAACAATGGAAACTAGTAACAGCTCTAAAATTAACAATGTGACATTCCAAAGTACAATTTGTGAAAAGCTAAGTTGATCCAACTGCCATCATTATCTAAAATACAACCTCTCCTTAAATGATTTAAGCAAAAGTTACATTCTTATAATTAAATCTAAGTATAATTGTCTCTAAGGTTTCCACCAACAGACAGCTTGTCCTTAGCAAACATTTTTTCACATTTTTCCCTACAGCAATTCTTTAAAATCTCTTAACAGGATTGGTATGCCAACCACCTGTTAGCTCTAAAATCATTGAAGTATACAATCCCATACTTAAACAGTGATTAGAGTTGATTAGATGGGCTGTTGCCTTGCTGTCTTTGGGCTTTTGCCCCTTAACTGAGGGCTTTTGCCCCATACATGTATTACCTAAAAACCCTATTCTAAAAATCAAATGAGAATCAAGATTTCTAACCCTCTACACTTTTTTATTCATGTGATTTCAGTAATATCAGGAGATGAGCTGTGATGACAGGCTTCACCATTTCCTACATTCCACCAAAAAAAGATGCATCTTTTTACCTAATTCTAGAGGAAACATCTTGCAAATAGGAGGATAGTGTGAGGAATTACAGGGTTAGAATTAAGAGACAAAGAGAAAATGTAGATTGTGGCTTGTGACCTAAACTTTAGCAGGTGTACATGTATAATTGACAAAAGTCAATACAGGTATAATTTATTCCTCTGTTTCTTTCTGTTGAAATTTTTGATAGCTATTAAAGTCAGAGCAATTGCCTTTTGGTATGTAGAGTTTTCTTTTTTCTTTCTAAATGTTAAATATTCTTAAACTGAAACATTCCCCATCAATCCCCTCCCCCCGCTAGTGTTTTGTCACAAGAATAGACTTAGAAGAAAGGATAAATTTTATTTTCTTCTCCTTATTTAAGGCAATCAAAGCAATCCCATATTGTGGCACCTAAAGTTGATTCAAAATATTTGTGGCAAATTAAAAAATACTTGAATGAGGCAGGAAGGTGGGGGGAGTGGGATGTAGTTTCTTTGAATAAGGATTTGGGATAGAAGAAAACATTTTCTTGTGATTTACATGAGAGTTCTCAGAAGCTAAAATATGCTTTTGAAGTCGAGGGATTTTTGAGGATAAGAGCTGGGCTTAAACTGTCAGAGAGTTCTTTTTAGGAAGCATAGAGGAAGACCTTACTAAGATTTTTTAATGAAATTGTTGCATTACACTGATTAACCAGTATAGAAATCCTCACCTTTTTACTTGGCTTCTCTGATTCCCATGGATTTAGACCAAGTGGAACTAAACACCTTCAGGGATAATTCAGCCTCTCTAGGACTTGGTACCTGCCATTTGGGACAGTCTGTTATTCCTCTGTATCATTGAGGTTGGGTTGTCCCATTTGCTGCCTGTTCTTTATGTATATATAATGCTTCCAAATATTTGGGAGGTCCAGTTTACATTTGCCTTGGGATGGAGATGGGGGGGAGGAGTGGTTAGTCTGAATTTGATTCCTATAAAAGAGATTTTTTTCTCTAAGCCTTCATGTCAAGAAGGCAAAAGTTAATTGACTCCCACACAGTTTGAGGAAGAAATTAGGAATCAGAGTGAACACTGAGTACTCAATGTTTTCTTTATTTTCAGACTTGACCTTTTAGAAGAGCCCTGAATGAGAAAGGACCTTGGGGGCTTCTCTGAAGTGCCTCTTAGAGATCCAGATCTGCGTTGCAAACTTACATCACAGTCACCTTTCTAACCACTTCAGAACTCAGTGTGTCTTCAAATGTCTGTGGAATGAATGCAGATCACTGATTTTTGTTGTTGTTGTTGTTATTATGATATGTAGATACTGATGAACATTAGGATTTGCATTTAAAAAAAATTTGGATTGTAGAAGGAGTTAAGCAGTGGGAGACCATAGTAGAACTTTCATCGGAGGTGTTAAGAAATAAAATAGAGCAAAGAAATTAAATGTATTGGTGTTTTAATAAATTTAGAAAAAACGGTTCTTAATTATTTTCTGGGGGACAAATTTTAAATGAAATTCTGAAGGCCCCAGTCAGCACTTGCTTCCACCTCACAAAGAACAGCAAAGGCCCCAAGGCAGCTTGGAGCATAGTGTTTGGGGAGTGGGGTGAGAAACTGTTGCGTTGATGATGTCAACACAAATTCGCGAAGGTCTTCCCACTCCTGCACTCGCCCCTCTTCACAGGAAACTAGCTCTGTTTGTGTATGGGCTATTCTTTGGCATCACTTGGGAGGTTGTGATATTGATCCAATTTAAAATATGACATTGAAAAAAGGGTCTGTCCACCTCTGCCTCCAATTCAAAGGCCATCTCTGGAGTGGCTGTTGGTGGTGGAGGATTTAGTTCCTAGCTGTCTAACAACCACAGCACTTCCTGTTTTCCCAAGAATCCCCAGACCACCGAACTTGATTCTGTCGTCCCATGTGTGGGCTCTTTCTCTCATCTAAGAACGCTCATGTGTGTTTTACTAACAGTAAGGAGTTTGAGTTGAAAAATAACACAGGAGTGGATGTGTGATGTCTATGCACACACATGTGCTTTAACAACTTTAGTTTTCTCCCATGAATTTGTTAGTTTCTTGAAGGTTTCTTTTAATCTATATATTCCTGATGCCACTTAGTTTGGTGCTTTGCATATTGAAGATGAATGCTGTGGAAGGGATCATGCTTCTGCAAGTCATGGAGCAGTGTTTACAAGTGGGGTTAAATGCTTTGTTTCTGGAGTCAATAGCTTGGGTGGATTCCTGGCTGTGCCCCTTAACACCTGTGTGACCTTGGGTGAGTCACTGAATTTCCCCGTGTCCGGGTTTCCTTATCTGGAAAATGAGGATAATAATATCACCTATCTCACAGAATGTTGTGAACATTAACTAGGTTAATATATGTAAAGTAGAACCATACTTGACATCTGGTGAGAACTTGTTGTTAGCTCTTTTTATTTTATTTTTTATTTTTATTTATTTATTTATTTATTTTTATTTTTTTATTTTACTTCTCAGTATACATTGTAGTTGATTTTCATGCCCCTTTACCTGTTCCTCTCCACCACCTCCCCCCCGCAACACATCATATCTGTTCATTTGACTTAAATAGTTCAAGGAATTTTTGTGGTTATTCTGTTGTTAGCTCTTTTTAAAATTGTTATTAGCACTTTACAGAGAGCTCTTCCACACAGTAACTCATTTGATTCTCACAAGAGTCTTATAAAATGTGAAGGAAAAATATCTTCTTTCATTTTGCAGTTGGAAGGATTAGATCCTACGACTAACCAGGAGCAGGAGTTAGAGGTGGCACACACACAAATCTAGTCTCAAAACCAGCAGTCTGTCACTGCCCTGTCTTTACCATTGCATACTCTCGATCATCCCAGAGGAAATTAAAAAATACATGAATATTAAATTGTATTGTTACAAGGGAGAATCACAGCAATATCAGAGCATTGGCTTCTGAGATCACAGTGGGATCCCACACTGACTTAACCCATACCATGGTCTTGTGTCTCTGACTAGGGGTGGAAGCAGCAGAGATGGCATGAATTACATAGGAGGCAGCTCAAGTCCGCACGGATGGACAGACATGGCTGCAGTTCCCATGGGCATGGATTGTTTAAAAGATAGGCTAGAAGGCTGCCTTCTTTCCTGAGTCCAACTATTCTCAAGAATGATGAAAGCCAATGTGGTCCTTAAAAGAATCTCATTCCTGAGACATAGGGCAGAGAAAAGGTCAATATCCCTATATAGAAGTTTACGCCAGTACGGTTGTGTTACAATTACCGAAGTCTTCTCTTACTGTCCCTGTCACATCCTCCTTTCTGTACCCAATGCCTGACTTGGGGCTTTTCATGTAGTTGCTGTTCAGTAAATAATAGCTGAATGAATGGACAAATAAGCTTTTCTTTTGATTATTTTTATTGCCTACTAGCATGTATATATATGCCAAAATAACAAAAAAAGATTGTGAAATTAGAAGTCAATTTAGTTATTATATTAGCTAATAGACTAAAACTAGACTAATAGTAGCTATTAGTCTTACTTTTTAAAAATATTCACTCAATTTAATATTGTAAGCTGTACTTTTCTCAGTAATCACAGTTCCCTTTACCCTACTTTACTCTTCTTTTTGTAGAAGTTACTACCTCCTACCATAAAATGTAATTTACTTATTTATTATGTTCATTATTGATTGTCTGACTGGAATTCTACTCTCTTGAGTACTGGGATGTTTGTCTGCTTTGCTCACCAATTTATCTAGAACAGTTCCTGGCATACATTAACTCAATAAGTATTTTTTAAATGAATGTCACAAACATTTAATGGCTCCCTTCTATGTGCAAGGCAATGTGAGTGATATTGTTTATAGGGATAAACAATGAATGAAAGACCATTTCAATGAATATATATGAATGTTTCAAAGAGCTTATATATTTTTATATGTAAATATGTATTAAATATTAAATATTTAAAGATATGTATTTTAATATTTAATACAATTATATTTTGCAATTATATGTATTGTTATATATTTTGTGATTGTAAATAAAAATATAATGATATAATTTTGTAATTATATATATACAACTTAAGTAAAAGGCTGTGCCCAAGTTGACCAAAGTTTTGACCTGATCAAAGAGTATCTTTGCTCTCCTAAGTCCCCCTGCCTCATAGATGACATGCTCTGGGGTGTGCTGGTTACCTCTGCAGGGCATCACCCGGCCTGCCATATGCCCCATCTCCCTACTCTTTCTCATGCTCTAGAACTCAGCTCACAAACTGTAAGTCTGAGGGTTGCATCTGGCCCACACGTGTGTATTGTTGGGGTTGTCAGGAGTCTGAAAATTCTTTAAGCCAATTGCCAACATTTAAAAATCTGGAGAATTCTCATAAATATTTAAATTTCCTTCCTCCTTCTCTTGCAAAGCCTCAGAGTGTGTGTCAGCACTGGGCTGGCATTTCCACAGGCAGCCTCAGCAGGCTGGGGCTAGCAGCCCATCAGTGAGTGCAGGAAGCATCTGCCCTCTGGGTTGCCAGTGCTTCCCCTGTGGGCTCACTTACCATTCCACTTCCCTGCCCAGCCCCTGGACCTGCTGAGTTGCAGCCCTGCTTTAACTGGAGACTGCCCTCTATCCATCCCCATCCTACCTCCCGTGGTAGGAATTTGATACTGCTGTGAGCTGCTGGCAAGAAGTGAATAGATAATAATGTTCAATTCCTGCAGATAGGTAGCTACACACACACTTTCATATTTAGGATCCAGCCCCTGTGTAAATAAATGGCTTCCTTCTGATGGGGAGCTGACAGCTGGAATTGAAACAAGGTTTGCAAATCTTTAGCTGCCCCTCAATACAATGTGTTCATTAGTTTAACAATCAGAAAAGTGTTGTTTCTCTTTGATAAAAACTGTGATGTTATAGAATAATGGCTGAGAATGCCACAAAACACCTTCCTGAGGATTTCCCTTCTGTGAACAGCCAGGCTACCACTTGAGCTTGTCTGAGCTTGTCTATTAGGCGTGTGACTTTTTGCTCTTAAAATAATCCCTAATATATGTCACTTTGGGCAAAATAGTACCGTAAACTTCCCCATTCTGTTATCACAAAGAAGGGTTGCTATCTGATATTTGTAGGTGACAAGATGTAGCCAGTGCACTTGTTCAGATCCAGATGAAAACACATCAAAAGAAAGCAGACCCAGAAAGGAGAAAACACGATGTGAATAAATCTCCCGTGGTTATTTCTCCATTTTATTCTTTTTTCCCCCTGCTGTTCCTGCTGAGGAGGCTTTAATGTGAGAGCTAATTTGTGTCAGGTGGTACTGAGCCATTTGCACAAAAGCGTGGGTGTGAATGTAAATTTTCATTGCTTTTGAAACAACATTGCTAAACAATTAATTAAAACATTGTCACTGATACCCCTACTGCAGTTTAAATAACCCAGTGCTCAGTAAAGCGTAGCCAGTTTTAATAAAACAAATGGCTCAAAACATTTGACAGAAAGTAAACATGCAAATTTGCAGTGAGTCAGATGCTGAGGGATCCACAGCAGGCTGGTGCAGAAAGAGGGGCTGCTAGGATGAAGATGCACCAAAATTAGGAGAAATCATCGTAGGCTTGGTTCGTGTCGAAAATGACATGAATCCAGTGTCAAAGATGCCTGGTGATTACAGCACCCAGGGGGATCTGGCGGGTGGGCTGTTGTTGTTGACATCTCCAGAAAATGCTTGTGGGCAGGTGGGCACAGCAGCCAAGGGGTGAGGACATAGAGTTTAGCGGCCTAGGAAGAAGAGGACCATTGGCAAGAGCTAGACTGGTTGTTAGGTCCCAGCTAAGGAGCTTGGGTGGAACAGAGTTTCAGGTCTTAGATGGGGAGCAAAAGCACAAATTGGGGAACTGAGGCAGCCTTCCACTTTTATAGATTGCAGAAATTCAACATGGTTGGAAAGGCTGTTTCATTCTGGCTACCACATCTTGGCCACCACAGAACCACAGTAGCAAGATGGTATCCAGACCCTACCAGCTGGTGTGAGCTGTATCTATTGTTATATTATCAGTGTTGACCCCAGAGGGGTCAGGATAAGGCTGGGGCAGGACCGAGAAGCGAGAGCTTTGCAGGCACCAACACTGGCAAGATCATCTGAAAATATGAATATATACATCAACACACATATCACCTTCTGGAAGAATATACTCCAAAATGTGAACGGTGGTTATGATTAGGTGGTGGAATTATGGTGGAATTATGAATAGGTTCTTGGTTGCTCTTTTAAAACTTATTTTTCTGTCCCCTTAATTTTTTACCATGAAAATAAAATACTATGAAAAGTTCTATAACAATAAAAAAGGTTTTAAAATTATGCAACAATATATGCTTCACTTTAATTGAGTTTATATTGAAGCAGGTTCAAAGGTGATCCATGTGAAAACTGCTGTGGATTGAATGTCATCACAAAAGTCATTGAAGCTTGATCCCCATTGTAACAGTGTTGAGTGGGAAATCAGACTATAACAGTGTTGAAAGGTGGGGCCTTTAAGACATGATTAGATTGTGAAGACTGTGCTCTCTTGAGTGGATTAATCCATTCATGGAGTAATGTGTTATCATGGGTGTGGACTGGTGAATTTATAAGGAGAGCACATGAAAGAGCTCTTGCCAAGCTCATCACACGATGGTCTTTGTCACCACAGTACCCTGCAGAGATTTCTCACCCAGAAGAAAACCCTCACCAGATGTGCCCTTGGCCCATGGACTTCCTAGCCTCCCAAACCGTAAGAAATAAATTACTCGGTTTTAGATATTCAGTTATAAGTGACATAAGATGAACTAATACAAAAACACACAAAAAAATGGTGAAATTTTTCTCCACAAATAGCTTTAATTGTAATCTAATCATAATCATATTATTATTCTCAAACCCTTTCTTTTCATCCTTGCAGGCTGGAAGAATATGGGTAAAAGAAGAGAAATAGAGCATAAAAAATCTTTCCGAGGCTTGCTCTGGAGTGGCCTTGACATATCAAATTGGGGAATAAACTAAAAGCTGCCAAAATAAGAATCAGAGTGTTATACTTGAATTAAGAGCAAAATGTTTTGGTCTCTACTTCCAACAATATGTATAATCTGATTTCCTTTATTCATATATTAATTCTTAGTTATTTAATATATGGAAATGAATCTCTTGGTAACATCTTAGTAATATGATACCTAGCTTTCAGCAAATCCCAGGCTATGTTTACTTACTGATTTGTAATCTGAAGGAGGCAGAGAGGTACAAAGCTTTCCCTGGGGTCTCTAGCCTATTTCCCTCTATTCTTACTTTTCCTGTTAGAATTGCACTGTTCAATTGTAGAAATGGCAATAATTGATCATAATTGTGACTTTATATGCAATGAATAATTTCAGATGGTATTAGCACAGCCTAGTATCTCAGTATCAGCTCATTGTCAAGGTTTCCTATTACAATTTATTTGTGTCAGTTTATGTGTCTAGAGTAGAGATTGGGTGATGGATAGATCACACAATTAGCTTTTCCAAAGGCAGAAAAATCCATCTTGTACTTTTGAATAAGTGTAACTCTAGGTAAATTGTTTAATCTCTCAATATCTATGTCCTAATCTGTAAAATGGGTTGTATTTAGTGGTTTCTATTCCATGCCTTCTACCATCAAAAAAAAATCTGACTTTAACTTGCCAACTTTGAAAGGATTTGGGGGTGGAAATAAGGTGTCTTTTTGAGTGGGTTATTTCAACTTGTACATAGTGTTGGAAGGAAATATCAGGAACGAGAAAAGGTTTGATTGATAGAGAGGCATTAGATCTCAGCTGAAGAATTTCTCTTACTATTATCACCACAGCCCCTGCTGCTGGCTCATCTCTTCCCTTGCTTTTTTCAAAGGAAAAGATGATGATGAAAGTGGGAGCAGGGAGTGGATGGCTCAGAGAGGGGATTCCATTCAAAAGCACGGGCATTCCTTTCTGACTTCAGACCCACTGTTTAACTGTTTCTGGTCTTGGTATTGGTTGTTTCTTTCTCTCCCTTGGGGATTGACTTTTCCTTTTCATGGATTTGACGGAAGTAAAATATCTATTTCAGCCACCTGTCAGGAAGACAAGAGGAAATTGCTTACTTTTAATGAAAGGATGCTTGTTAGAACACAGATATTAACGACCATTGGGCAAAGCTTAAGTCTCCTGAACACGTCTTACTCTGCCACCACTGCTGTCACTGTGTGCCTGGCAGCAGACTTAGAGAGCCATCAGGAAAGGCAAATAAGAAGGTGATGCTTGCTGTTGTGCCAGCACCCACACCCATGGTCTCTGACCCAGGGACTTCAATCAGTACTCTATTTGGACCCAATGTCTTTACTATAGAACTGAAGGGCTGCTGGCAGAAAGGCTGTGACCATTCCTCACATGTGATACAATTACTCCTCCAATCACAGGTGAGCAAGAAGGAAGTAGAGAAATTAGAATCGACTGGACTTCAGGTGTCAGGTAGGGTCTGGGATTGGCTTCTGCCACTGAAATTCTGATAGATTATACATATCCTATAAACCTAGGGTGGGCCTTGGCCATTTATCTTATTAAAAAGTTAGGGAATGTCAGGATAAAGAAGAGGGAAAAAGGAAAATGGAAGATAAGCTCATGTGAACAGCCTGTCCTGACCTTATGAAGTATTTTGGGCCCAATTTTTACCTGCTGGTACCCTTTTGTTGTCCCCAGGGGAGAGTCAAATCTTTGTCTAAGGCATGAGGCAAGGGGTTTCTAATCCTCCTAAAATTTCTACCTAAAAGGTGATTTCTTGTTTAAGGAATGTTCAGAATTATTGTACTTTATTGGGTTAATGATCTTATGGAAAGAGGCCAGGTGATCATGACTGCGAAGAGAGAGATAGAAATGATAGATTTCTAGACAAAGAGGAAGTCTAGATCAAATCAGGTCCTGTCTGGAAGGAACCAGGTGGCTACAAGAATAATATTATTTAAAATATTGATGATAGGACTGGTATGATTCTGTCAAATGAAGGAATGATTCACAGTCATTTTTAGGTAAACTTGTGGGGGGGGGGTGTGAGGAGGAGCATACAAAGTTTATCTTTGGCTTACTCTCCTGAAGCCCATGGACCTGACGCCACACTCAGACCAATGCCTCTGTCATGCCAAAAGCCTTTCCTAGATACTTGTTCTGTTATCCCGGACGCCATATCTTCCCACAGTTGATAGGGATCTTCCCATCTGATAACAGCATGCTCTCTCATGCCTCTATGCCTTTGCCCATGTTATTCCCTCTGTCTAGATGTTCTATCATCCCTTACCTTGTCTCCCTAGCAAATTCTTATTCACCTTGCAAGGATCAACTCCAAATATTACTCATCTGCTCAGTTTTTCCTGACCTTCTTTTCACATCTTTTGTGCTCCACATTGATAGGGTAAGGTTCTAAAGTATTGATGATGTCCTGTCTCCTCTCAGGTTAACACACTTGTCTATTTCCTTGGTATAAACTAGGGTAAAGATTGAAGGCAGATTCAGAAATAGTCCCTTGTCTTAGGGAGCTTACAAGCTAATTGTGGAAATAAAAACTAGCACACTTAAAATTACTGTAATGTGTATTAATTATAATATGATATCTTACAGGCATATAAGAGCTACAAAAATTCTAGAAAGATCTGTTGTAATCTGAGAAGAAATACTATGAACAACTTTAGACCAGTAAAATTTGACAACTTAGATAAAATAGAAACATTTCTTGAAAACACAATTTACCGAACTAACATGAGAAGAAATGGAAAATAGGAATAGTTTTGTATTGCTAAAATAAATTGAATTTATTACCAAAAACCTTCTTGCAAAGAAAACTATATAGCCAGATAGTTTCACTGGTAAATCTATTAATACCTTAAGAAATAAATAATACCCATTTTGTACAAACTCTTCCAAAAAATAGAGGTGAAGGGAACACTTCCTATATCATTCTATGAGGCCAACATTACTGTGATACCATAACCAGCAAAAACATTGCAAGCAAAAAAATATATAGTTCAATATCCCTCATGAACATAGACACAGAAATCAGAAAATAGAATTAGCAATATATATGTTGTTCATATATATATCATTTATAGATTGAAAATTCAGTATTATTAAGCTATCAGTTCTCTCCAAACTTAAATATAGATTAAATATAATATCAACTAAGATACCAATAGTTTTTTTTTTAATGTAAAAATTGAAAGACTGATTCTAAACTTGAGAAGCTATGGGGACAGTGAAGGACCTAGAATAGCTGAAACAATCTTGTAAGAGAACAATGTTAGAGGCTTCACTTGACCTAATTCCAAGACACTATTAGGCTGCAGGGTTCAAGACAACTTGGTATTGGTATAAGGATAGTCAGATAGTCAAAGAGATCAACAGAACAGAATTGAAAGCTCAGAAATAGACCCATAGTATATGCGTAACCAGTTGATTTACCCCAGAGACACCAAGGCTATCTAAAGGGGAAAAGAAAGTCTTCTCAATAAATGGTATTGGACTAAATGTACAATTTTATGCAATTAAAATGTATATCAACACTACCTCATGCCATACTCAAAAATTAATTTGAAATGGACCATAGTTCTAAACAAAAAAGTTAAAATTAAAAAACTTCTAAAAGTCATAAGAGAATATCTTCACAAACTTGGGGTAGATAAAGATTTCTTAAATAGGGCAAAAAAGGCACTAATCATAAAGAAAAAAATGAAAATTTGACTTCATCAAAATTAAAAACTTCTGATTATCAAAAGACACCATTAAAGAAATGAAAAGGCAATCCATAGGCTTGAAAAATATATTTGCAATACATATATTTGACAAATATGTAAATATAAAAAACTACAAATTAACACCAAAAATTCAAAAATGTATAAAACTTGATCTGACACTTAACAAAAGAAGATAGATAAATGGCCAATATGCAGAAGAATAAATGCTCCACCTTATTTGTTTTGGAGAAGATTTTAAACCCATGATGAGATACCGTAGATAACATTCCACACTAAATAGAATGGCCAAAATTAAAAAGACTGACAACACTAAATGTTGGCCGTAGTATGAAGCATCAAGAGCTATATCATACAGGGCCGAGCCTGTGGCGCTCGGGAGAGTGCGGCGCTGGGAGCACAGCGACGCTCCCGCCCCGGTTTGGATCCTATATAGGAATGGCCGGTGCACTCACTGGCTAAGTGCTGGTCACGAAAAAGACAAAAAAAAAACAAAAACAAAAAAAAAAAAACTATCATACATTTAAATACAGAAGATTAACAAAGCCAAAAATTAGTTCTTTGTAGAAGTGGTAAAATTGATAAACCTTTGGTAAATGTGATCAAGAAAAAAATAGAGAAGTCACAAATAGCCAGTATCAGAAATGATAAATGGGATGTGACTACAGATGCTCTAAAAAGTTAAAGATAAGGGAATATTTGAAAATTTGAATACGTTAGTGAAATAGGCAAATTTCTAGAAAATTATACCTTAAACAGATTGAAGAAAAGTTACAAAAACAAACAAAAAAAAACCCTTTAAAAATTTTCCCATAAAGAAAACTCCAGGAGGACTTTGCTGACATCCCCTCTAAAAAAGAGGTTAGAAGAGTGGGCCCAGCGGGAGAGAGGTTCTCAAGATCATTTGCGGGGTCATACTCCTCCCCCATTCTTTTTTATGAAAAGGGTCAGAAAGCACCCGTGGGTCTCGAACCCCAGAGCAGGGATTAGACAGAGAGAAGCCTGGCTTGAGGAAGTAACCGCTTGCAGATTACTCTTAGAAGCACCCGATAGCAGATTACTCTTAGACGTGTTCTTCGTACTGAAGCTCCGCACTGTAGGTCAGGGCCTCTTCGTCGTCGTCCGTCTTACAGGACCGTGCGGCGTTTTGGACGCCCCTGCGGGAGGAGAGGGTGGGGAAGGCTGTGCGAGGCGAGGCGTTCCTCACACGGGGCACCGGCTGTCTGGCGTCGCCTGCTGCCGCTTGGGGCCCCGACAGAATCCCCCACGAGGGGCTAAGACCGAAAGAGGTTACCCTCCCTCCCCCGGAGGACGGGGCTAGCTGCCCACCCAGATAGGGAATGAACACACGCAGCGGGGGTTCTGTCAGGCAGTTCCGTTTATTATTGTACGAACAGCTACATTTATATGTTTAGCAAGTGGGAATTTCCACATTAGAACCAATCAGTGAAAAGGGCAAATGTGCACGCGTTTCATTTCCTAATGCTTAACCTAAGTATCATGCACTGTCCACGAGCGGAAGAGCATAACTACCAATGAAAATATTTGCGGAACAAAGAAATCCCTCCCCTTTAACTTCCCCTGGGCGCCATCTTTTATCCGTTAGGCCGGGTGCTGTTTTAAGCGGGGAGGAGTATGACCCCACAATCATTAGCACTTATTACCCTTTTAAACAGATACTGGGGCTGTGACCATAGTGAACTGGCAAACTGGATTATTTAACCTGTTTTCTTTCCACAGCTGGGCAATGATCTTCCTTTTAGAGAGATACTGTATCTTACACTTGGTGGTAAGGTACAGTCAGTGCCTAGAACAAAAAACTACTCAATAAGGGATTTGTTCTGTTGTAAGAAAAAAAAAAAAAAAGAAGAAGAAGAAGAAGAACTATCATACATTTCAGCTAAGAATGTAAAATGGTACAACTTCAGAAAACTGTTTGGCAATTTTTAATAAAATCAAACATACACTATCCTATGACTCAGAAATTCTCCTCTTTAGATATTTGCCAAAGAGAAATGAAAACATATGTCCACAAAATATTGGAAACAACCTAAATGCCCAAATATAGGTTGAATAAATATCATACTGATAGGCTAATCCCAAATATGTTACCATGGTATTTGAGAAAACAGCAGAAGTAGAAAGGTCACTCTCACCTTCCCCACTTCTCTCCGGAAGCAGGTCATAAAACTTAGGATGGTCACTCTCTGACCTTTTCTGACCCTTCCCCCTGAAGTGGATCATAAGACCGGCATTTGAGAGGTCTCCTCCCTATGTCTGGACGAAAGGAACATCCATATCTTTGAAGACACAGGAACACAGAGAAGGATCTGAACAAACAGGCCTTGCTGAGTTCCCCCCCAGTTTATCACCATTAGATCGTACCTCTTTGTCCAGTCATCCTTCTCCATGGCTGTCCACTTCTCCATCAAACCCAGCATGAATATACACAAGTTTACCTGTTTCTTTTGGTCTTCATTTCCTGATGAACCTTCTCATCTCAGATAAAACACATTTGCATTCAATAAATGTGTATACTTTTCTCTCAATAAATGTGTATACTTTTCACTGATCTGTCTTAAGGTATAGAATCCTCAGCCATAAACCTAGTGATGGGTGATGAAAAAATCTTTCCTCCCTTATAGTACATACACATAATTTAATACTATGCAGCTCTTAGAATGACGAACATCTCTATGACGCAGAATGATCTCCAAGATACATTGTTCTGTTTAAAAGGTACAAAATAGTATATATATCATGCTACTTTTGGTTAAAAAAAAGTAGAAGTGAAACATACATGTATTTTCTTTTTCAAAAAGAGACACAGGAAGTATAAAGCATAAACTAATAAAATTGCTTAACTACAAGGGGTGGAGTGTGGGGAATAGAGTAGAAGGGATACTGGAGGGGGAGAAACTTCTCTGAGTATATTATTTGCTTGGAAGAAATGCCACCCAAGTTGCAATGAACAAAACTAGAGCCCAGGTCTTGGTTTCTAAATAGTGTTTAAAAGGAATCTAAGCTGCTTGGAGAAATGGCTGAGTTCAGGGCTGGGGCAGGGAGGGTACGTCCAGAACATCTAGTAGTACCTGAAAGCAAGAAAGTGCTAAGAAAAAAATGACGGGGTCATGTCAAAAAGACACAGGAGCCAGTTTGAGCCAATTCTGGAACAATGTTCACATCAGTGGATTATAACTCATTAAAAGTAAGAATCCATGCATCCATACAGAGAACAAATAAATAATACAGAAGAAGGGAAAGCTCTTTGTGAGAGCAGAATGCTGAATAGTAAAGTAAAATACAGAAAGAATGGTGGTACATTCGGCCTCAAATTGTATGAGTGTTCAGGGATGATCACTGGGTTTGAATGAGTCTCCACTTTCTCTGGCGACTGATCACAACCTCAGGTGTCCTCTCACCACATCTTCTGCTCCAACTGCAAAATAAGGATCCTTTGATTTTCACTCTCCAGCCCAGCCCAACTAATGGTCATTTAGGCAAATGAGCACCTCTGACTACATTGGTAGTGAACGCTGACTGCCATCACCTGAAGTGTCGCACCTCTAACTGTACCTTTTCCTCATCCTCACAGATCCTGGTTTAAGAGGTCTGGGGTGAGGTGCGGGTATCAGCATTTTTTAGAAGTTTCCCAGATGATTCTTTTGTATAGCCAGGTTGAGAACTACAGGTATCAAAAAGAATAGAGACTTCAGGATATAAAGAAAAGCACAAGGATTCATTAAAATTCACGATCTTACATTGCTACATAAAATATCAAAATACCTATTCTATCTAGGTGCTTAGTTCCAGTTTCCTATTTGACCACATCTGCTACAGAAAGGAAGATGGAGGTTTGAACTTCACTTGGTGAATCATACAAACTTTTGTTTTGGGGAGGACTAAATGCCTTGAGTGAGATGTTCCTTTAAATATCTTGTGATGTTCTTTCCCAGTCCCTTTCAGGGACATCAGTAATTACAAATTCCACAAAGTGACTTCTAGTTTATCTTTGTCTTTAATGGCAATGATAGGACCACTTTTGAAAACAGGTGTATGAGTGAAGCTAGGAAGGGTAGTGGAGAGCAGGAGAGGGGGAAGACAGTGACAAGGTTACATTGTCACCCTGCCTTTTGTCTGCATATCGGCTGGCTTTTATATTCCTGATTTCCAGGTCAAAATGTTGTCTTTACTTTTTACCTAGAGCACTGAAGGCAGGGAAGCATCAGAGGGTTTTTGAACAGAACAACTTTGATGATGTGATTTAAAAAATTCCTTGGTCAACGAGGGCACACTTTAGCTAGTACTGAATGGCATTTGGCTGGGAGAAACATAGACAAGCACTAAGTTGATGTCATGGGTAATAAAAACACTTTTTATGGATTTTCAAGACCAGTGTCTCTTCAACCCACACACCACCAAATAAAAAACCTCTATAGTTAATCTTTGTGAACTGTCATCAGGAAACTTGCTATGACCTGCCGTCAGGGTTGATTTGGTTGCTAGTGGAAAAAATGAACACAGTAATGTAACTGGTGAAAAGTGAGTCTGGTTTTTTTTTTTTTTTGTCTGCCTAGGAAATAGTTGAAATTTTTCCCTATTCACTACCGGTAGCTACCAGTTAACTTTGTTCTATATTTCGATCTTCATCCGTGCATAACTGTTGGAAGGAGATCTCAGTCAGTGAGCAAAGGTGAAAGGAATTGTCCTCTCATATCAGTTAGGTCTGTTTAGAGCCTAAAATATGGCCCTTCATTTAAAAAGGGCAGCCGTGCTGAGGATCTGCCTTGTATTCTGGAAGTTACTTTTTCAGTCTGCAGTCTATCTTGTTAACTTCTGTAACTATTCCCAATTTGCTTACTTTTCATTTCTTCTCTTCATATAAGGAAATTGTCTCTCCATGTGAGGAAATAAGAATAGAACTTCCTATTTTTCCTATGAAGTCTCCCCAGACCATTTTAGCCTCATTACTCTCATAGTCTCTTAAAACTCTGCAGAATGCATTCTAACGTTTAGAACAAATTCTGTTTCTAGTGTTTGTTGCTACTTCATATGCATATACCTCGTCTTTCTAACAAAAATTTAAACTTTGTTAAACTTTAAACTGCTTAAGCAAAGTAATGTCTTGTACTTCTGAATCTTCCCCAGCACTGAGCATAGCATTGAACATATTCTAGGTAAAGATGTTAGTTAATTTCTACTTAACCTTTGGCTACTGAGATTTTGGATAATAAATTGAGCATGGTGTCTCCTTTTGGGACCCTGACTAATACAAAATGATATCATATTTTAGGTAGGTGTATAAAGGAATATAGTCATTTATAAAATGCTATGTGACCTTTTGTGATACTAAGAATCCTTTTGTAGAAATCACTTTCTAACTTATCATTTATGTAACATCTATAATTTTGAGGGTTTTTTTTACCATAAAATATCTCCGTAGCATTAAGGAAAAATGAAAAATAGCAAAACCATGGAGAAGGATGAAATTTTATAGATGGTATTTTTTTTCTGAACACAGGACTACATGTGTCTGTGTTTGGTGGTGCAGTTTACATGTTGATCAGTCCTCAGTTTTCTTCTCTGGCTTCGACCTCAGCCCGGACTCTTCTGTATGCTTCACATGGCTCCCCACTTCTCCACCCCACGGATAGGCAGCAATTTGAGCTCTGAGTGCATATTGTGGCTATCAGGAATGCAGCCCCTTTTGGTCTGAATGAGTCATTACACTTTCCGCTCTTAGTTTAAGGATGCTGGTGGTCTAGTCACTCCCTTTTCTCTGACCTTGCATGATTCTTTAAATGTTTCAACTCCTCTGAAGTTTCTTCCTGAGTCTTTCCCAGTCCATTCAAAACCTCAGAAAAGATTCTGGTCTATAATGTTGAGTAATCATGTCTGCTTAACTAAGTATAACTCTTAAAATGAGAGAAAAAGAAAAATGGGTACTGTCTGTAAATCAGTAAGTTATGAAAGTAAAGGATTACAAATTATATCAAGCATCTGAAGTATTAGATGAATACCATGACTTCCTGGCCAAGCAGCTGGAGTCAGTATTATGTCTCTGACCTGTAGCTGAATCTGACACGGAGGTGAGTTCATGGAGAATCATGTGCCAATTTAACTGTTGTACATACATTCTTTGAAGCATCCCAAGATTTCTACATACAGAGCTGCTGATTTAGCACTCTTCGTCCTTTGCAGACATCTTACTAATCCATGTGATGGATAAAGGACAAGAAGGGAACTGTCACCAATGGGACAAAGGCTACAGATAGGGCCAATATTCCTCCATGGCGACCGTGACAGACAGCAAACATCCAAGGAGACCAATGCTTACTTCAACTAGGGTAGACGGAAGGGGTGAGGCAGAGATTTAGGCGTCAAGTGTCCCATGCTGAGCATTTGCAGTGGAATCCTGTGGTATTTTCAAACACTGAGATGGTCGGAGGCAGGGTTAACTGGGGCGGTGTCTGCTAGTGAGGTAAAACTAAACATGTGTTCTGTCCCTACCTCCACCAGAAAGCGGTCAGTCCTACCTCAATTTACAAATAATTTTTTTCTCACACCGTTCATATCACAAGTAGATAAAATTAAATGATAAAATATAAATAGAAAACCAGGACCAAGGGGAAGGAAGATATGAATATGTCATACATATAAGGTAACAACAAGTTTTTCTTGGTTAAAAAAGTTGAACATAATGAATTAACAGTTTTCTTAATTACAGAAGAGAAAGCAAAACAGTCCTACAGCAGAATCAAAAGTTTATTTAGCAGAGATTAAAAGAGTTTTTTTCAAGGACTCTAGCAAAGGCAGAGTCATGTAATAAACAATGTCCTCAACAACAGTTTTATTGTAAACAAGAATATATTTTTTAATGGTTGTTTTCCAAAGCAACCCTTCACAAAAGCTGGCACATTTATGTTAGTACTTGGTGAAGTCACTTCTGGAAGTAGCTAGACTTCACCAAGTGCTTCATTATATAATCTTTTGGAGGTCTTGAGTCAAAGGTAGTATTCACGGCATTTTAAAATACTTAAATTCTTTTTTGACATTTTGAAGCTAAAATATGTACACACATGCACATATAAATCAAATGGCATTGCAATGTATAAAATTGGAAGTAAAGATCTGTACCTCACTACCTCCTCTCCAGTGAGTCCTGCTCCCCAGAAGTAGTCATATTGATCCTTACTTCGGGAATTGACCATTATAATTTAAAATTACACTCTAATTTCTTGATTTATGAACTTTAGGCTATATATTAATCCAGCGATTTATCAAAGGAGGACTTAAAAGACCTTTAACCAGCTTCCATTTTTTCTTCTTGGTTTTCTAAATGTGTTAGTTATATTATTTTTAGTTGTTTTTTTCCTGGCAGTTGCCATTAAGACTGTATTTTAATTTATAAATTTTACACAGCATCTATTAACTGCACAAAGATGAGAGTTTTGGCAAACTTCCGCTTGCTCCTCACTCCCCTTGCCCCTGATTTTATTTATTATATTGTTTTTACACTGTCAAGGTAAAGATCTGGTGAGATCTTCATTACACCATGACTGACACTAGTTCCCTTCAGTCTACTAATTTCTAGATATTTAGCTTGTCAGTACGTCTTTCTAATTACAGAAAGCAGCATCAGCGTGTGCGTCAGGCAGGGCCTGGAGAAGTGCAGGTGCACGTTCTTGTCATCCTCAGCATTCAAGGCTGGCTCTTTCTCTGCTATCAGAGATGTGCTTTAAGTCATGAAAGACATTCCTGCGGCTGTCACTAGGGGGAGTATGAGACAAATTTTTCATTTAAAATGACAGAAAGTGGGGTGGGACTGTTAGGGCATAAAAACACTGAAAACTAAGGAAGGAATTGGTGAGGCTGCGTACTACTGAGTGTAGGTCTGCACCTGCTGGACACGTAGCCCGTGGTGGAATATCCAGCCATACTCAGGAACTCTAGACAGGGCAACAGTACAGGCCAAGGAGGTAGGGGAAGGGAAAACACTCTTCTAGGAATAGCGAGGGATGTACAGGTGGTAGGATTCTTGCATGCACGCTCTAGAGGAGGTGCATGCCACTTCGATCTTGCTTTGATATGTACATACACTATCTGCCATAGCATGTCTTTCTGACACCTAATGTTCAGTGAAGGAAATATATTCCAAAACAGGAGCTCGGGTACTGTGATATAAGAGGGTAAATAAACATTTAGTGAGTCCTACTCGGTACAAACCACTAGTATAAAGACAATGGAGGACAGATAAAAAAGAAAAGAAAAGAAAAAGAAAGAAACCTATAATCCTTGGACATGTAGTTTTAAATCCTGTTTGGAAATTCACAGTATTTCCATTTCCTCTCTTGCCTTACTTCATCAATATCTTCTTCTTTATTCTCTGTCATCTGTCTCTCTGTGTCTGTATTTAAAAGCAAGCACAAGTCTTTCTCAGTCTAAAAGAGGCTTTTCCTAATCGTATATTGTTTCTTCACCCCACCCCAAGCTCTGTCCGATTGCTCTCCCCATCCACAATCAGACTTCCTGAAAGTGGTCTCATGTCCATCACTTCCTAATCCATCCAGGCATCTATCCACTGTGCTTTGGCTCTGCTTGTGTCACTCCATAAAACACTCTGGCTAAAGGTCACAAAATGTGACTTCCTTTGGATGGGATCCCCTTATCCTACTTCCCAGCCACCCAGTTCCCCTCCACACAGACAATGATGGTGAGAATTTTTTTGTGTTATTCCAGAAATATTTTACACATATATAATAAAACATATTAATATGTGGTTCCCTTTTTTCATAAAGAAAACATGCTATAAACAGTTTTGTACTTACTTTTTAAATATACAATTTCTCCTGGTGATCTTTCTGTATAAGGAAGTTCTTTTTCTTTTAAAGTGCAAGGTGTTCTATTTTACTGAGCCAACAAAATGCGCTTAGCCAGCCTGCTTTTAATGGATATTTAATTGTTTCTTATAGTTTGCTATTACAAATAATGTTGCAATGAAGAAAGTTGTAGGTGTGTTACTCCACACAGGTGTAAGGGTAATCGCAGGATAGGGTCTGAGAACTAGATTTGTTAGGTAAAAGGAAGGTATAATTGTAAGTTTAATATATATTACTAAATTATTATTACTCTGACCAGAAATATGGGCAAATTCCTGTTTCTCCATCCTACTCAATTTTTTTACTTTTTGCCATCTGATAGGTAAAAGGCAATATCTCTGTTTTAACTGAACATCTTTTGTTACAGGCTTATGTTGTTTAAGAGCCATGTAAGATTGGTTCTTTTTAAAATATGAATGAGGTCACATAATACTTTTTTGAGATTTCTAATAGCTCCCACCATCGCCTGGGGCACAGCTTTCCTTTCCCTGCTTTGTCACTCTACCTCTTTCCCACAATCAGCACTCCAGGCTCACCTAGCTTTCTTCTGCTCTGGTGACACTGTGCTGCTTTTGCCTCTGACTGCAATGCCCTTCAGCCCTAGGCTTCATGTGGTTAACAGCTATTACCTCCCAGGACTCCACTCCTCAAGGAGCCCTCCCTGCTGTCTACCGCGACATCTCTGGGCCCAGCTCTATTAAGGTCCCTAAGATTTTTCTATCTCTAGCATAGTTCCTGGCCCTTAATACATAATTGTTGAGTGGATGAAAGGCTGAATAACACTACAACTAAATATCCTTTGTAATTAAAAAATATATATCTTCTCAGGTTTCCAAGCAGGATTTCAGCTGCCACGTAAAAATTTCCAGATATGTTTATCCTTTTTTCATTGCTGTCTATGAATTTTCTTTTCTCTCTATTTTCTTTTCTCACCCCTAAATTAAAAAAAAAATCATAGAAATAGCCTCTCAGAGTCCATGTAATTCAGTCATTTTGCTCTGAGATGGGATGGTTCAAGGGAAGTGTGGTTTTTGTTGTGGCTTTTATTAAAGAAAAGATCAAATTTTTGAGGACACTGTATAGTTCTACTTTCTTTTAATGGGAACAGAAAATAGTTGATTTGTTCATTAGTAGGCGCCATTAAGGCTGGTTGGCTTGACTTGGCCATTAGGACTCAGAGCCCAATTCTCCTCAGTATGGACGTCTCTCATTGCTCTGGTCTGGTTCCAAGTGAAACTGACTTCCACATCATGCTTTAGGGAGTATCTGTTCTGGTACAGAGAAGGCTACAGTCCTGGGCATCAGCAGGCTTTGTCTTTGATCCCAACTCAGTCAACAACTAGCCATAAGATTGGAAAGTTCTCATCAGGAAAGCAAGGGGTTCAGATTGCTTAGTTACTAAGCTCCCTGTCAGTTCCATTTTAAATATTATTCTATTAGAATTTACTAAAATATTTAACATCTTATAGGGGAAAAAGCTTATTTTCTAAAAATTTAGTTTTACTATGCATGATTATTTATTCATGCTCTTTGTAAATGGCTCTACCCCTAGCCTTGGGCAAAATGATGTCACTTTAAACAGTAAAACCAAATTTACCAGCTAATGACAGCAATTTTTTTTTTTTTTTTTTTTTTTTTTAGAAACTCCATTCCCTTGCAAATCCCATCCATAGATTTCTAGGACATGCTGAGGGGTATTTTCCATGAGTCCATGATTACACAGATCATTCTTGGTTCCCTGTGCCATTTTGGGCATGCAGTGATCCTGAGATTCTCCAGCATTCCTGCCTTTGTCACAACCTTGCTGGAAATCCTTTTCCACAGGCACTTTTATCTTCCCCGAGCTGAAGCCTGAAGAATCAAGATGCTGCAGCTGCTGTTGGGAGCCAAGGTGACACAGTGACCATCCTTTCTCCTAGGCCCTCAGAATTCAGCTCCTTGATGATCTTTCCAACCACCAGAGTCCTTACTTTTCCTGAGGCTAAGGACTAAAGGATGCTCTGAGATAAAGTGATATGCTCTTTGTGAACAAGCCAAGAAAAAGTTAAATTTGGCCTGATTTGTCACAGAATTTAGTTTATTCACTTACTGAAAACCTAATATGAACCAGTTCTATTCCATGCACTAGAAGTAAGGCAAGAATTCCAACTGTGGACATGGTTTGAGTGTTTTCTTCAAGGAGATTCCCAGCTCCTACATAGGTCAGTAATTGCAAGGTAGGTTACGAAGGAGTTTGGGCTGGGAGTGGGGTGAGGTTCACTGAGCTTCACCTGTCAGCCGTATTGAATTTCAAGTTTGGCCAGCCGGGACACTTACTATAAATTCATTCAAAAAATGTTTTAAAAATATTTTTAGGGCCTGGCTGGTTAGCTCAGTTGGTTTGAGCATGGTACTGATAACAACGAAGTCCAGGGTTTGATCCCAATACTGATCAGCCACCAAAAAAACAAAACAAAACAAAACAAAAAGCCCAAAACAAAAGTATTTTTATAAAAATATCTATTTTTGCCAGGTACTATTTTAAAGCAGAATAGGGTAAACAAAGATGTATGTATATAGTATGGTTACTGCTCTCAACTTACACTCATATAAATTAATATACAAATAAAGACATGATAAAGACAGAGTGAGAAATGTCATAATGAAAATTTTTTAAAAATTAGCATCTATTTAGGGAAATATTATTCCCAGAGTGTGGGTGGAGAAGAGGGTTCTGAGGTGGCCTCACAGTGTAGCTGGCTCAGGAAAGATGGGAAGAGCTCAGGCACGTGGAAACGAGGGTCAGAGAAGAGTCCGAGTCCTTCAAACAACACATGTGCCTGAAGAAGGGCCTCAAGTGACCAAAGGCTACGAAGAGGACTAGGGAATGGTCCATTTTGGCTGAGCGGGCGTAAGGACATAGGTAAGAGTTAAATAGAAAATGCACAGTGCACCGCGTTGTGCTCTCAATCAACAGTAGAAAATTATGATGTTAATTTATTAATAATGGTAAAGTTATACTTAGGAATTGAGAAAGCAAGAAAGAGTGTAATAGTACTTTAGATTTTATTTCATTAAATCAATCACATTTAAAGGCATTTTGATACTTAAATAAATTAGTTTTGTTTTTCTGGAACATTTATGTATATGGAACCTCTGAAAGATACTGATTGTACATTGGACCTTATTGTTTTACTATTTTTGAACCATGATGCTTTTTTTTCCCCTCTAGTACATATCCCCAAAATTCACATATGTGGTGGAGAACATCCCCTTGGGACTCTAAACGAGAGAGTGCTCTAAGTGGGTGGTGGCATCTTGACCTATGCTGTGGGCAGAGGCCAGGAGAGGCGAGGCATAATTGTGGTGGTCTGGGAGACACAGGCTGTCTCTTGTGGGAGGGCCATGGCTATCACTTAGAAGTGGCATCTCTCCAGAAGTGCAACAGCATCACAGCTCAAAGTTGTACATTCTTCCAAAGTTATTTGGGGATATAAAGGGTTTGTTCTAACCTATGCCACTGGTGTGTGTTTCATATTGGGATTTTTGTTCCTTTGGAATTCCCGTAGTTGTCTGCTGCAACCCTCTGTGATATGTCCTCCAAGGGTTTTGCCCCAATAAAGAGATATCATTGAAGGCCTTTTCTGTACAGTCACTACTCCATTCAGTAGTTGCGCTGAGAGAATCTTCTGATTACGTACTAATAATACATCCCTCAAGTATTTCTTATATTTGCCCTCGAGGAATTAAGAAGTTAAAATGATTACATCATTACATATATGAGAATACTTTGAAAAATTTGTGGAAAAATAGAATCGAAAGATAATACAAATCTTTCCACAAACTTTTTAAAGTACCCTTGTATGTATGTATGTGTGTATACATACATGAAGTTTTCATATACCAAATCAGACTCAATGGAGAAGAATCTTTCATTCCATAATTGAAATCTTGGCCTCCAACATGAATCTTATGACTTACAAATATTATATTAGAATATTTTTTATATTTTGGTAGGAAGTAGACCAGCACTCCAAGAATATTTTTCTGGTGCCTGCTTTACTCATGGGCAATAAATAGGTGAAAAACCTATGAGAACTTGCAGAAGAAAAACGGGCTCTGCTCCCAATCCCCTCAAAGCTGCTTGATGGTCAAGAGTAATTTTAAACCTACGTGTGTGGAAGCTGTGAATGTCAGTCCAAAGAAACATATAGATGCTATTTCGGGGTATTTCATTCCAAGAAAGTGATTTCTTTCTGTATGTGGTTTCTTTTAAATGTGCAATACTTTACTGCCCAGATTTGGTAGAACAAAAAATAAAGATGGATACGTACTTAAAATAAAACCAGGGCCATAGGAGACTGTTTATAGAACAGTAAAATGTTTTTACAGAAAAAAAAAAAATCTGAAAATCTCAGCCCCCAAGGGAAAAGCCACTTAATTTTCTTCTGTATAATTTATTCGGTGCCGAAGCTGCATCGACCCTGGTGATGACACCTCCAGAGGCCAAGGCAGACTGCCTTGTTCTCAGCCAGTCTTCTGCCAGCCTCACCTGTCAGAGATAGCTTCGATTATCCCCATGCACATTGGTGAAGAGAATGATTTTCAGTTGAGGCCACTGACAGATTGAACCAGAATCCCAAGATCTTATTACTGCTCAGTGGTTTGAAGAAGCACAGTCCACTGGTTAGAAGTGTGAGTCATATTTAACTAGACAAAAAGTAGTTGCCATTATCTGCACCCACCCATCTCACCCACCCGTCATTTGATCAACGTAATCCTGAGGTGCTGAGAGGGAATTGGAAAGAACTAGAAAGATTGAAATTACTGATTGCAACAAGTCAAAGATAATGACATTTTTTAACTACAGCATCGGAGGGTCAGTTTGTTTCCCCCAAATGCTTTTCAGCCAAGAGTCCAGGCCAGTAAAAGCCTGTTTTTCTGGACAGTATTTATTACTATCATTAGTCAGTTTAGTGGGGGTTAGTTTTGCAGGGACTTAGGAAGGCCACCCAAGCTTGATCATTATTTTCTATCGTTTCTTAAAGTGTCTAGATAATCTTTTCTTTCTATTCTCACTGCTGACTCCCTACCCTACATTGCCCAGATTTTTTTTCTCTACTTCCTCTCTCATTACTTCCTCCCAAGGGCAATGGGGTTCCTGACCTCAGGAACTAACGCAGGTCCTGCGAAGCACTTTCTCCCAGCAGCAGTCTGTGCCCACACCCCACCCCAGTCCTTGTTCTCCCCTTCTTCAGGACGGAACCCAGAGCAGGGGTTGTCAAATCCGAGCTTTAGCAAAGTCATGTGAAGTTCTAATCATAAGGGACATGTGCAGACACTCAAAAAGTTCCAACATATCCCCCTCTTGTCCCCCGCATAAGAATGCTTTCCCTTAAACTTTTGAGAGATGAGTCAGAGATAGTGAGAGCTGGAAAAAAATGAGTCTCCCAGGAGACCTGGCAGTGAAAGTCTGCCTTCAAAGCAAGTTCTTCATGGAAAAAGTTCTTTCTTAAGACTACCAAATCTATTAATTATGCAAGACAACTTTGGATTGGCTATTGCTACTTAAATGTGTTAGTGTCTGTCAGCCTGCCAGTGTGTGACTTTTGGAAATACTCTTTGCACAGTCTGTTTTTCTCATTGGGCTTATTAACATACACTGCAGCAACTCTGGCCTTCCCAACTACAACACGTTAAATATCAGTTAAACTTAGCTGTATGTCTTGACCACATTCCTATGAGTCTGACCTTACATTGCTGAAGGGGAATGCACACTTAGCCCACTGTCCCCTGCCTTTTTATAGATGCTGTCACCTCTCAGATTCTTCTGTCCAAACCAAGTGCAGACCATTACACACAGAAGGATGGTGGACTTGGCATCCAGCAAAGGTAAGAACAGTCCCACACACATATGCAGTTTTAAGCGAGGTGCATAAGAGTACACCCAAGGTACCTCAAGAGTCCTTGAATCCTGAGAGATAAAGTTGTGCTCAGTTTTGCTATTAAGTGTGTCTTTTGCATTCCTGTTCTTTGAACTTTGATGATCCAGGTATGACATATACAGTTACTTTCTACCGACAAAGTATTCGATTAACTGGTCTCTGATTGAATAATATCTTTTGCACGTTTAGGGCAAGTGTTGTTTGAGGAAACTGTAATTCCTTAGAACATTATGTGGCTCTTGATTTTACTCTGGGGAAAGATAGTTCCCTTTTATTTTCTTAAAGAGACATTTAGCTAATAAAAACCCCTGATATTATGCTTTTTATCCATTAAAAATGAGCTTTTCAAATGTGCAGGTGTTAGTAAGAAAAAAAGATGATACTGAGGTGGGATTATATATCTTCTGGGCATCTCAAACTTGATAATGGTTTAAACTGTGCCCTCCCAAACCTGTTTTTCCTTCTGTGGTCCCACTCCATGACTGGCTCTGCAGCAGGTCTGAAACATCTCACTGACTACCCCAATCCCACCAGCTCCACTTCCAAAACCTCTCTCAAAGAGATTTCTCTGCTTGGCCATGGCTTTAATCCAGCTCTTTTCTATCTCTTGCCTCACCTTATCTCTTCACTCCTTCTCCAGCTCGTATCCTCCCTCCAGTCCGCAGCCTGGAATCATCTTCCTGAAGCGCCAAGCTGAACCTGTTACTGTACTTAAATGCTCAAAATTCTTCAGCGGCTTTTTATTGCCCACAAGAAAAAGACTTTGCTACTAGAATGGCCCAGAAATTCCATTGTGGGCTAATTGTCTCCTTCTGTTTCACCTCTTGCTATTCTGTGCTTCTAGCACTTTGTTTCAGAAATATTTAACCAATTGCAATTTCCCAAATCTTTCATTTTGTTTCTTGCTTCCATGCCAGTGAAGATTCTGCTTGGAATGTTTCTCCATTTTTGTGTTGATTAAACTTCTCATCCTTTAAAATCTTACACAGGCACCACTGCCTTTTTAAATATTGTTTTGTATGTTGAATTTTCTTGGTTTATTGCATGTTACTCTGTATTATGAATAAATGTTAGTTCAATTATGTATATCTTTAGATTTAAAAATCATTTGGCGAGACTTATAGTAGTCGTTAAATGTGTGTTGAATTTAATATGCTAGAAAATTTTAAGGAAATTGCTATTGCAGAGAAAGTATCTGAGAACTTAACCTGAAATCATGTTCCCTAGAAGGTTACATTATTTGGTCTTGGAAGCCAAACACGTAGCCTCAGGGCTGGCCAGTTAGCTCAGTTGGTTAGAGAACAGCCTTATAACACAAATGTTATAGGATCAGATCCCCATATCAGCCAGCTGCCCCCCCCCAAACAAAACAAAAACAAAAATAATCATGTAGCCTCAAGCTTAGGGATATATTACATCTTGGATCATACCAAGAAATGTACTGGGTATGAATGGGTTTATAGAAATATTTGCAAATAGCTGCTTACAAGATACTCATCATTTTATCGGTAATACAAAGCTAACATTCTGTGTGTAATAGTTAACAGGTTAACTGATTAATGACTTCCCTTTTATTTTTCATGAAACTCACACAACCTTTGTATGTAATCATTTGGCTTATTAGCACATCCCATCCCTGTTTATAGTAACTATTATTACTTTTTAATCAGCTATGTTTGGTTCGAGTCTTTTAAGCAGTTACATTGGCTGTTTTTCCTGTTATTGCCTTTTAAAGTCGAACTTTCTATGCCTTTATGGTGTTAAAGTATGAATATTTCCTCACTTCCTACCTATGGATATTCATCAGAGGCATAATTTTATACAGATGGATGAAATTGTTAAAATATCATCTGATTTCTTTCTTTCTTTCTTTAAATAACAGAGCAAACTGAGAAGCAGAGAAGTGTTTAGTGAAACCTTGTACAGCTGGCTGGTGGCCCAGCAAAGCCCAGCTCGTTTCCTGACTTTTTCCAAACCTGGTGCCCTTTCTACTGTCCAAGTGATCTCCTTCTACTGGCCTGTCTTCAATGGATCCTTTCGTCCCTCCAAACCTCTTTCAGAGAAATCAGTTTACTTCACCAGATTACTATCTGTTCTTCCTGTTTCCTTTATGCTTCTGGGTATTGGGAGCAAAATGTTGGTCCTTATTGAATTTTCTGTTTCCTATTCTAGATTTCATCTTTCATATTTCTTTTATAAAAAGTTGAAATGCTACTTTTATTTTAATATTCCTGTAACTTGGATAAGGTTTTTGCTTTCCTTTATTTGATTTTGTGGTTTTTCTATATTCTTACTGAGTATGTTTATTTAGACCGCCTATTTTTTATTTGTGGGGTTAAAATATGTGATTCTTCTCATGTTTCTTTCCTCTATATTTACTTTAATAGAAAACAATCCTAAATTTTGGTTAGGACAACATTCCATTTCTTTATAAGATATTATGGGTTACTTTGGGAATTAATACTCTTTACTTTAAAGAAAAGCTTCTTTTACAGAATTCTTGAATATCAAGGTCAGAAGACTCATAATCTAAGCCAACTTTCAAAGGTTTGATTCCTCCCACTGTGTTCAGCCTTTGCTTAAAGACATCCAGAGATGGAGAACTTATTATTGCCATGAAATTCCGGCTGCCTTTGAACCCACTACCTTTTAGAATCTTCATGCAGTTGAATCAATCTCTCAGTAATGTAATTCTGACCTCAGAGCCATAAAAAAACAACTCCAGTTCTACTTTCAGCCAGCTGATTATGTATTTGAAGGCAGCTTTCATTTCCCCCTGTGCCTGTTCTTCCTCAGGCTAAACATTCCCATTTCCTTCAAACCATGCTCTAAAAAATTGGTTTTAAGTTCCCTCGTCATCTTAATTGCTTTCCCCTGGATGTGCCTGTTAAAGGTCCAGAACTGACCTAGTTCCCCAGGTATATTCTGTCCAGGGAGGCAGATCTCTCCCCTTATTCCTGAACTATGCAGCCGTGCTTTTCATGGTAGACACATTACTGTTACTTTACACTGAGATGTTTGTTATGGGTTGAATTGTGTCCTCCTGAAAATGTATGCTGAAGTCCTAATCCCCAGGGCCTCAGAATGTGACCTTATTTGGAAACAAGGTCTTTACAGAGGTAATCAAGTAAAATGAGGTCATTAGGGTGGGCCCTAATCTGATATGACCGGTGTCCTTATAAAAAGGAGAAATTTGGACATAGGGACAGACAGGCACAGAGGGAAGTAGGTATGAACACACAGGAAGAAGATGGCCCTGTGACTGGAGTGATGCATCTATGAGCCAAGGAACGCCAACGATTGCTGGCAAACACCAGAAGCTAGAGGAAGTGAGAAAGAATTCTCCCCTAGAGCTGTTAGAGACAGCATGGCCCTGCTGACACCTTGATTTTTAGACTTCTGGCTTTCAGAACTGTGAGACAATAAATTTGTGTTGTTTTAAGCCACCCAGTTTTTGGTACTTTGTTATGGCAGCCCTAGGAAACTAATATACTGTCCTTTTTACAAAGTCCCCTGTTTTTTGTTCCCCATTTTGTAATCTTTCTTGCCTCTCTCACATAACAATGCTCTGGTTCTTCCAGCCCATGAGAAAGGCTCTATTTATTTCTCTAAAGTTTCATTTTTGTTTGACTTGGCTCATTACTTAAGCCAATTGAGATCTTTTATGTCCGGTTTCCATCACGTGGGTATTTGCTATCTGTCTCAGCTCAGGCGTTCTCAGAGTTGATGAGAATCCTCATTCAAAACACACATGTATGAATACTCTTAGAATTCACTTCAGGTTGACATGGACTTTTCACCATAAATAGGTCATTCAAGCTACTTTAAACCCAGCTCATTCCTCTGATCCAATTTATAATTCTGTCTTGTTCAAGACAAAATATTATAAAAGACTCTAACATTTTGCTACAATAAAGGTATGTTGTGTTTATATCATTATTTCTTGCCAATATAGTAACGCTACCAACAATTAGTTTAATCTGGGATGTTTTATTCCTTATTACCCCTATTTTCTTTTTGTGTGTTATAAATCAGGTTTTTAATAATTCAGTCAAGAATCTTGCCCACAGAATCTTGCCCATCTCAAATCTTCTGGTTTATGATTCGGGGAATCTGTCTCTCCACTTTGGAAATGTGAACCACCATGGCCCATCTTCTGTTTTCTCTGGCTCTTCAAAGATTCATTTCAGAGAACTCTCTCCTCACCCTGAAATATTCTTATGTATTTTGCCCAGACCATGAGACTTAAGTTCTTTTGGAGCCACTCTTGTAATCTCTACACATATCTTGGGTTTTCTTTCCATCTTATCATTATTTCTTCTGACTTTTACAGGCTAAAGATTGTTCTTCCTGACAAAGAAGATAAAAACATGAGTTTAAACTGAAGTCTTATGCAGATATAAACATCTGATAATAATTATCTAAAGAGGGCTGGTCGGTTAGCTCACTTGGTTAGAGTGTGGTGCTGGTAACACCAAGATCAAGGGTTTAGATCCCTGTACTAGCCCCCAACAAAGAAAAACAAAAAAATAACATCTTAAAGTTTTTACACTTGAGATAATAAAAGCATTTCTGACACATACTCCATTCTGTAGATGGCTAGCTCCCATTGTCACATATGTATTCCTGCTTAAATTTTTACTAGACACAAGGGCTGGTCACTAAATATTTATTTAAGTATCCTTTTATCCAGGTTTACTATAATCTCTTGCTAAGAAATAAAGATTTGTTTCCACTCAATAAAATTTCAGGATGTCTTAGAACAGCCTGTTGTATTTTGACTAGATAATTTTAGAAGATAACAGAATGTAAGTCAATACCAACATATAACTTATGTGCCTTGTTGTATGCATTGTTTATGAGACTGTGTAAGTCCCATATTTAATATGGAAAAACACGCAGGACTTAGCCGTTTAAGGAGTGCCACATAAAATTTGAGTTGACCCAGGAAATCAAGTTCAAAATCAGTGTCTTGTCAATAGTAAGGCTCCTGTAAAGGGCAGAAGTAGGTTGTCCGTGTCATAGTTTGGAAATTACTGGCCAAGCCTGCCTGTTACCTAAAGTAGGATGTGGCAGTGGGAAGATTAAGACCTGGCACTAGGCTTCTACACCAATGACAGCCTGATGGCAGCAGAGCTGCAGCTAGACAAACAAGGAGTATGGCAGAGAGTAGGTGGGAGGTGGCAGTCCTCAGACACTCTGCAGGCAAATGGTTGGCCTCAGTGCTAGGAAATGCAGGACAGGTCACGCTTCAATTCAGTTCAACTGATATTGATTAGGTAAGTGCAATGTGCTAGGCATTGTGCCAAGTGTTGGCAATCCAGGTAGGCAATACACAAAAAGCACTGGATGGGTTTCAGGTCAGATCGTCACTCCCTGAGAAGCAATCTTAGAAAGATAAAGGCAGGACCACAAGCCTTTCAGGGAACCTAAGATCCCAGGTAGGTATCAGAATAAATACTCACATTATTGAAGTGGTCACTAGGAGATAACATGGGATAGGAAGCTCAGAACAGAACAGTGTTATCAGAATGAGGTCTCTGTTAGGCATGCAGAGATATGACAGACAGCACAGTAGGCACTCAAAGGTCAGCCTTCTATTAACCCTGTCCCAAATGAGACTGTGATAAGAGTACTGGGCAGAGCAGCCACGTTTTATGTCTGGCCAGACAGGATGAAGGTGTGGCGGGGTGGGAGGGCCAAGGAGATGAAGGAGGCCAAGGCTTTTTCTGTACTCCTTGATCTGGAAACTGGTGAGAGATTGAGTCTGCTGGTGTTTCAGTTACCACTGGTTGTTTGCACTATTTCTCTTGCATCTGTTAGCATCAAATTTTGGACTAGATGGTTCAAAGCTACCCATTAGAGTTGTGCCTTCCATAGATCTTCCAGGGAGAGACTGTAGGACTAGGAGATGGACAAGAAAAAATAACATTTGTCCCTCAGAAAATTCTGGAAGATGTCAACCTTGTAAATGCAGTCACTCAGTGAAACCCTGAGTTAATCATTGTTCCTCCTTTCTTACTAATAAGGACTGCTTTCTGCCTAGACAAGGCTTTGAACTTTTTATTATACTTATTTTTAAGTTTCTTACTGTCACAAATTTGGCTAAAGAAAAATTTTTTTAAAAATCAGAGTATATATTCACTAACCTATTCCTTTATATGCCAGATGGCCTATTGTTTAAATACCTAACAACATTTTCCTCTGAAGAATTATTTGAGAACATATTTGATAGACAAATGCATTTTATCTAGTACTTGAGATTGCTTTAGTTGCTATCACACATTTCTCAAAGATCTGGTGAGATAGATTTTTTTGAACATATCCTTGGTAATGATAGTAAATTGTGCCATTTTTCTTATCAGTTTCACTAACAGACTTCTTGATTAATCTGATGTTGCTGTCAGAAAGACTTCACATTCTCTTAAGAATGAAAACTTTATAGATACTTTATTGACTGCCTTTTATGATTTTACTCTAGTTAATATACAATCAACATGCTTTTAACGTATTCTTATAAAGTAAATGAGAGATTCAAAAACAGTCCACAGCACATTATTTTGTACTGTAAATGTGTAATGGTTGAACACTCTCCCAAATAACCTTAATGACAACATAATCATAGGTTCGAAAGAAAAGGTCTAAAACTTCCCCTACCCTTCCTCAATTTCTTCCTCACTTCTTCCCTCCCTCTTTTCCTTTCTTTCTTTGATGCATCAACACTATTTATTAGGGGCACACAATGAGACTGGGTTGTACCCTGCTCTCGTAGGGTTTACACTCAAGTGGGAGAGACAGCCACTAAACAGCTGATTATGAAAATTAATTTATGAGAAATGCTGGCTCTTGCTTATGGACAACAGGGTTTATCTCATTGGTAATTTGAAGTCCTTCACTCTGTGACCTTTTCTCCTATCTGTCTAACAAATCCCTGAACTGTTGGCTGGAGGAAGTCACAAACCAGACTGGTTGAGCCTCCTGAAATTCACAAAGTCTTCTGCCATCACTTGGAGCCCTCAGGGCTAATAACTCTGTGTTATACATCTTAAATGTATTTTGAAGGCAGATTTTCCTAACCTTTTCCACTCTTCTCAACCACAAACCTCAACTCTGTACCATCTCCGATTCTCTTATTTCATGAAGGGTCAGGGTCAACAAAATTCCTTAGCTCAGAATTTCTCTGTGTCCAGTTCGAGATTTATGTTCCAAAGATGATCTCTTGAGTCTTACATAATTGCAGTCTCCTTTCTCTTTCTCTTAGAATAAGAAGTATCACTTTTCCTTTTTGAGGACTTGCTCTATCTATCCAGTGTCTTCTGATCTATTGCATATCCTCTGATCTTCTCTGGAAATGTGTTCCATAAATCATTTTCTCTCTCTCTTTTTCTTTCTTTATTATCCTTTAATTGCCCTTTCTTCACAACCTATATGGGGGCTCAAGTCTCCTTCACACTAAAGATAAAAGGCTAAAGCAAACAACAGCAACATCAACCACCACTAACACAAAAACAAGCCCCCCCCCACTAACTTCTTGTGCTATTTATCTATTTCCTTTTAGAATATTTCAGCCTGCATTGATTGCTTCTAATTCCTCGCCACTTACTTTGTACCCTCCCCTCTTACCTCATCATTAACAGTATTTTCTTTTGACGGTGACATTGAGTGGCTACCCATTCATTTAATTCATTCACCTAAGAGACAATTATTTGGTTAATTTTATATGTTGGGGACTATGGTAGGTTTGGAGTAAGACCCCAATCCATGCCTTTGGGGAACATTTGCACTGCAACATAACTATCAGAACAAATGTGGTATGTACAAGATATGGTGATTCCCAAATCTGCTTTACAGATTCTCAAATACCACAGCCTTTTTATTCATTTCTAGAGAAACAGACAGTATTGAATACGTAGTTCTTAACACTGCTTTACAGATTCCATGACACTGAACTATCTAGGTTTGTTGTGAGCTCTTGGCTCACTCCTTCTTTTCCTCTTTTACTAGCTGTTGGACCTCTCACTACTTTTTATCCCTGCCTACACTTCTGTCTGTGGTGCTTTTGATACATTGCTAGCCATGACTCTGTTAACTTCAGTAGAAAGACGAAGACTGGGAAGGGTTGGGACCTTGCATTCTCATTGAACACCAGGCTCAGAGGGACAGATCCAGCAGTAAGTCATGGGAAAAAGTCTAGCCAGGCAGGCCTAGCATGGTGTACAGAGAGAAAGCAGATGCTCAGTCAATATACAGCATCAAGGGATGTTACACATGTAGGACCTGAAGATGTGGAGAATAAGATGCTTGTTAGCTCTCCTGAACCATCTCGGTAGCCTCCTATTTTCCTTGTCTCCACAGTTTATTCTATACACTAACTCCAGATGTATTTTGGTGAAGCATAGCTCTAATCATGATGCTGTCTTTCTAAACCACCTTAAATAGCAACTAGCATTCAAAACGCCCTAAGATTTGGTGTTTTAAGACTCAGTTTTTCCTTTTTCCTACCTGGGTGTTAATATTTCAGCCAAACTGCCCTACTTGCTAGTTCATGAACATGCTCCATGAGATTTTTCCTCTTTGTTCTTGTTTTCCAATGGCTTTTCTCCCTATGACTCCCCCCAACCCTGCATCTCTACCTATAATCATTATATCCTTTAAAAATTAGCCAAATGCCAGCTCCTCCAATATGCTCCTCATCTTATCATCCAGAAGGCATTGTATCCTTCCCCAAATTTCTAATGCTAAGTTTTCATATTTCCTTTGGCATTTGCTACAATAAGGTATTTGTATGTTCATCTCCCATATTAGGTTGTATGCTTCTTGAAGAAAGAAGCCACGTCATAAATATCTTTTATATTTTTTCAGTGCCCAAGATAGTCCTTTGCATGTTGAAATTATCAGTAAATGTTTATTGAATAATTATTTAAAGTGTGCTTCAAAGAAAGTTGTCATATGATTTGTTCTTTGATTCATATAAATTCATCTTCCTTACTAGAAATAAATTATCTAAAATTTGTGTTTTGCACCTATTTTAAGCATATAATCCTGTGAATGACAGGCTTCTCTGGGAAACATTAAACTGAAAGTGCTATGTTCCATCTTTTCAATTAAATGTGAATTTCCCATTAAAAAGAAAAATCATACTTTTAGAAGGTTGAGTAGGATGATATTTTTGAAAGCCTTCTGACTGTATAGATTTGTATCAATTAAAGGAATTTCTCTTACTCTGAGCCTTCGCCTTTCTTATGTATTGTCAATTGGAGCATTTTCATTCATTTTAAATTTTCTTTCTCTAGTCCTGTGACCTCTAAAAACTAATTTTAGAAGAGAGGGCTTAGCTAGATCAAGGCTGTTAAGATGGACAGCGGAGCAGAGGTCAGTGTATGCAGGTGATGTCCATAGTCTTGGAGGAATAATAACTCACTAATGGTGACCTGGATGAGTACCAGTTGTAACTGATGAGGGAGAAGGAGGCGGAGATTGACTGCAACCAAAAAAATAAAAATAAATAAATAAATAAATAAATAAAATAATAGATTTCTTGATTCAGAAATGTCCAGCTAGCTGACCACTAACTCTGAGTTATCGTTACCAGATTGTTGAAATATTAGAGCAGGAGATGCAGTACAAACCCAAGGTAAATAGTTCTTGGCCAATAATTCACTAAAAACGACTGTTTTATCATGCTACCATTTTAATTGGCATTAAACAGATACAAAGGATCATTGAATTAAAAGGAGAATTGTTGAAGTCATTGCAAGTATTTTTACAGTCCCAAGAAAGCTTAAAATGAATGAAATGCCTTCTGCTACACTGTCCATCTTAACGCCTTAATCTGACTGAAACTTCACCTCTAAAATTAGCTTTTAGAGATCACAGGATTCTGAAATGTCGCTCACTTTCCACAGTTGAGGTCGTTGCACTCTCCTTAATGTGCATTCTCTGCTCTATTTGAGTGTGCATCAGTTCGTCAATGTTGTAATCTGCATAGCTTTGTGCTCTGCTGCTCCCCTCTTGTCTATTACATTGGAAACTTCAATCAGAGAAGTTTCGCTCCTCTTTGGGAAACATACAATATATATAATATCAGCTGGATTCGCCCATTTATGAATTCACATCACTGTGTTTCCATTTTGCTCAAACTCACTGTTCTTCTAATCAAAAATTCACTTTCTTATAAACTCATTTCCCTTAAAAAAACATAACAGCTGTCCAGTCTAGCTTTGGTAAAGGGTTTCATTTTCCTTTCTGTACTCTCTTCATTGGCGTAAGCCTTAAATTTATTGCCACGGATAAATGCAATTGAAAGATTGGCTTTCAAAAGGCAGATTTGGTCCACTCTATGGCAACCATTCTGTAGAGCATTGTAATTATTTCTCATTTAGGTTGTTTGAGATGATAATAAATAATTCAATAATTTATTTTAAACTGTTATACCACTTTTTAAGCAATTCAAAACAAACAACAACAACAAAAAAGAGAGAACAACACCTTAGTAACCCAGACTCTATGATTATGGACCTATTAACAGAAGGTGGACCTGTGCTTTAGTGCCTTCCATATATAATGTCAGGATATATAATGGAAATCAGGTGTTTAAAGATAACAGTGGCTCAAGGAAACTGCTGATAGATGACAGAGAAGGAAGTAGCAGTTCTAGCTAATATGAAATTTCTTAATTGAACAAAGATCTGTATGTGTATGCATGCAATTTATATATGTCAAGTATATGTGTTTATCGTTGTCTATACAGTAGGATGTACATGCATATTATACTGTATAATTATTCTCCATAGATGTTAAAAAGGATTCACATTAATGACAAAAATAAAAATTTACTTTAATCCAAAAAAAAATTCAAAACAGTTGTTTCAAAAACTTCAATTCTTTAGATTCACAATCTAGAGAACATGCTGTTTCATAAATAAAAAAGATAATCTGCAAATTTGAAACCTTATTTATTTATTTCTTTTAAAATATTTACTTTAATTGACAAATAAAAAATTGTATATATTTAGTGCGTAGAAAATTATGCTTTAAAATATATATACATTGTGGAATGGCTAAATTTAGCAAATTAACTTGTATTTCCTCACATACTTAATTTTTTGTGGTGAGAACACGTAAAATGAATGCTCAGTATTTTTTTTTTTGAAGGTACAATACATTGTTGTTAACTGTAGTTACCACTGTTATTATTTCTTGACTTGCTAAACTGTTCCAGGTGCTTCCTCCTTACTTCCATTTATAGCCACTCATAGCTGTTTCCTAATAGTTTCGGTCAAGGAGGTGTGTTTTCTAGACTAGAATATCGATTTTCAAATTTACAGTCAAGTTCTATTCTCTTTCACATATGCACACACATACAAACTCCTCTGACATTTCCAGACCTATTAAACTTTACTCCCTCTTACTTTACTGTCATCATGTTGACTACACCTTCTGAGCCCAAAATCTGGACATGTTATCTGACAAATAATTTGTCATAGCCAGAAGAGGAAATAAATTTTAGATCTAAAGTGAAGGAATTTTTAGTTGTTTTAAATGGTTGTATCCACAGTAATCAGGATATCTGAAGTTCAGCTAAATCTGGAAAACCTAATACTTGCAATAACCACATGTATAGTCCTTCCTTCTGGCTATATTATATAATTTGGCCCTAGATTATGTCCTGTTTTATAATCTTCTATTGTCTAAAAATTTAGTCTTTGTGGGCCGGCCCCGTGGCTCACTCGGGAGAGTGCGGTGCTGGTAGCACCGAGGACGTGGGTTCGGATCCTATATAGAGATGGCCGGTTCGCTTACTGGCTCACACTATATAGAGTGTGGTGCGGACCACACCGTGCCGAGGGTTGCGATCCCCTTACTTGTCGGGAGAAAAAAAAAAAAGATAAAAACTTGGTCTTTGTGAGGGCAGAGTTCATACTGTATATTCCTTTTTGTTTCTTCTTAAGTATTTTTCAGACAATTAGATCCTTGATGCATCACAGGATATTTCTCTCCTGTCAAATAAATCAATATAAACATAGTGTATTAAATATAATATGAAATGTAGTTTGTCAGGCATTTGTACAGATGATAAATAAATCATTTCTCACATGTTATACTTTTAACTTTATTTATTGTTTTTTAATATAAAAAAACTACCAGTAAGCTGAGTGCTATATAAGAAAAGGAAAAATATTTATTATTTTAACATTTATTGTGCTACATATTTTGATCAGCCATGCTTTGTCTTGAGATCCTTCTAGTCTAGTTAAGGAAAGATATGTATTAAGGAAAGTACAGGTATCTACATTTCTCCTTCCCAAGCTACCTAAAAAACATCCATTTTTTTTTTTTTTTTTTTTTAAGTCAGGATGCTGGAAATAGACAGATGGGAGCATGGATAATTGAATTTGGGGGAGGTGAGAGGACAGACAGACCACTGTCTCAATGGGGAATGAGGGAAAAATTGGGGCAGTTTCTACTGGAAGTGGAACTTTGTGGCAAGCAATTTAAAGAACATTGTATATGAAATTTGTGAGTAATATAACCTCTCCTTTTTTTTAATAGTTATAATTCTTGTTTTAATAGTTTTGATTCTTGCCCTCATTTTTTAAAAATGGGAATTATATACTTATTTTTTTAAAACAAGGATATACACATATATTTGTTCAAATAACAAATACATAAACTGAATAACAGGAAAGTAGGGCTTCAAATTTTCACAAAAACTGGAGATATAAAACATTAAAATTTATGTATTTCATTTTATAATCTTGGTTATTTGAAATAGCTCTCTAAAGTCTTCCAAAAGCATGCAAATATCAAATTAATTTCAACAGAGGAAGATAAATCAACTTTTCAAAGGTAAATTAATTTCTAAGCAAATCAACAAGACCACTTAATAAAAAGAAATCGAGAACAGAAATTAAATATCTAAGTTTAGCAAGATGAATTGCATAAAAAATTCAATAGAACAGAATATAAACACAAAGGCACTTCAAAAAGTTTGTGGAAAAGGGCTGGCCCGTGGTTCACTTGGGAGAGTGTGGTGCTGATAACACCAAGGACACAGGTTTGGATCCCTATATAGCGATGGCTGGTTAGCTCACTTGGGAGAATGTGGTGCTGACAACACCAAGTCAAGGGTTAAGAGCCCCTTACTAGTCATCTTTAAAAAAAAAAAGTTTGTGGAAAAATAGAATTGAAAGATATGGAAATCTTTCCATCAACTTTTTTGTTTAAGTTTTTCCTCTTTTTTTTAAACCAAGACTAAGATCATAGAAAATATGTTCTCTGACTACAATAACAGAAGGAAATTTAGAAAACTCACAAATGTGTGGAAATTAAACAACACTGTTCTAAATAAACAATAAGAAAAAGAAAAATCACAGGGAAATTAGAGAGTACTTTGAGATAAAAATCAAAGCACAGCATATCAAAATTTATAGTATGCAGGGCTCATGCAGGGCTTAGAGGAAAATTTATGCTTGTAAACACCTATATTGAAAATAAGAAAAAAATCTCAACAGGCTTTCAGTCAAGATGGCAGAATGGACAGTGCCCAGCATCATTCTTTTCCACAAATCAACCAATCTACAGCTATTAGAAAGCAATGACAGCCAAGCTGGGGCCACTAGAGCTCAGGGGAAGAGGAGGAGAGACATACAGAGTTCATAAAAGCAGGAGAAGCCATGATGAGAGAAAGAAAGGACTGCTCCAACCATTTCAAATCCTGGCTGTTACCAAGCTGGAGCTGGTGAGTGCATGGACCAGGAGCTGGCAAAAGCTGCTGCCGTGCCCTTCCAATGATGTTGCTTGGAGTTGGCAGGGGAGAAGAGGGCCTTGGGGGCCTTCATGCCATCAAGACCACTAACAGGGGTCCTATGGACCCACATAGGAGCTAGGAGCAACAACAATTGAAAAAAGGAGCCACTCAGAGGCCAGTGAGTTATTGCAAGGGACTAGTAGACAGCCTATCCCATGGGAAGTGTTTGGAGTACAGGCAGTGGGGGAGTGGGCCCACCAGGAGAATATTGGGGCACAGCAAGGACAGCTGTTCTGCTCTCTAATCAGCCCAGGCCCACTCTCTGTAGACTGGTCAGGAATATAGAACTGCAGGGGGAGCAGTTTGCTGAAAAGACTCAGGACCAGATCATAACGCAGGTGTACCAATTCTCACCGGACCCGGAAGTATCTATAAAGTCAACCATTAAAACTTGAGCCATGCAAAAAGCCTTCTGCAGGGAATTTGCAGCAATGATGCAATTTAGCTTAACCACAGGGCCCAAGTGCTGTTCTGCACAAGAAGTTCCTCCATTTTAGAAGTAAAGGACAACAAATTAGTTCCAGTGCAGAGTTTAAGTAGAGGAAACAGCGAATAATCCAACACAGAACTACTAGAAAAAACAAAATACCCACGGACCAGAGACAAAATTTGATATTAACTAGTAAAAGTCTCACTTCAGCAAAGAGCACCTATAAAACCTAGAAGGACCTGAGCCCCCTGGGGCCCCCAAGCCAGGGAGGGGAGAGGGCCAGGGGCCTCAGCCATGCCCTCTGACACCCACAACCAGCCCAGCAGTGACCACCAAGCTGCTGCAGGAAGTGCCCTGGGCTCCCAAGCTGGGGCGGTGGAGGGCCAAGGGCCTCAGCCTTGCCCCTCCAACATCTGCATTCTGCCCAGCAATGACCAAGCCACCACTGGAAGCCTCTTGATCTCCCTTACAGGAATGAGGGGTGTGCCACAGGCCTCAACAACAGCCCCCCTTTCTCCTTCTCCCACCTTATTTCCTTTCCGCTTCCCCTCTCCCCCTGTGACCCAACTGCTCCACAACGATATATTAGAATGTAAAAAACAGATGGATCTGACCCCTCCTCCCCCAACCAGGCGTGCCTCTGCTGTCAAAGAGCCTGCCTGGGTCCAGAGGCATAAAGCTGGGACCTACCCCTCCTTCTGAATCCAGGCATGCAATTGCTGCCATGGGGCATTCCCTGGGTCCTGAGGTATGGAGCTGGGGATGACCCCGCCTCCTGCAACCAGGCAAAGAGCACCCCCAAAACACCACTTCCATGTGGGTGGCCCACCACAGCCACCACAATAGCCACGGCTGCTGCAAAAGTGGCTAGATGCCAACAACCATGCAGATGGCCCACCAGCCACTTGAGTCCATTGACACAGGGAGAGTCGCCAGCAGAGACCTAACAAAAGAAGTGGATGTCTCTCTCCACAAAGCCCATTCCAGAGTGATAGAAGAATCATCTTCTCTACAATAATAGTGGGGGATCTGAGCACACCTCTCTCAGCACTGGACAGATCACCTAGGCAACAAATCAACAGAGTAACAATTACACTTTCAGAAGGAGAGAAGAAATCTAGGGTTATCAGAGGAGAGAGGGGGTAGGTAGAAGGGATGGGGAGAGATTGGATAAAGGGCATAAAGAATAAGTAAAATTTGTAATAATGTATATGCTAATAATATTGGTTTAATCAACATACATCAAAGTTGAATCCCCAAAATATGTATAAGCAATTATGATTCAATAAAAAAAGAAAAATCTCAAATCAGTAATGTAAACCTCTACTTTAAGAAAATAGAAAAACTAGAGCAAATTAAATCAAAGGCAAATATAAGTAGTAAATAACAAAGATTACAACAGAAACACATGAAATAGGGCATTAAAAAACAATAGAGAAAATCAGCAAAACCAAAAGTTCATTCTTTAAAAAGATCAACAAACTTTGCAAACCTTTATCTAGACTGACCAAAAAATAAGAGAGAAGACTGAAATTACTAAAATCAGAAATAAAGTAGGGGTATTTTTACATTGTCACTATGGCTTTTTGTGGTGGTAAGATTTAGTTTCTTTCTCTTTCCTGTTTGCATTTTTGTTCTATCAGTGGATTTTGTTCTTTCTTATGTATGCATGGTAGTGATTATCACTTTTCTCATTCCAGATGCAGGACTTCCTTTAAGATATCTTGTAGGACTGGTTGTTTGGTGATGAATTCCTGCAGTTTTTGTTTGTCTGGAAAACTACTTTTCCCTCATTCAAAGAGGATCTTTTTGGGGGCTGAATCTGTTTGGGGATCTTTGATCCTCCTGGATCTGAAGGTCTGTACTCTCCCTATACCTGGGAAGCTTTCTCATATTATTTCCTTAAATAGTTTTTCCATGACTTTTCCTTTGTCCTCCTCTTCTGGAATACCCATGATTTGAATGTTTATGTGCTTAAGGTTGTCTGTTAGCTCTCTTAGATTTTCTTCATTTTTAAAATTCTTTTTTCCTTTTTTCTCCCACCTGAATTATTTCAAAAAGACTATCTTCAAGATCAGAAATTCTTTTGTCTGCTTGTTCTAGCCTGTTGCTTAAGCTCTTGGATGAGTGAATCTTCATTCCATGAGTTCTGCTACATTCTTTTTCAGGTATTAATCTCTTTGTGAATTTCCTCTTCATATCCTGTTTGTTTGTTTTTTTTCCTCATTTCATTGTGTTTTCTAATTGCATCTTCTCATATGTCAGTGAGTTTCCTTAAGATTATTGCTTGGAATTTCTTTTCGGTCATTTCAAGGGTTTCCTGCTCTAAAAGGTCTGGTATTTGAGAATTACTGTATTCTTTTGGTGCTGTTATATTTTCTCGGGCTTTCAATTTCTGGTATCTCTACACTGATGTCTGGTCATCCAGTAGATTCTTCTATTACTCTGCAGTGGGCTTTTAGGAGAGAAATGTCCTCTTCTTTTTCTGGTCTCCGCTGGTGACTTTCTTTGTGTCAGTGCAGTTGAGTGTCCAGTAGGCTGCCTGCATGGTGTCTGTGGCTGCTTCTGTGGTGTTGAGCTGCTTTTTCAGCAGCCATGGCTGTGGCAGTGGCTATGGTGGGCCGCCCATGTAGAAGTGGTGTTTTGGCATGCTCTCTTGCCTGCTTTTGTGTGGGAGGTACTGCCCTTCACTCCTGCCTCTGACCCTGTGCATGCACTGTTTCCTCCTTCCAAGTGGAGGGGCTGTGGCCCTTGGCTCTTTGCCTAGGACCCTGGTCATGTTCTGTTGCCTGTTTCTGGGTGGAGGAGGCTGAGCCTTCCTACCTTTAACTTTAAACATCTGTAGTGAAGTTCTATTGCTTTTGTCACCAATTACCACAAATTCAGAAGATTAAAGTAGCACAAATTTATTATCTTATAGTTTAGTGGGTCCGAAATCTCACCTGTGTCTCACAGGGCTGAAATCAAAGTGTTGACAGGATGGATTTCATTTCTGGAGGCTATAGGGGAAAATCTTCTTACTTGTCCAGTTTATAGGGCTCCCCACACTCGCCCCTTCCTTCATCTCAAAGCCAGCAGTGTTGCATCTTTCTGACTCTTATTCTGTAACCACATCTCCCTTTCACTGACCATAGTTAGGGAAAGTTTCTCCACTTTTAAAAGCTCATATGATTAGATTGGGTTCACTTGGATAGTCCAAGATAATCTTCCTACCTTGAGATCCAGCCACTTGAATTAATCACCTGAAGATTATTTCAGCTACAAATTATTCACATCTGCAAATTTCTTTTTGTCATCCAAGGTAACAAACATATTGATAGATCTAGAGATAAGGGCGTGAACATCTTAGGGGGGCTGTAATATTGCCAACCACAGTACCTTTACATCTACCAAACTCAGTAATTTTATTAAAACCAGTACTGATTCTAATAAATTTTCTTTTTCAACCCTAATTTCCTTAATGAGGTTATCTTGCTCACAACTCTTTGCACATGGAAACTTCAATAATCTGTTTAAGCAGCATGTTATTCATTTAAGTTGAGTCTTCAAGTTGAAAACTATCTTAAATACATAGACAATGGAGTATAAATCGGCAGTCCAAGTACAGAATTTAGCTCTCCTATTTTTTTTAACCTTCATGGTGCCATAAAATTGTATAAATTCAAATACCTTCAGGCAGGCACATGTTCTCTAATTTCCATGACAACCTCAACATCTTCTACTGTCTTATGCCAAACCTACTTTATTCATGCAGATTAATTACTGTCTTGTTCCTAAGGACATTTATGACATCTAATCTAGTCAGTGTACTAACAAATGAAGGAATCACTTAAGAGGATTATATCACATACTGAGATATGATAACATAACTTCTTTCTGAGTATTTCCAATAACAGAAGTCTTTTTATGTTACAAAACAGATCATTTCATTTATGACCAGCTCTTTAAGAACTTTGTTTTAACCCATTCATCCTGATTCTACCTGTAGTTATATAGAAGAAATCTAGCTTTCTGTTTTCCATGGGTCTCTTGAGTGATTGCAGAGATCAAATCTCCAAATTTTTATTTTTTGCATGATAAAAATTCCCTGTTAACTTTTTTCACTTAATGATTTCCAAAAATTTCAAGATTTTCAATCTCCTTCTTATAATGTGGTGATCAGAAATAGTGATAACACTACAGATGTGGTCTGATCAGTGCTGGGTACCATAGACCTACTCTTTCCTGTGGTGGACATCATATTTTACCAACACAATTAAGATCACATTCCGTTTTTGACAGATTATGAAACATTTTTTGGCTCATATTGTACCTGCTTAAACCAAAATTTCAATGTCTTTTTTTGTTCGAGGTCTTTTGTAGGAATGCCTGTTACTCTAGTTCCATTCAATTCTGTAGTTTTGCTCATTCACTGGACAGCAAACATTTATTGAGCACCTGCTGCATGCATGGCACCATGCTTAGTGCTAAGGGATATAAAGAACAATACAATACAATGAAGCAGCTCACAGTCTCATAAGGGAGAGAGAGACTGATACAAATTTTGGTCCAGAGTAAGAAATACAGCAGAAGTATCTGTAAGGTAGACTTCTACCCAGTTAAAGAGGAGCAAGTAGTTGCCAATGTGTTAAGGACTTTAAGTAGCAATGGTAAGTCATTGAATATGTAAGTTTGGGGCCAAGAAGTGGTCTGTGCTAAAGTTAAAGATTGGGAATATAGTGGACCTGCATCTGCTTATTCATTGTTTATGTTTTGGGACATGAACCTTTCCCTCTTTGAAACTGTCAGGATTAGATTCCAACCAACCTGTGCTCTTCCTGTCTTTCCTACCTATGGGATTGGCATGTGTCTCAGCTAGACCAATATGATGTTCACTTTCTGAAATTTCCGTTTGACCAAGGGAATGAAATAATTTTTAGCCAATTCATTCCGGTGGCTGGGTCATTTTATTTTCTATTTTGTAAGAGTTCATTTAAAAAAAAAATTTTATTGGCGTATTCATTGCTACAAATCGTACTTATTCTTTATGCCCTTTATCCAATCTCTCCCCTTCCCTTTCTCCTTACCCCTTCCCCTCCCTCTTCCCTTTCCCTGCTCTAATAACCATAAATTTGTTCTCTCCACCTGGTAGATTAACTGTTCCTCTGTTAATTTGTTACTTAGATGATCTGTCCAGTACTGAGACAGGTATGATCAAGTCCTCCGCTATTATTATAAATCAGATGCTTCTTGTATAACTTTGGAATGTGCTTTGTGGAGAGAGAAGAACTCTTCTTTTTTTTTTGTTTTTTTTTTTGTTTTTGTTGTTGTTTTTGGTCTCTGTTGGTGCCTCTCCTTGTGTCAATGAAGTTGAGAGTTTGGCGTGCCATCTGCATGGTGGTTGTGACTGCTGTTATACAGACTAGCTGCTTTGGTAGCAGCCGTGGCAATTGCAGTGGCTATGAAGGGCTACCCATGTGAAAACGGTGTTTTTGGTGTGCTCTTTACGTGGCTGCAGCTGGGTTTGACTTCCCCTGGCTCCAAGCCTCATTCTAAGATATTGTTGCAGAATAGCTGGTGGGGAGAAGGAGGAGTGAAGGGGGAGGGGAAATAGGGTGGGAAAAGGGGGAAGAAGGGGAGTGTAATCAAGGCCCATGGACCTCCATTCATTATGGCGGGGAAACCAGGGGGCCTCCAGCGGTGGCTGGGTCATCGCTCAGCTGGATGCAGATGTCAGGGGGGTGTGGATGAAGTCCAATGGCTGGCTCTTGAGGAGATTGCTCTTGGTTCCTACAAACTTGATGCTACAGCTCATCTAGGTCTCTCTATTTTTAAGCCCTATTCTTCAGCTTTCCCTTCAATTATGTGGATTACCTCATATCCTTACCACAACTCCTTTTCAGCTTAAGTTGTCAAAGCTAGTTTTCATTGCTTGTAACCATGTAATTTTGTTATATAATTTATTGATATAAGGTTGTATTAGCTGAACTTAGTGATTAATGTGATTGAGCTAGATAGGATAGTCTTAAAAGCACAAACTCTGGAATGAATCAGTTTCTTGTGTTTAAATGCTAGCACTATCACTAATTAATAAATTTAAGCAAAATATTTTATTTCTTTGAACTGGAGTTTTCATATCTATAAAGTGACATTTCTAGTAATCCCACCTATCTAAAGTATGGTTTTAAATATAAAGGGAGAGAATGCATGTAAAATACTTAGCATAGTGCCTCAATGAATGTTAGAGTGGGTAGGGGTCAAATGTTTAAAGAGCTAGTGAGACTGTTAAGAAAGAAAAATTGGAGTAGGGAGAAATCATTCTGGCCAGAACAGAGACAAATGCTACAGAGTGATCAAGTAAAATAAGGACTAAAAATGACAACTGTCAGCAACAACCCCCACCCAAACAATCCTACTCAAAAATGGGCAAAGGACTTGAATAGACATTTCTTCAGAGCAGATGCACACATGGCCAATAAGATCATGGAAAAAATAGTCAACATTGCTAGTCATTAGGGAAATGTAAATCAAAACCACAATGATATCCTACTTTCTACACATTAGGATGACTATTATATAAAAAACAAACAAACAAATGAAAAATCAGAAAATAAGTAATGATGGTGAAGATGTGAAGAAGTTAGAACTTGTTTTCATTGCTGGTCAGAATACACAATAGTGCAGCTGCTATGGAAAGGAGTTTGGTGATTCCTAAAAAGTTAAACACAGAATTACTATATGATTCAGCAATTTTACGTTTAGGTTTATACCCAAAAGAATTGAAAGCAGGGACTCAGATATTTAAGAACTGATGTCCATAGCAACATTAAGAACAATAGCCAAACAGTGGAAACAACCCAAATGTTCATCAACCAATGAAAGAATAAATAACATGTGTTGTATACATACAATGGCATATTATCCAGCCTTAAAAACGAATGACATATTGATGCATGTTACAACATGGGTATAGGATGAAAACATTATGTTTAGTGAAATGTCAGACACAAAAGGACAGATATTGTATGACTCCACTTATATGAGGTACCTAGTCAAATTTATTGAGGTCAATTTTTTTTTTAAGTTTTATTTTATTTTGTCAATATACAATGTGGTTGATTATTGTGGCCCATTACCGAAACCTCCCCCCTCCTTCCTCTCCCCCCTCCAACAACCTCTTATCTGTTCGCTTGTTGTATCAACTTCAAGGAATTGTAATTGTTGTGTCTTCTTCCCTCCCCCAGGTTATTTGTGTATTTATTCATTTATTTTTAGCTCCCACAAATAAGTGAGAACATGTGATATTTCTCTTTCCGTGTCTGACTTGTTTCACTTAATATAATTCTCTCTAGTTCCATCCATGTCATTGCAAATGGCAGCATTTCATTCTTTTTTATAGCTGAGTAGAATTCCATTCTGTAGATATACCACATTTTCCATTTCTACTCATCTGATCATGGACATTTGGGCTGGTTCCAACTCTTAGCTATTGCAAAGAGTGCTGCGATAAACATTGGGGAACAGGTATACCTTCGACTTGATGATTTCCATTCCTCTGGGTATATTCCCAACAGTGGGATAGCTGGGTCATATGGTAGATCTATCTGCAATTGTTTGAGGAACCTCCATACCATTTTCCTTAGAGGCTGCACCATTTTGCAGTCCCACCAACAATGTATGAGAGTTCCTTTTTCTCCGCAGCCTCGCCAGCATTTATCATTCACAGTCTTTTGGATATTAGCCATCCTAACTGGGGTGAGATGGTATCTCAGTGTGGTTTTGATTTACATTTCCCGAATGCTGAGTGATGTTGAGCATTTTTTCATATGTCTGTTGGCCATTTGTATATCTTCCTTAGAGAAATGCCTGCTTAGCTCTTTTGCCCATTTTTTAAATTGTGTTGCTTGTTTTTTTCTTGTAAAGTTGTTTGTGTTCCTTGTACATTCTGGATATTAAACCTTTGTCAGATGTATATTTTGCAAATATTTTCTCTTACTCTGTTGGTTGTCTTTTAACTCTGTTAATTGTTTCTATTGCTGTGTAGAAGCTTTTTAGTTTGATATAATCCCATTTGTTTATTTTTCCTTTGGTGCCTATGCTTTGGGGGTCATATTCATGAAGTCTGTGCCCAGTCTTACTTCCTGAAGTGTTTCTCATATGTTTTCTTTAAGAAGTTTTATTGTTTCAGGGTGTATATTTAATTCTTTGATCCATTTTGAGTTGATTTTAGTATATGGTGAGAGGTATGGGTGTAGTTTCACTCTCCTGCATATGGATATTCAGTTATCCCAGCACCATTTGCTGAAGAGGCAGTCTCATCCCCAGTGTGTAGGCTTGGTGCCTTTGTCAAAGATCAGGTGGCTGCTTTGCCCCCGGCAGGAGAGGCTGCCTCATTTACAGGCAACAGCTTTGAAGTGTGGAGCAGGAAAAGAACTGTTTCTTAGCTGCAAAAGCGAATCTCGAAACAGGGAACACGGCGCCAGGGCTGCTGTGGATGCAGCCAGGATCCCGGAGGCTGGGGCCGCGCTGAAGGCGGCCAGCTGCCCTATTCAGGATTCGAGGTTTCAGGCTGGCATTAAAGAAGATTCCTGGGAGCGCCCGAGCCGCGCCACGACTGAACAGCCCGAGGCGGCAGCGCCGAGAACTGGGAAAGGCGGCAAACCAGAGACAGAGAGCGAGCACCCGACCTGGCACAGCACTGTGAGTGACCCCTGGCACAGCTCTGTTCAGGGGGTGGATGCCCACGCGGCTCTCGCCTGCACCACCAGGCCACTCACCGCCCGGTGCTGCCTCCATTTTCCCAGGTGCGGGCAGCTCCGCCCTGCTCGGCCATCACTGAGCCCTCCCTTTTGCTGGCCTGGCGCCAGGCTTTCCGGAGCCTGCAGACCGGCCTCCGCTCCCACTCCCTCCGCGGTTCTCTGGCGGGGCTGGTGGCGGGGGGCGTCCCGGGCCAGTGTCGGGAGGGCAAGGAAGTACGGGTGGGCCGACTGTCACTCCACCATACCCTGGACTCCGGCCCCAGGTAAACTCCCTGTTACTGGGAGGCAGATACCATCTCTGCGGCCACCAGTTTGGAAAAAAGCCTAACGAATTTCTGGTTGGGAATAGTGTGGTAGGAGAGTTCCCAGGTCCGCTTGAACCTGCCGGAGACCAGGCTGCAGGTGGGCGCTAGACTAGGTTTATACTGGGGGGATACAAAGGTGAACAAGACCCGAGAAAGATCTACATAGTGCTACAAAGGCACCCAGAGAGACCCATCGTCTGTGCCCAGCAGAAACCTGGTAGACTTCCTGGGCGAGGCGGTGCTGAGCAGGGTCTTGAAGGCCCAGCTGATAGACGAGGGGTGCAGAAGACACGCCCCAGCCCAGCACAGTGCGCACAGAGTGGGGAGACGTGCGGCCAGGGAGGCGGAGACTCGACAAAAACCACACACCCGGTGGGGTCGCCACTGCACGATCTAACAGCCTGGGCCAGAGCACACGGAACAGGGAGAAGTCCTGCACAGGAAGTGAAAGCTCAACAGAGATCACACACCCTGTGGTACGTGATCCACCAGCCCAGCAGAGTCCAAGCTGACCAGAAAGGTGGCTCCCCGGAGAAGCCCAAGACCCGAGGCAACCACACACACAAGGCACTAGAGGCCAACTGAGCAGTCACGGAGAGAGCCATATGAAATTGGCAACCACAGCAACATCCTAGTTAGTCATTAGTCTCAAACCGGTGGACTGTGAAACCCCCGGCCACAATGAATAAACACCAAAAAAAAGATACCAGAAATACAAAAAATCAAGAAAGTACACCACCAAAAGTTAATAAATCTCAAACTCTAGATCCTATAGAACAAGAAGCCCTTGAAATGACTGACAAGGAATTTCGAGTGATAATTCTAAGGAAACTGAATGAGATACAAGAAAACTCAGCTAGACATCATGATGAAATGAGGAAAAGTATGCAGGATCTGAAAGAGGAAATGTACAAGGAAATCAATGTCCTGAAAAAAAATGTAGCAGAACTTGCTGAACTGAAGAAGTTATTCAACGAAATAAAAATCACAACGGAGAGTTTAACCAGCAGGCTTGTCAAAGTTGAAGAGAGAACCTCTGAACTTGAAGATGGGCTGTTTGAAATAACACAAGCAGACAAAAAGAAAGAAAAAAGAATCAAGGACATTGAAGAAAATCTGAGAGAGATATCAGACAACCATAAGCGATCAAATATCCGAGTCATGGGTATTCCAGAAGGGGAGGAAAATGGAGATTCCATTGAAAACATATTCAACAAAATAGTGGCAGAAAACTTCCCAGGTATAGGAAAAATCACAAATCTTCAGATCCAGGAAGCTCAACGATCTCCAAATGTATTCAACCCAAAAAGACCTTCTCCAAGACATGTCATAGTCAAATTGGCAAAACTCAGAGATAAAGAGAGAATCTTAAAAGCTGCAAGAGAGAAGCGTCAAATCACCTAGAAGGGAGCCCCAATCAGGTTAACATCAGACTTTTCATCACAAACCATAAAAGCTAGAAAGGAATGGGATGATATTTTCAAAATACTAAAAGACAAAGATTGCCAGCCAAGAATACTCTACCCTGCAAGGCTATCCTTCCGAAATGAGGGGCAAATAGTATATTTCTCAGACAAACAAAAACTGCGGGAGTTCACTACCACAAGACCACCCTTACAAGAAATCCTCAAGGGAGTACTGGGTTTGGTTCCTGAAAAATAACTACCACTGCCATAAAAACCCAAGAAAAATCTAAACCCGCTAGTATAATAAAAATGGCATTCATGAAGAGAAAACAAGCTAACAAAAACACTATCTACAACCTAAGGAACCAACAAACACAGAAACCAAACAGTAAATCAGAAAGCAAGGAACAAAAGACACCTAAGACAACCAAACAACCAATAAAATGCTAGGAATAAATCAACACCTTTCAATAACAACTCTTAATGTAAAAGGCTTAAATTCCCCAATTAAAAGACACAGACTGGCTGACTGGATCAAAAAGCAGGACCCAACTATATGCTGCCTACAAGAGACCCACCTCACCCATAAAGATTCACACAGACTAAGAGTGAAAGGATGGAAAAAGATTTACCATGCAAACAGAAAAGAAAAACGAGCTGGAGTAGCTATTCTTATATCTGACAAAATAGACTTTAAACTAAAAACCATAAAAAGAGACAATGAGGGACACTACTTAATGATAAAAGGACTGATCCATCAAGAAGACATAACAATCATAAATATGTATGCACCCAATGTTGGAGCAGCCAGATTTATAAAACAAACTCTATTAGACCTAAAGAAGGAAATAGACACTAATACCATAATAGCAGGGGACCTGAACACCCCACTGTCAATATTAGATCATCTAGGCAAAGAATCAGTAGAGAAACACAAGAGCTAAACCAGACTCTAGACCAATTGGAATTGGCAGATATCTACAGAACATTCCACCCAACAACCTCAGAATATTCATTTTTCTCATCAGCACATGGATCATTCTCCAGGATAGATCACATATTAGGTCACAAATCAAGTCTCAATAAATTCCAAAAAATTGGAATTATCCCATGTATCTTCTCAGACCACAATGGATTAAAACTAGAAATTAATAACAAACGAACCTCTGGAAACTATACAAACACATGGAAATTAAACAGCATTCTACTTAATGACATATGGGTCCAAGAAGAAATCAAGCAGGAAATCAAAAAATTTATTGAAACTAATGAAAACAATGATACATCATACCAAAACCTGTGGGATACTGCAAAAGCAGTATTGAGGGGAAAATTTATTGCATTAAACGCTCACTTCAGAAGAATAGAAAGATGGCAAGTGAACAAACTAACACTTCACCTTAAAGAAGTAGAAAAGCAAGAACAATCCAAACTTAAAGTTAGCAGATGGAAAGAAATCATTAAGATCAGAGTAGAACTGAATGAAATTGAAAACCAAAAAACAATTCAAAAGATCAACGAATCAAAAAGTTGGTTTTTTGAAAAGATAAATAAAATTGACAAACCATTAGCATGGCTAACAAAGAAAAGAAGAGAGAAGACTCAAATAACTAAAATTAGAAATGAAAAAGGCGATATTACAACTGATTCATCTGAAATACAAGGAATCATTCGAGACTTCTATAAACAACTATACGCCAACAAATTTGAAAATCTGGAGGAAATGGATAAATTTCTGGACACACACAAGCTCCCAAAACTGAACCGTGAAGACGTAGAAAATTTGAACAGACCAATAACAATAAAGGAGATTGAAGCTGTTATCAGAAGGCTCCCAACAAAGAAAAGCCCAGGACCAGATGGATTCACAGCAGAATTTTACCAAACATTCAAACAGGAATTGACACCAATACTTTACAAACTATTCCAAAAGATTGAAACGGACGCAAATCTCCCAAACTCATTCTATGAAGCAAACATCATCCTGATACCAAAACTAGGTAAAGATATAACCAAAAAAAAAATCTACAGGCCAATATGCTTGATGAATATAGATGCAAAAATCCTCACTAAATTACTAGCAAACAGAATACAGCAACACATACATAAAATTATTCATCACGATCAAGTGGGATTCATCCCAGGGATGGAAGGTTGGTTCAACATACGCAAATCAATAAACGTGATACACCATATTAATAAACTCAAACACAAGGACCATATGATCATATCTATAGATGCTGAAAAAGCATTTGATAAAGTTCAGCACTCATTCATGACAAAGACCCTCTATAAGTTAGGTATAGAGGGAAAGTATCTCAACATAATTAAAGCCATATATGCCAAACCCACAGCCAATATCATCCTGAATGGGGAAAAGCTGAAAGCTTTTCCTTTAAGAACAGGCACTAGACAAGGATGCCCACTCTCACCACTCCTATTCAACATAGTGTTGGAAGTACTAGCCAGAGCAATCAGAGAAGAGAAGGGAATAAAGGGCATTCAGTTTGGAAAAGATGAAGTCAAACTGTCCCTGTTTGCAGATGACATGATCCTATATATCGAACAGCCTAAAACCTCTACAAAAAAACTGCTGGAATTGATAAATGATTTCAGCACAGTAGCAGGATACAAAATCAACACACAAAAATCAGTAGCATTTCTTTTCTCCAATAGTGAACATGCAGAAAGAGAAATCAAGAAAGCCTGCCCATTTACAATAGCCACCAAAAAAATAAAATACTTAGGAACTGAGTTAACCAAGGAGGTGAAAAATCTCTATAATGAGAACTACAAACCACTGCTGAGAGAAATTAGAGAGGATACAAGAAGATGGAAAGATATCCCATGCTCTTGGATTGGAAGAATCAACATAGTGAAAATGTCCATACTACCCAAAGTGATATACAAATTCAATGCAATCCCCATCAAAATTCCAAAGACATTTTTCTCAGAAATGGAAAAAACTATCCAGACATTTATATGGAACAATAAAAGACCACGCATAGCCAAAGCAATGCTCAGTAAAAAAAAATAAAGCTGGAGGCATAACACTACCTGACTTTAAGCTATGCTACAAATCTATAATAAGCAAAACAGTATGGTACTGGCATAAAAACAGACACACTGACCAATGGAATAGAATAGAGAATCCAGAAATCAACCCACACACTTACTGTCAGCTGATCTTTGACAAAGGCACCAAGCCTATTCAGTGGCGAAGGGACTGCCTCTTCAGCAAATGGTGCTGGGACAACTGGATATCCATATGCAGGAGAATGAAACTAGATCCATACCTCTCACCGTATACTAAAATCAACTCAAAATGGATTAAGGATTTAAATATACACCCTGAAACAATAAAACTTCTTAAAGAAAACATAGGAGAAACACTTCAGGAAATAGGACTGGGCACAGACTTCATGAATACGACCCCAAAAGCATGGGCAACCAAAGGAAAAATAAACAATTGGGATTATATCAAACTAAAAAGCTTCTGCACAGCAAAAGAAACAATTAAAAGAGTTAAAAGACAACCAACAGAGTGGGAGAAAATATTTGCAAAATATACATCTGACAAAGGATTAATATCCAGAATATATAAGGAACTCAAACAACTGTACAAGAAGAAAACAAGCAACCCAATTAAAAAATGGGCAAAAGAGCTAAGTAGTCATTTCTCTAAGGAAGATATACAAATGGCCAACAGACATATGAAAAAATGCTCAACGTCACTCAGCATCCGGGAAATGCAAATCAAAACCACATTGAGATACCATCTAACCCCAGTTAGGATAGCTAAAATCCAAAAGACTCTGAACGATAAATGCTGGCGAGGCTGTGGAGAAAAAGGAACTCTCGTACATTGTTGGTGGGACTGCAAAATGGTGCAGCCTCTATGGAAAATGGTATGGAGGTTCCTCAAACAATTGCAGATAGATCTACCATACGACCCAGCTATCCCACTGTTGGGAATATACCCAGAGGAATGGAAATCATCAAGTCGAAGGTATACCTGTTTCCCAATGTTTATCGCAGCACTCTTTACAATAGCCAAGAGTTGGAACCAGCCCAAATGCCCATCATCGGATGAGTGGATACGGAAAATGTGGTACATCTACACAATGGAATACTACTCAGCTATAAAAACGAATGAAATACTGCCATTTGCAACATTATGGATGGACCTTGAGAGAATTATATTAAGTGAAACGAGTCAGGCACAGAAAGAGAAATACCACATGTTCTTACTTATTGGTGGGAGCTAAAAATTAATATATAAATTCACACACACAGACACACACACACACACAAACCGGGGGGGGGGGGGGAGAAGATATAACAACCACAATTATTTGAAGTTGATAAGACAAGCAAACAGAAAGGACATTGTTGGGGGGGGAGGGGGGGAGGGAGAAGGGAGGGAGGTTTTGGTGATGGGGAGCAATAATCAGCCACAATGTATATCGACAAAATAAAATTTAAAAAATAAATAAATTAAATAAATAAAAAAAAAAAACCAAAGATCAGGTGGCTGTAGGTGTGTGGGATGATTTCTGGATACTTCTATTGTATTCTATTCTATTGTATTCTATTCTATTGTATTCTATTCTATTGTATTCTATTCTATTGTATTCTATTCTATTCCATTCCATTCCATTCCATTGATCAGTGTGCCTGTTTTTATGCCAGTACCATGCCGTTTTGGTTATTATAGCTATGTAGTATACTTTAAAGTCAGGTAGTGTTATGCCTCCAGCTTTATTTTTTTGGCTCAGAATTGCTTTGGCTATGTGTGTTCTTTTGTTTTTCCATATAAATGTCTGGGTAGGTTTTTCCATTTCTGAGAAAAATGTCATTGGAATTTTGATGGGGATTGCATCAAATTTGTATATCACTTTAGGTAGTATGGACATTTTCACAATGTTGATTATTCCAATACAAGAGCATGGGATATCTTTCCATCTTCTTGTGTCCTCTTTAATTTCTCTCAGCAGTGCTTTGTAGTTCTCATTATAGAGATTTTTCACATCCTTGGTTAACTCTTTTCCTAAGAATTTTATTTTGGGGGGTGCTATTGTAAATGGGCAAGCTTTCTTGATTTCTTTTTCTGCATGTTCACTGTTGGAGAACAGAAATGCTACTGATTTTTGTGTGTTCATTTTGTACCCTGCTACTTTGCTGAAATCATTTATCAACTCCAAGAGTTTTTTATAGAGGCTTTAGGCTGTTTGATATATAGGATCATGTCATCTGCAAGCAGGGACAGTTTGACTTCATCATTTCCAATCTGGATGCTTTTTATTTCCTTCTCTTCTCTGATTGCTCTGGCTAGTACTTCGAGCACTATGTTGAATAGGAGTGGTGAGAGTGGGCATCCTTGTCTAGTTCCTGTTTTTAAAGGAAAATCTTTCAGCTTTTCCCCATTCAAGATGATAGTGGCAATGGGTTTATTATATATGACTTTAATTATGTTGAGATTCTTTCCATCTATACCTAACTGATAGAGAGTCTTTATCATAAATGAGTGTTGAATTTTATCCAATGCTTTTTCAGCATCTATAGAGATTATCATATGTTCTTTGTGCTTGATTTTATTGATATGGCATATCACATTTATTAATTTGCATATGTTGAACAAACCTTGCATCCCTGGCATGAATCCCACTTGATCATGGTTTATAATTTTGGGTGTGTTGCTGTATTCTGTTAGCTAGTATTTTGTTGAGGATTTTTGCATCTATATTCATCAAGGATATTGGCCTGTAATTTTCTTTTTTAGTTGTATCTTTACCTGGTTTTGGTATCAGGGTGATATTTGCTTCATAGAATGAATTTGGGAGAATTGCCTCTGTTTCAATCTTTGGAATAGTTTGTAGAGAATTGGTGTCAATTTCTCTTTTAATGTTTGGTAGAATTCTGCTGTGAATCCATCTGGTCTAGGGCTTTTCTTTGTTGGAAGCCTCCTGAAAACAGCTTCAATCTCTTTTATTGTTATTGGTCTGTTCAGATTTTCTACATCTTCTTGGCTCAGTTTTGGTAGTTTGTGTGTGTCCAGAAATTTATCCATTTCCTCCAGATTTTCAAATTTGTTGGCAGATAGTTGTTTATAGTAGTCTTGAATGATTCCTTGTATTTCAGGCATATCAGCTGTAATATCAGCTTTTTCACTTCTAATTTTTGTTTTTGGGTCTTCTCTCTCTCTTTTTTTTTAAAGTTAGCTGTGGTAATGGTTTGTCAATTTTATTTATCTTTTCAAAAAACCAACTTTTTGATTCATTGATCTTTTGTATTGTTTTTTGGGTTTCAATTTCATTAAGTTCTGCTCTGATCTTAATGATTTCTTTCCGTCTGCTAAGTTTGGGTTTGGATTGTTCTCATTTTTATAGTTCTTTAAGATGAAGTATTAGGTTGTTTACTTGCCATCTTTCTGTTCTTCTGAAATAAGCATTTTATGTGATAAATTTCCCCTTTAGTACTGCTTTTGCAGTATCCCACAGGTTTTAGTGTGATGAATCATTGTTTTCTTTAGTTTCAATAAATTTTTTGATTTCCTGTTTGATTTCTTCTTGGACCCACATGTCATTAAGTAGAATGCTGTTTAATTTCCATGTGTTTGTATAGTTTCCAGAATTTCATTTGTTATTGATTTCTAATTTTAATCCATTGTGGTCTGAAAAAATACATGGGATAATTCCAATTGTTTTGAATTTGTTGAGATTTGATTTGTGACCTAACAAGTGATGTATCCTGGAGAATGATCCATGTGCTGATGAGAAAAATGAATATTCTGAGGTTGTTGGATGGAATGTTCTGTAGATATCTGCCAAGTGCAATTGGTCTAGAGTGTTGTTTAGATCTTGTGTTTCTCTGCTGATTCTTTGCCTAGATGATCTGTCCAATATTGATAGTGGGGTGTTCAGGTCCCCTGCTATTATGGTATTCATGTCTATTTCCTTCTTTAGGTCTAATAGAGTTTGCTTTATAAATCTGGCTGCTCCAACATTGGGTGCATACCTATTTGTGATTGTTATTTCTTTATGGATCAATCCTTTTATCATTATGTAGTGGCCCTCATTATCTCTTCTTATGGTTTTTAGTTTAAAGTCTATTTTATCAGATATAAGAATAGCTACTCCAGCTCGTTTTTCATTTCTTTTTTTTTTTTTTTTTGTCGTTTTTTCGTGACCGGCACTCAGCCAGTGAGTGCACCGGTCAGTCCTATATAGGATCCGAACCCGCGGCGGGAGCGTCGCCGCGCTCCCAGCGCAGCACTCTACCAAGTGCGCCACGGGCTCTGCCCTCGTTTTTCATTTCTACTTGTGTGGTAAATCTTTTTCCATCCTTTCACTCTTAGTCTATGTGAGTCTTTATAGGTGAGGTGGGTCCCCTGAAAGCAGCATATAGTTGGGTCCTCCTTTTTAATTCAGTCAGCCAATCTGTGTCTTTTGATTGGGGAATTTAATCCTTTTACATTAAGTGTTGTTATTGAAAAGTGTTGATTTTCTCCTAGCATTTTATTGATTTTTGTTTGGATGTCTTAAGTGTCTTTCATTCCTTTCTTTCTGATTTACTGTTTGTTTTCTGTATTTTTTGGTTCCTTGGGTTGTAGATAAACTTTTTGTTTTTCTCTTCATTGTTGGCATTTTTATTTTACTAATGGGTTTTGATTTTTCTTGAGTTTTTATGGCAGTGGTAGTTATTTTTCAGGTACCAAACCCAGTACTCCCTTGAGGATTTCTTGTAAGGGTGGTTTTGTGGTATTGAACTCCCACAGTTTTTGTTTGTCTGAGAAATATACTATTTGCCATTCATTTCAGAAGGATAGCCTTGTGGGGTAGAGTATTCTTGGATGGCAATCTCTGTCTTGTAGTATTTTGAATATATCATCCCATTCCTTTCTGGCTTTTATGGTTTGTGATGAAAAATCTGATGTTAGTCTGATTGGGGCTCCCTTATACATGATTTGATGCTTCTCTCTTGCAGCTTTTAAGATTCTCTATTTGTCTTTAAGTTTTGCCAATTTGACTATAACATGTCTTGGAGAAGACGTTTTTGGGTTGAATACGTTTGGGGATCTTTGAGATTCCTGAATCTGAAGATCTGTGTCTTTTCCTATACCTGGGAAGTTTTCTGCCACCATTTTGTTGAATATGTTTTCAATGCAATCTCCTCTTTCCTCCCCTTCTGGCATACACACGACTTGGATATTTGAGCGCTTAAAGTTGTGTGATACCTCTCTTAGATTTTCTTCAATGTTTTTAATTCTTTTTTCTTTTTTTTTGTCTGCCTGTCTTATTTCAAACAGCTCATCTTCAAGGTCAGAAGTTCTCTCTTCTGCTTCTGCAAGCCTGCTGGTTAAACTTTCTGTTGTGTTTTTTATTTCATTGAATGAATTCTTCAGCTCGGCAAGCTTTGCTACATTCTTTTTCAGGGCATTGATTTCCTTTTACATTTCTTCTTTCCGGTCCTGTATACTTTTCCTTATTTTATTGTGTTGTCTAGCTGAGTTTTCTTGTATCTCATTTAGTTTCCTTAGAATTATCATTCAAAATTCCTTGTCAGACATTTCAAAGGCTTCTTGTTCTATAGGATCTAGAACTTGAGAGTTATTACCCTTTGGTGGTGTTCTTTATTGATTTCTCATATTTCTGGTATTTTTCCATTGATATTTAGTCATTGTGGCAGGGGATTTCATGGTCCACTGGTTTGACACTATTGTCTGGCTAGGATGCTGCTGGGGCTGCCAATTTGGTATGGCTGCCTCCTCAGTGTCTATTCAGTTGCCCACTAGTGCCTTGGTGCATGGTCACCTCGGTCTTGAGACTCTCTGGGGAGGTGCCTCTCTGGTCAGCATGCACTCAGCTGGGCTGGGAATGGAGTTGGGTGGCAGCAGCAAGGCCTATCTGCTGGGCTGCACACTGGCACTGCAGGGTGTGTTGCTTCTGCAGATCTTGGGCTTCTCCAGTTGGGTGCCTGTCTGATCGGTGTGCACTCGGCTGGGCTGGGGATGGAATTGGGTGGCGGTGTCGAGGCCTACCTGCTGGGTTGCATGCTGGCACTACAGGGCACATAGTCTCCACAGATCTTGGGCCTCTCTGGCTGGGCACCTCTCTGATTGGCGCACACTCAGCTGGGCTGGGGATGGAGTCCAGGTCAAATTTATAGACACAGAAAGTAGAACAGGAGTTACCAGGAGGTGAGGGGAGAGAGAACTGGGGAGTTATTGTGCAAGGGGTACAGAGTTTCTGTTTGTGATGATGACAAAGTTCTGGAAATGGAAAGTGGGTGATGTTGTACAACATTGTGAAAGAAATCAATGCCACAGAATTGTACACTTAAAAATGATCAAAATGGCAAATTTTATGTATGTATATTTTACCACAATAAAAGATGTTAAAAAACTTAAAAGTGACCATATTAAAAAACTTAAGATGTATGGGTGACATTTTTCTAGTCAGTTTCAGGACTCAAGGGTTAGAATTATGAGTTTGCAGTGTGCTGTGGGGAAAATGAGAAGCAAGGAGGTAGAGTCAACAGGAATAGGCTCTCGCAAAGAAATTTGGTTGTGAGGAGAAAGATAGGTAGAGTGGTAGCCACAGGGGTAATGCAGAGTCAAGAGAGTTTCTTGAAGACACATGGAAAGATTTGGTCATATTTATGTGCTGAACAAAAGCCAGCAAAAAGGGAGAGATTGGTTATGTAGCAGAAAGAGGGAGTTGATAGAAAAAGGTCCTGAAGAAGTAAACAGGAAAATGGAGGGAAGGAAGTGAGGCTCAGTGGAAATGAATGTGATTGGTAGATTGAGTAGAAGGTGGAGAAAGTTGACACTAAAAGCATTTATTTTCTCTGTGAAGCAGCAGGTAAGGCATTAATAAGGATAAGTCACATGGCACTGAAGAGAGGCTAAGGGTTTGAAATAGCCACTGAGAGAGTGCTGATCAAGAATATGAAAAGTAATGCTGTCCATTTTTGACAGCAAGGAACGTGAGAATCATACACTTTTAATGTGATTGTACAATTTTTTCTCCATTTGTGGTCAGCACCATGGGGAAGAAATGGAGAAGGTGAATTACTGACTTCACTCTGTGTTTAGAGTTTTTTAGGGCAGGGGCAATAGGACACATGGACAAGGATGTTGAAATTCAACTTTAGAATAGGGGTTACCAAAGGCTGAGGGGAGAGAGAACTGATTAAACTGTTCTTTAATCAGAGAACAGTTTAAATGACTGGGGTCCAGTCTCCTTAGTGAAAAAAATCAAGTGGGAAGAAAAACAGACTACTTATTGGAAGTTTCCAGTGACTAAGCCAGTGGAATTCTTCTACTTCTTATGGAACTGATGTGGAACAACCTCAGGCCTTAGAAATCAGAAAGCCTTAGATTCAGCTCTGCCATGAACCAGCTACATTGAACGAGTCATCTCATGTCATTAGACCTCAGTTTCCTGGGAGTGGGATCACATGACATCTGAGGCTCCTCCCAGTTCTAACATTCTGTGACTACAGGTCAAGAGATTCATCTAATTAGTAATTTTCATAGACCTCTGGAGCAGAAAACCTTTTATGTGGACTTTTTCTTAGAACAGAAGTTTCATTTCCAAAGACTTTGGCCCTTTACACACTGTCAGAGGAAGATGTAATCCTTACATGAGGAAGTAAGAGAACATCAGAGTGCAAGTGTCCAAGACATTTACTCCACTTCTGCTCCTCAATGTTGACTCTTCTGTCACATGAGTCACCCCAGGAAATGTTAGCTTCCTTCATTAGGACACAGCCCCTACATCCTGCTTTTCTTTTTCCCTTGCTTCTCTTCTTCACACTACTTGGTAATGGTCTGTCCTTTAACGTGTTATTGAATAAATCAGAAGATATTTATCAAGGGCTCCATGAGATGCTTTGCTCCATGCTAGGACATTGGGAATTCAGGACACTTATGTGACAATCGTTTTACCCTGTGAAACTTGTATCCTGGTTGGGGCGGTAAAATCTGATCACATGAACTCTTAATGAATAACATAACACAATATATAATTAAGTGCCCATCTGCAAATTAAAGACAAATACTCTGATTTTAGCAGTAACAGGTCATTACAGATCTGTAGATGATGTAGGATTTGAACTAGGCCTTGAATCTTGAATAGAATTTGGGAGAAGATTCTCTTGACTGTGATTTGGCAGAATCAGACTTGGCTGTGAGAAAGAACTTGCTTTTGTCTTTTTAGTCATCTTCAACTTCCCTATTTTTTGGTAGACTTTCAGTTCATTTACAGGTCCCTTTCCCAGTTCTATGCATCCATAGCTCCTCATACTTTATACAGGTATCTGGATGGCTGTCACTGTTGAAAACTAACCTGAAACCCCTCATTAGGTTTGGAGGTGAAGTTCTGGAGTCAGGTGCTGGGATTGCTAAGCCACCTGCACTATTGGCTCTGCCAGATGCTCTCAGGGATTTGCCATGTTGCATTAAAAACAGCTCCTTGCACTGTTTATTGCACACGTGTTATGTGTTGATAAGCATGCATCCTGAAATAGCACTTTCTTTGCCCACACCTTTCTCTTGTGGTATATAAAAGCATACTGCAACAAGATAAAAATTGTATGACTAAAAAAGGATGAGAATGCCTTCCCATTGATAGCAATGTGAAGCTGGGTTTGAGGTGGGACTAAGAGACAAAATCCTCATTTGGAAGTGACTGTACATACACCCAGGACTAAGGAGGATATGCAGCTTAAGACCTACTTGAGGTACTAACTGGGAATTTTCAGAATAGATTAGACTGCCTCTATGCTCTGACCTTGGGAGCTGTAAGGCTCAGAACCACAGTATCCTGGGATAAATCATCATGTTTTGAATTAAACTTTATTAACTTAGCTGGTAAGTACTGCTCCCAGCAGCTGAGAGACCTGGACAAAGAATACCAAAAAAGGACCTACCTGCATGGGTCTCTTTGGGGTTTCCCTATAGTCAGGGGTCAGATTGTGGGCAGGGCTCCAATTATACAATCATAATGTGGAAGTTTAAGAGTTTTTAGTACTTACAGACCATGGGGGTACACAGTATGCCAGGAGGCCACATACAAAAGGAGATCATGGAGCACAGGCAGATAAAAAGAGAGGGGACCAGTGGGCTAATGCCTTTATTGGGTTCAGGACAGTACCTAAACAGGTTTCCCACAGGACAATTTAATTGGTGGATTTGAAGCAAGCAGATAGTAGATCCAGGAGGTCATGCTGTGACTGAAATGTGGTCACTTGAAATTTGCAGGCATATGTCTGAATGATCCTTCTAAAGGAAGCTGTGGGAAAGCAGGGAGCTTACCCTGCTAGGCAGGAGATATTCCTCTAAGTCTTTATTTCTGAACACCAGCTGGAGCCATTTGGGTGCGATATAGTATTGGAAACTGTGTCAAAGGTGACTGGACCTTGCTTCTGTTATAAGAAAATTAAACATATCTAAAAATGGATGCTGAGGCAACATAAAATCAGAAGTACTCACTACTCATCACTTGGCTGCTTATGTGCTCACTGATCTGTAATTTCCCTAAAATGTAGAATATTTCAGGTGGAGAGTGAATCTGCCTACACAGCACTCATTGGGATACCATGCCAGAATAGAAAACAATCTGAGACATTTCCCATTTTTATGAAATTGATAGAAGCTGTAGCTACACACATGTGAAATTGGCTTAATAAAGCTTATGAAGAAGCCTACATATAAACCCGAAAACTTCATTATTGTAATAATAGTAATTATATGTCAAGCACTTACTATGTACCAGGCACTTTAAGTTCAAAAGAGCTGAGGAAGGTGTAGGGTTAACAGAGGAAAGTGAACTTGTGAATCTGGACCTTCACAATACTATATGATAATATTCTTTCTGTCTCTTTTTTTTTTCTTTTTTCTTTTTTATTTATTTTTTATTTATTTATTTATTTTTTTAATTTTATTATGTCGATATACATTGTAGCTGATTATTGCTCCCCATCACCAAAACCTCCCTCCCTTCTCCCTCCCCCCTCCCCCCCAACAATGTCCTTTCTGTTTGCTTGTTGTATCAACTTCAAATAATTGTGGTTGTTATATCTTCTTCCCCCCACCCCCGGTTTGTGTGTGTGTGTGAATTTATATATTAATTTTTAGCTCCCTCCAATAAGTGAGAACATGTGGTATTTCTCTTTCTGTGCCTTACTTGTTTCACTTAATATAATTCTCTCAAGGTCCATCCATGTTGTTGCAAATGGCAGTATTTCATTCGTTTTTATAGCTGAGTAGTATTCCATTGTGTAGATGTACCACATTTTCCGTATCCACTCATCTGATGATGGGCATTTAGGCTGGTTCCAACTCTTGGCTATTGTAAAGAGTGCTGCGATGAACATTGGGAAACAGGTATGCCTTCGACTTGATGATTTCCATTCCTTTGGGTATATTCCCAACAGTGGGATGGCTGGGTCGTATGGTAGATCTATTTGCAATTGTTTAAGGAATCTCCATACCATTTTCCATAGAGGCTGCACCATTTTGCGGTCCCACCAACAATGTATGAGAGTTCCTTTTTCTCCGCAACCTCGCCAGCATTTATCGTTCATAGTCTTTTGGATTTTAGCCATCCTAACTGGGGTTAGATGGTATCTCAATGTGGTTTTGATTTGCATTTCCCGGATGCTGAGTGATGTTGAGCATTTTTTCATATGTCTGTTGGCCATTTGGATATCTTCCTTAGAGAAATGCCTACTTAGCTCTTTTGCTTTCTGTCTCTTTACCTGCCATTCAGATCTATTTATGCATCAGATCCAAGAGTAAATCTCCCTTTCTCAGAGAAGATTTCCTTAACATTTAGAACTGCACAGTCCTACATAGATGCCACTAGCTGACTATTTAAATGCAAGTTAATTAAAATTTAAAAAAAATAAAAAATGTAATTCCTCAGTTGCATTGGCCATCTGAGGGGACATCAAAAAATTTGTGGAAAAATAAAATGAAAAGATAAAAACAAAAAATGTAAACTTTATTTTTCAACATCACCTTCATCAAATTCAAGAGAATTTTGCAAGCAGTGATACCAGCCATTTAGTCTAGCCTGAAAGAACTGAGGGTCCTGGGAATTTAAACATGCCAGTGCAGCCTTTTTTACATTAATAGTTGAAGAAAAATGGGTGCCCTTTAAAGATTTTTTAAGATTAGTAAACAAGAAGAAGTCAGAAGGAGACAAATCAGGACTGTAAGGTGGATGCCTAGTGATTTCCCATTGAAACTCTCCCCAAATTATCCTTGTTTGATGAGAAGAATGAAGAGGAACATTATTATGGTGGAGAAGGACTCTCTGGAGAAGCTTTCATGGGCATCTTTCTGCTAAAGCTTTGGCCAACTTTCTGAAAGTACCCTCATAATAAGCAGAAGGTATTGTTCATTGGCCCTCCAGAAAGCAAAATGCCTGAGCATCCCAAAAAGCTGTTGCTATGACCTTTGCTCTTGACTGTTATGCTATTGCTTTGACTGGACCACTTCCACCTCTTAGTAGCCATGGCTTTGATTATGCTCTGTCTTCAGGACTGTACTGCTAAAGCCATGTTTCATCTCCTGTTACAATTCTTTGAAGAAATACTTCAGGATCTTGGTTCTACTTGTTTAAAATTTCCATTGAAAACTGCTCTTGTCTGCAGCTGATCTGGGTACAATAGTTTTGGCACCCATCAAGCAGAAAATTTGCTCAACCATAATTTGTCAGTCAGAATTGTGTAAGCTGAGCCAACTATGATTTCTATGGTGTTGGCTACTGTTTCTACTGTTAATTGTAAGTCCTCTTCAATTAGGGCGCAGGCATGATTACTTTTTTCCTGGTAAACTGATGTGGATGGTTTGCTGCTGTAGGCTTCACCTTCAGCATTGTCTCATCCCTTCTTAAAGTAAGTTATCCATTTGTAAAGTGCTGATTTCTTTGGGGCATTATCCTATCCACTTTTTGTAAAGCATCAATGATTTCACCATGGCACCCAAGCTTCATCATAAATTTGTTTATTTTTGCTTCAATTTTGGCAAAATTCATGTTGCTCTGATAGGGGCTCTTTTCAAACTGGTATCTTATCCTTCTTAATGCCTCAAACTAGATCCTGTTCAGACTCATACAAGTTGGTATGAGTTTATTTGGGGGCAAAAAATCTTTATAATCCAAGCATAGTTTTTTGTAATACACATTTTCTGTGAACTTTTTGAAGACCCCTCATACTTCAAGTACTCAATAGCCACATGTGGCTAGTGGTTATCATATTGGACCACAGAGATTTAGAACATTTCACAGATACAGAAAGTTCTATTAAACAGTATTGTTTAGACTATGGATCTCTGTAAAACATAGCTTCTTTCATAACAGTCAATGTACTTAAATTCCATGTGTAGTTCCTGTCTTGCCCACTGTATTATATATCCCATGGAATAGGGACTTTTCTATCTTCCTAACCCTGGTATATGCATCATTCTGCATAGTGTCTAGCATGCCTGGTGTCTGAAGCACAATATTTTTGGCCATTTACAAATGCATAGGAAGAAATTTATAACTGTTCGTATGAGTCAGAAAATGTCTCCCAGAAGAGAAAACATTTAGATTAGATTTTGAAGGAAAAATATGAGTTTACTGGATTGAAAAGAGACAGCCTTCCAGGAAAACAGACCAGCATATTCAGAGAATTGTTATAGGGTATGTTTAAGGAAAATATCAAGTAAAAATTTCATGGAGGCTGGAACATGTGTATGTGGGGGCAGGGGACTGGGGTAGGAAGATTCGTCTGGGAGTGAGTTTAGGAAGAAGAGGTACAGTTAGAGAAGGATATTTCTTGTTACATAACGATTTTAGATTTTTTTTTTTGTGAAGGCAACAGGTGCCAGAAAAGATTACAGGAAAGGGGGTTAAAAAATCAGATGTACTTGTATATTCTTTTACTTATTTTAGCATAATTACAGGAGCAATGTGGAAGATGGACTGAACAGGAAAAAAGCAGGAGCAGAGAAACAAGCTAATTTTAGTTGCAATAGCCATAGCTGTAAAGGAGGGGCTGCAATCAGAGGATACTCCTGACGTAGAATAAATAGGAATTGGTGGTTGTTGATAAGGTGGATTATGACAAAAATGAACAGAGATAAGGAATTTGGGAGGAGAAAGGGAAATAGTTAATTTGGAAAAGGGAATAATTAATTTGATGTACTTAAAGGAAATAGAGTGGATTAGGAAATTGGCTATATAGTTGTGGAAACCGGCAGAGAGATCAGGGCTGGAGATACAGATTGAGGGGTAGAGTTGTCAGCTTGTAGATTTTGTGGAAGCCATGGGCACCTCATGAGAGAACTTGCAGTATAAGAAAAGATGGGGATGAAAGCCAGAAACCGAAGAACACTTACATTTAAAATATTTCAACAGGAGAAAAAGCCAATAAAGCTGGTTTAGAAAGAACAATTGTAGAGATAAAGAAAGTTTTAAGAATTAAAAAGTGGTCAGTAGAAGTCATGGAAGACTAAATATTGATCATTAGCATTAGGGATGTACTAATAACGAACCCTGCATTCTTCTCACATTTTTTAGCATAGTAAACACTGATGCTAAATCAATGAAGTCTATACCTAAATAAATATTTTCCAGTGCTTGTGTACCTTCCTTCATTTTTCTTGGTCAGAAGCTACTCTCCTGTTCTCTCCTGTCAGAAGGTAAGGACTTAGAATTCATTGTTGGGAAGGTGATGAGACCAATAGGAACTTCACATCATGTTTCTCCTGGGGCGTTTCATAAAGGCCATTGCTTTCCAGGGATGGGTATCTAAAATTGCAGTTTTGTTAAATCTGAGTTGGGAGCCATGGAGATGGGGAGACTGTGGTCTTCCAGCATCCTCGAGAGATTAGTTCGATGCCTGGCTCCTGCTAAAAGAAGGGAGATTGACTTGGGTAGAACCATAGGAGAACTACTAGGATAATTATAAACCCTTAAACCATGTTACAGAGTGAAGAACAGTTTGAAGGACCTGGAATTGTAAACATGAGACAATAGCTGAGGGGTGTGTGATAGGTTATCTTCAGACAGTTGAAGTGTGTTAAATGGAGGGAGGACATATCTCGTGACACCTTAAATGAGAGAACCAATCAACAAGGATGAAATGCTAAAGCGAGGCTTATTATAGTTCTAACTTGCACTGTCAGTTTTCTGAGAGTAGAATGTTTTATCATCTCTCTAACCCAATCACTGGGCAATGCCTGACATATAGAGAAGACCTTTGATATCTATATGCTGTACTGGGAAATCGAATTACTCAAAGAATTAATTCATCTGTTCTATAAGCTTGTGAGTTGTCTGTAATTGGAAATATTTGAGCTAAAGTTAGATATACCCTTTAAAGAGTGCTTTAGATAGGCTCCATGCCCAGGAGAAGGTTGGAATGGAGGATCTTGATGACTTCCTACTGCACTATCCAATGAGACTTGTGATGGCTCGAAACTTGAACTTCAAACTTGCTGTGTCTGAAATTGTAAAGGCACGTGAAAGAAGTGATAAGAAAACAAGTTTTCTAGAGATTTGGCATTTATATTCCCCCACCTGTCATTCAAGCATTCAACACATAAAAAAAATCACTGTAACAGAAATTGTATGTAAGAAAATTATCTACGGAGCATGCTCAGTCTCATGGATGGTCCCCCAGTTTTATCATATAGCTAAATGCAACCAACACTGTCCCCGGAATGTGCTTTTTTCTGTGTTCTACACAAGAGCAGATTAGTTGGGTGGGAACATATCTTGGACCTCCAATATGGCTCAGAGAAACACTGGCATGGTTGATTCAGGAACTAGGAGCTGTCTCTTGAGTTTTCATTTTAAAAAACAAACTATAAACACTGAAAGAAAAGTCTGATGGTTTTGCTGTTGAGTTTCAGCAGAGTTGAAATTAGCTGAAAGGAATCTGGAAGTGTGATAACATTGTAAGGTAACAAATTCTCAAGATGTCCAGGACTAATCTGTCAGGGTGCTGACAACTTTGAAATTCTATCTTTAGTGCCATTTCCAAGCTGTTAAAGAAAAGATACCAAGAGTTCAGTTTGAGTCTTATTCTTGACCCTGACATTCAGAAAATTACTGGTTTACTAAAAATAAAGAAGTTCTGTTACGATGCTATCATAACACACAGAAGCAATTGGTTAAAAGCATGGGTTGTAGTGGTCGCCAGCCTAGGTTTGACTGGGGTTCAGTTTTGTGATTTGGGGCAAGTTGCTTAACTCTGCTCCAAAACTCCAGTTTCCCCATTTGTAAAATGGGAATACTAATACCTACATCATAAGATTGCTGTGAGAATGAAATTAATTGTTATTATTTATTCTGTGCAAAGGAATTAATTTTTAACTTGCTTCTTCAAAACAGGGTATTTTCAGAGCCCTTAATATGGTAATATTCATGAGAATTGGGTAGATGAACCATATACAGAATGGGTAAAAATATTTTGCCACATTCACAGGGCAGATTGAGAAATCCCAAATGAAATCTAAAAATCCTATAATGGCACGGGATTCCTGCCTGCTTTGTGCCCTCTACTGTTGCCTGTGGAGATGGAAGAACTGTTAGGCAACAAGTGCTTCACTCCTCTGGGATTGGTGAGTTAGAGTTCACAGAGAGGAATCTGCTCAGCCCCTGCAAACCTGAGCTCTACTCCTTCCCAGATTTTGATTGACTCTTGCCATGTTTTGCGTTATTTCACTATGGAGACAAATGTTCTCACGAGGAAAGCAGGATTTGCTGCGCTTGTTTATTGCTGCAATTACATCTGACAGGTGTTATACAGCTGCCTTCTCTTCAGCTGCCCCCTTGTCTCCTTTTCCTTGAAATAAGCCCCGATAGTTACCCCAAACACCTTTTTCACTGTAGATGGGGAGTTGACTCCGAACTTGGTCCTTGGTTGCCAGCTGTGATAATACCACCATATATCAGTGAGACACCACTGTACAGTGTTCATGACGGGCCTTTGGTGTCAGACTCAACCAAAGTTTCCATCTCAGCTCTTGATACCTATCTAACTTTCTTACCGTCAGTTTCTCCTCCATAAAACCAGGATAATAATACCTCATGTTTGTGGAAATTAGAGCTTTCATTTTAAAAAATAAACTATATTTTTTATAGTTTATAATGGTGGCTTCACATTAAGCATTTCTCATATGTTAGCTTCTAAAATTATTAAAAGAGTTCCCTGGAGCTTTGAATCTGTTTTTGGAACAATTCATTCTGGATTCCAAATAGCCCTGGTAAGAGTATAAACTCTAAAAAGTGCCACTGAGGCTCCTAGCTGTCTTTCCAAATTTATGTATCTGCCTCTCTTAGTAGGCAAAGTGCCTGGCCAAACTATAGATTGAATGACTCTATATCAGTTTTCTTTTGATGTGCGTATTATGGCTGGTGAGTTTATGGCTAGCTAGGTAGATCTGTGTCCTGAGTAACTGATCTCTGCTTAGTTCTGCTAAGTTCACTGATACACCATATATCTGCTGTTGGGTTGGTTAGGAACAGGCTGGTCTTGGATGGGCTCACTCACATGGTTGGCTGTCAGTCTGAGTGATATGGAAGACTGGGCTGTGTGTTTTTATCTTATCCATCAGGCTAGTTCAGGTTTATTCTCATGCTAGTAGCTGGTTTCCAAGTGAGAGGTAAAGCTTGCAAGGCCTGTTGACTGACATGTCACCTGCATTCCATTGGCCATAGCAAGTCACAAAGCCAGCCCAGATTCAAGAGGTGAGAAAATAGACCTCACTTAGGAAAATATGATCTACAAAGGCATATTGTAAAGGGCATGGATATAGGAAGTTGTGAACACTTGGGGCCATCAGTCTACCACATACTCTTCCTGAATTAGTCCATAGCCCTGGGCACCAAAATCCTCGACTCAGTAACTGGTAGACAAGTTGACCTATTAATCCACTGTATGCCATGTAAGGTGAATCCACTGAAATTATTGGATTCTTACAGTATTTCAGCAACCAGTTTCCTGGCACCAGTGGAAAAGAAGAAAAACATAGTGTGCTGAACAGGTCAGAGTTTCTGATCTTTTCTTCTTTTCTCCCACTCTCCTGGCCCCTGCTGTGTGTACTTTGAACTGGCTGATCTTTTCTACTCTAAAGCATGTAAAGCAAGTGTAGAAATTGGTAGGGCAAAAATATGGGAATAAAATTCAAACTTCGAAAAGTCTTCTGTTCTATGTTTGCTTTTGGAATCAGCCCACATTAAAATAATGCACAGTTGTCACTTCATATTCAGTTTTGAGAAATGAATTTCTCTTTTTCCTCCTCCCCTCTCATGCCTATTGCTAATATTTATCTTTCATCACCGAGTGGTTGTTGCAAAATTTTTCCTACACTGAGTACTTTTTTAAGTCTTTCTGTAGCACATAGACCCACTATGGCTAACATCTCAGGGATGACTTGCTACTGGGCATTTGTGAACATGGTCTGTGGATGTTACTTAGGTTTCTGGAAACACAAGGCAGAATAAGGAGGAAGATAAATGCAGGGAAAAGCATCAGAAGGATATGCTGTGGCTGCCAGTCATGGGGAGTGATGTTCCAGGACCTGTGAAACAAAGGCAAAAAGACACAAGTGCTGCCCTGGAACGGCTGACTCCATCGACAAGTGCGAACCTCAGGGAATCAACGATACAAAGTGACATGAAAAGCCAGAAGTGTGATTTCAGTCCCCAGAGCCTTTACATTCTGGGTATCAAGACAGATCCTGATAGAATAACAAACAATGATGTAGGAAAAGAGATCATTAAGGGCACATTTGGGAGAAATGGACTGTAAAGAACAAAGAATTGTAAGGATGATCTGGAGTGACTATGGAAGGCTGACAAACTCTGGTAAGTTGAAAATTTAGGTTATATTCTGAGCTGACTCAGAATGGTTAGGTCTCAAACAGAGGACAAAGGAGTCAAGGAGACTGTATACGTTGTCTTAATTATTTTTATAGTTTGCTGATTCATACACTGATTGAGCTTCAGGGTTGAAGGAGACCTTAAAAGTCTTTCAGAAAAACTGCTTTCTTGCCATCCAAAGTTTGAAAATGTTGAAAACCTTCTTCCACAAATCTTTCCCTCAGCCCTTGAATAGGAGGGCAACCCTCCAAACCTTACTATATGGAATATGGACTGTCTGGGTCTCTGCCAGCACACCCTGAAGTAAGCAGAACTTAAGCCTCCTTAGAAGAATATAGTTCGTTTCCCTAAGTCTGCACAGACCCATCAGCTCAGCTTCAAAGCTCTCATTTCATATCTGCATGAAAGGATGGCCTAAACATGGAACATAGCCTTTCCCTTCCTTTTTTTCCTCACTGTCAAAGTGAAAAATGGCTGGGTGGGAGCTCTAATTATGTGGAACATACTAGGCACTGTTTTCATGTCCAAAAAAATTGTTGTAACCACTGCCCTTGAAGCAAATGAGATGATGCTATGGTGACCAGAGGGACGCACTGGTTAGCTCAGCAGCAGCAACAAAACCTAGTATTTTATGGTGTTTTATAATTTTAAGGAATATTTACGTGTATTATTTCCTCTGAATCTTGTTCATTCCAGTACCCTAGACCCAATAGCTATTATTATCCTAGGCTCTCATTTCTCAGATTAATAAAATGATGCTTTGAGAGGCTCAGTAACTTGGCTTAAATAAGTTAGTAAACAGGATCTAGAATCTAGATTTTTTCTCATCTCTCAGTTTGGTGTGATTTTTACTCTAATGTGATAATTTTTTCTTAATAGCTCATCCTATGATCTTTATTTGTTTGGTAACTTACTTTCTGTAAAAAGGCTGTTGGAATAAATCAAGGTCATTGGTCTTTGTCTTTTTTCATAAGGAAACTGGAAAGACTCCAAAGATTTGTCCCATAAAGTCAACTATAATCTTGCCTTTGTGAGTACTCTAAGGCCCTTTTTGTCCACTGTGATCCATTTAGGAATTTCAAGATGTACAAAATAGAACTATGGGAGGTAAAAATAATATTTTAAAATTTAAGCAGTTCTTTTTCCTTTCTACTCCAAAAATATGGGTCTATTGCTTCTTAATGCTGACAACATCCTAGTGAGGTAAGGAGGTCAGGAACACTATTATCTCTCTGTTTTTAAAAGTGGGTACACAGAGAGGAAATAACTTGCCCAAGGACATGGTGAGTCAATCAGTAGAGGAGCCAGTATGAAAACAGCCCTCATTTTTGACTTTCAGTACACACCAAGACCATGATCCAGATGGGTTACGGGATTATGGCCCTTCACAAACAAGCGCATATTAGTCAGATGTGGAAATAATTATGTCCCTTTCACATTTTGAACAGAAAGTGAACTCTCAAAGATGTTGGCAAAGGGGAAGCCAAAGATTCTCCAAGACTTTTTTTTTTAACTTTTTATTTTTGAGTCACAGATGGCTCGTCTGAAAATGGGAAAAAACCTTTTCTTGTCTTTTCTCTCAGCCCTGGCCTCACATAACATCCCTTACCACACCCCTGTGGGAAGAAGGATTACACTTTCCACTATTCCCTAGAGTAGATTTTGTTCCTTTAAAATAAACAAACACTTGAAAACTTTTTTCTTCTAATATTAGCTTTGGGCTTGATTCAGAACTGATTTGGCATTGAGTAATGAAAGGACAAATAGTGAGCAGATGAAATTTTCTTTTGACAAAGACTTCTAGAATCATCACTCAATATGATGAACCAAAAGTGAGACTAATTTTGACCAAGAGAAATAATGACATGAGATAACCACTCTCTCGGCCAGAGTCACCTAGTAATGCCAAAGGGGGCAGTTACCTGCATTCCTATTTTCCCCAGACCAGATTGATTGCCTGTATATAGTTGTGTAATAATAGATTAACTTTGTAAAAATGTTCTTTTAATTTGAGGAAGGGTTGTGTCTTTCAATTTACACAAAGATTCTGCATAGTGCCAAAGGGGGAAGCTGCCTACATTCTTATTTTCCCCAGATCAGGTTGACTGCCTGGGTCTAGTTGTATAATAACAAATAATTTTTTTTTTTTTTTTACTTTGGGGAAGGGTTGCCTCTTTCAATTTACACAAAGATTTTGTACAGTGCCTAGTGGAGGCCCTGATACAATCCTTCCTAGTGTCTCTATTTTTCTGCTCCCAAATTAAATCTTTCTCATATTGCTGGCAAAATTGGATCAAATGGCAGTTTATTTGCTGAAATGACTCTTTGATATTTGATCCTCTCTCTGTAACATGTGTATTTTTTTTCTTACAGATAATATGTCATCAAATATATTTGTAGGATAAACATTTAGGATTAGAACTAGTGTGGCGATAGAGTCCTCTTTATCTGATATTCCAGGAAATACAATTGTTGAGAGAAAATAGGAACGAGTGAGATGTGCATAGCCCTGTCTTAGTCTGCTAGGGCTGCCATAACAAAATACCACAGCCTGGGTGGCTTAAACAATAGAAATTTACCTCACCCTTGTAGAGGATGGGAAGCCCAAGAGCAAGGTGTTGGCAAGATAGGTTTCATTCTGAGGCCTCTTCTCTTGGCTGGTAGGTGGCCACCATCTCACTGTGTGTCCACATAACCTCTTCTAATGAGTGTGTGAAGACAGAGAGTCTCTTGTGTCTCTTATAAGGACACTAATCCTATTGGATCAGGGCCCTACACTTATGATCTCACTTAGCCTCAATTATTTTTGTAGAGGCCTTAACATTAGCCTGAGAAACTGCTTGAAACTCAATATAGTGTTAGAACTAAATATAATGCTCTAGAACACATCCAAATAAATAAGAAATTATTCTTCCTGCATCTTTAAAAGGAGAAACACAATCTTGAGTGTTAAGCCTCCTCTAGTAAAACATTATCAAAAAGCCCATTTTTAGAAATGTTTTTCTGTATTATCTTGCTGTGAATCCTATTAACTTAAAGGGCTTTGTCCCCTCTCTGCTAAAAGATAGTGTGTGGCAATTTTGTCAGGAGGATGCTGCATCTTTTCTGTCTACTTTAATTTCTTTTTTAAAAAACTACTTTATGGAGTTATAATTGACATATGGATAGCTGTACATATTTAATGTACATATCTTGATGAGTTTGGGAATAAGTATACACCCATGAAAACATCACCACCATCAAAGCTATGAACATATCCATCATCTCCCGGAGTTTCCTCCTATCTTCTTCATTATCATTGTCGCTGTTGTTGTTTTTCAGTAAGAGCATTTAACATAAGGTCTACCCTCTTAGGAGTTTTAAGTATACGATACACTATTGTTAGCTATAGGCACTATACTATGTAGTAGATCTCCAGAACTTGTTTATCTTGCATGACTGAAACATTGTACATTTTAACTGTCATGTCCTCATTTTTTCCTCTCCCTAGCAACCATCATTCTACTCTCCGCTTCTATGAATTTGACTATTTTAGATTCCACATATAAGTGAACTCAGGCAGTATTTGTCTTTCTATGTCTGGTTTATTCACTTAACATAATGGCCTACAGGTCCATTCATGTTGTCATAAGTGGTAGGATTTCCTTATTTTTTAAGGCTGAATAATATTCCATTTTAGATATATGCCACAATTTCTTTATCCATTCATCCATCAATGGACATTTAAGTTGTTTCCATATCTTGGCTATTGTAAATAATGTTGCCACGAACATGGGAGTGCAGATATCTGTTCAAGATACTAATTTTAATTTCTTTGGGTATACTCAGAAGTGGGATTTCTGGATCATATATTAGTTCTATATTTAATTTTTCAAGAAAACTTCATACTATTTTCCACAATGGCTGTACCAATGTACATTCTTAGCAACAGTGTATAAGGGTTTCCTTTTGTATACATACTTGCTAATGCTTGTTATCTTTTGTTTTGTTTTGTTTTGGGGCATAGCCATCCTAAGCAGTATGAGGTGATAGCTCATGGTTTTAATTTGCATTTCCCTGATAATTAGTGATGTTGAGCACTTTTCCATATACCTGTTGGCCATTCATATGTCTTCTTTTGAGAAATATCTTTTGAGTCCCTTTGCCCATTTTAAAATCAGGCAATTTGTTCTTTTGCTATTCAGCTGTATGAGTTCTTTATTACTTTAGATATTAACCCCCTGTTAGATATATGGTTTGGAAATATTTTCTCCCATTCCATAGGTTGCCTTTTAATTTCATTGAGTGTTTCCTTTGCTGTGCAGAAGAAGTTTGAGCTACTTGTTTATTTGTGCTTTTGGTGTCATTTAAAAAGTCATTGCCAACATTAATGCCGATGAAATTTTCCTCTATGTCTTCTCCTAGGAGTTTTATGTTTAAGTCTTTAATCCATTTTGAGTTGATTTTTGTGTATCATCTAACATGAGTCAAATTTCCTTGTTTTCACGTGGATATCCAGTTTTCCCATCACCACTTATTCGAGAGTTTATCATTTCCCAATTGCATATTCTTGGTGTCCTCGTCAAAAAATAGTTGAAAATAGGTGGGTTCATTTCTGGGCTTTCTATTCTGTTCTATTGGTCTATGTTTCTGTTTTATGCTAGTACCATACTGTTTTGATTACTGTATCTTTGTAATATAATTTAAAATCAGAAAGTGTGATGCCTTCAGCTTTTTTCTTGCTCAAGATTGCTTTAGGTATTTGGGGTCGTTTGTGGTTCCATACAAATTTGAGGTTTGTTTTTTTTTATTTATATGAAAAATTCCATTGGAATTTTGAGAGATTGCACTCAATCTATAGCTTGTCATGGCTAATATGGACATTTTAATAATATTAAATCTTCCAATCCATGAATATGAGGTATTATTCCATCTATTTGTGCCTACTTTAGGTTCTTATCAATGTTTTATAGTTTACAGTGTATAGATCTTTCACCTCCTTATTAAATGTATGCATAAGCATTTTACTGTTTTTGATGCTATTATAAACGGAATTGTTTTCTTAATTTCTTTTTTGGGTAGTTTGTTAGTATATAGATACACGACTGACTTTTGTGCCCTATAACTCTACTGAACTCATTTATTAGTTCTGACAGGTTTTTTGTGGCATCTTTAGGGTTTTCTGTATATAAAATCATGTGAGGAGCAAACAGAGACAATTTTACTTCTTTCTTTTATTTCTTCTTCTTGACTAGTTGCTGTAGCTAGGACTTCCAATACTGTGTCAAATTGAAGTGGTGAGTATGGGCATTCTTTTCTTTCTCCTGATCTTAGAGGAAAGGTTTCAACTTTTAACCATTGAGTATGAAGTATGAGCTTGTTATACGTTGTTTTTCTATGTGGAGGTTCATTCCTTCTATTCCTAATTTGTTGAGAGGTTTTTTTTTTTTTAAAATCATAAAAGGTTGTTGAGTTTTGCCAAATGCTTTTTCTAAATCTATTTAGATGAGCATATGATTTTTATCCTTCATTCAGTTGTGTTCATGTTTATTGATTTGTGTATGTTGAACTATTCCTGCATCTGAGGGATAAATCCCACTTTATCATTGCATATGATCCTTTTAACGTGCTGTTGAATTTAGTGTACTTCTTTTTTGTTCAGGATTTTTGCATCTGTGTTCATTAGGGATAGTGGCATGTAATTTTCTTTTTTTGCAGTGTTCTCATCTGGCTTTGATATCAGGGTAATGCTGCCCTCATAGAATGAGTTTGCAAGTGTTCTCTCATTAATTTTTTAGATGAGTTTGAAGGTTGGTGTTAATTCTTTAAAATTTGGAAGAATTTACTAGTGAATCTGTATGAGGCTTGGCTTTTCTTTGTTGGGAGATTTTTTTTTTTTTTGTCACAGATTCTATCTCCTTACCGATCATAGATCTGTTCAGATTTTTAATTTCATCATGATTCCGTTCTGTTGTATGTTTTTAGGAATTTACCCATTTTTTCCTAGGTTACCCAATTTGCTGGAGTATAATTGTTTATAGTAGTCTTCTATGGTCCTTCATATTTCTGTGGTATCAGTTGTAATGTTTCCCCTTGAGTCATTTTTTTTCTTAGTCTAGCTAAAGGCTTGTCAATTTTGTTTATCTCTTCAAAAATCCAACTCTTTTTTATCTTTTCAACTGTTTTTTTAGTCTCTATTTCATTGATTTCTCCTCTAATAATTATTAGTTTCTCCCTTCTGATAATTTTCTGCTTAGTTTTTCTTTTTCTAGTTATTTGAAGTATAAAGTTAGATTGCTTATTTGAGGTCTTTCTTTTATCTTAGTATAGATATTTATAACACTAAACTTCACTCTTAGAACTGCTTTTGCAGTATCCCATATATTTTGGTGTGTTGTATTTCCATTCTTGTTTGTTTCAAGATACTTTTTATTTCTCTTTTGATTTCTCTGTGATCCATTAGTTATACAGGAGTGTGTTTCTTAATTTCCACATATTTGTGAATTTTCCAATTTTTCTCCTGTTATTGATTCCTAGTTTTGTACCATTGTGGTTGGAAAATAAAATAGATATGATTTGAATCTTGTTAAATGTGTTAAGATTTGTTTTGTGGCCTGACATGTTGTGTATAGGAATATGTTTTATGTGCCCTTAGAAGAATATGTATTGTGATGTTGAATGGAATGATCTGTCCATGTCTGTTAGATCCATTTGGTCTACAGAGTTGTTCAGGTTCACTGTTTTCTTACTGATTTCCTGTCTGGATGATCCATTCATTGTTGAAAGTGGAATATTACAGGTCTCTATTATTGTATTGACGTCTATTTCTCTCTTCAGTTCTGTTAATATTTGCTTTATATACTTAAGTTCTCTGATGTTGAGTGCATATATATTTAAATTAGTGCATCCACCTGAGATGTTGATCCTTTTGCCCTTACATAACAATCTAGTTGGTCTCTTGTGACAGTTTTTGACTTAAAGTCTACTTGCCCTAATACAAGTACAGCCACTTCTGTTCTCTTTTGGTTACCATTTATAGAATATCTTTTTCTATTTCTTCACTTTCAGCCTACATGTATCCTTAAAGATAAAGTGTGTCCTTGTAGGCAGCATATAGGTAGGCAGCATATAGAAGGATCTTGTTTTTTATTTATTCAGTCACTCTGTGTCTTTTGGTTGGAGAATGTAATACATTTAGATTTAAAGTAATTATTGACAGGTAAGAACTTTATATTGCCATTTTGTTAACTGAGTGCTGATTATTTTTGTAGTTTCTTTGTTCTTCCTCTCTTTCTGTCTTCTTTCATTTTTAAATTTTTTGTAATGATATGTTTTGATTCCTTTTTGTTTATCTTTTGCATATCTACTACATGTTTTTCCTTTGTGATTACCGTGAGGATTACATAAAACATCTTATAATTACAACAGTGTATTTTGAACTGATAATAATGGAATTTCATTTGCGTTTAATTATTATGTACTTTTACTTTCTTTCCCAATTTATGTTATTAATGTCACAATTTACATAGTTTTATACTGTGTGTTCATAAACAAATCATTATAGCTGAAGCTATTTTTAATACTTTAAACCTTTATACTAGAGTTAAGAGTGATTTATGCATCACCATTACAGTATTTTAGTTTTCTGAATTTGACTTAACCTGTGAGTTTTATACCTCTGTGTGTTTTCATGTGGCTAATTAGTGGTCTTTCATTTCAGCTTGCTTGAAGGACTCCCTTTAGTATTTCTTGTAAGGCAGGTTTACTAGTGATAAACTCCCTCAGCTATTGTTTGTTTGGGTAAGTCTTTATCTCTCTTTCATTTCTGAAGGACAGCTGTGCCAGGGAGTATTTTTGGTTGGTAGTGTTTTTCTTTTGGAACTTTGAATATATCATCTCACTCTCTCCTGCCCGCAAGGTTTCTGCTGAGAAATTTACTGGTAGTTTTATGGGTCTTCTCTTCTAAGTTGCTTTTCTCTTGCTGTTTTCAGAATTCTGTTTTTCACTTTTGACAATTTGATTATGATGTATCTTGATGAAACTCTTTATGTTCAACCTATTTGGACTTAATGTATCGGGATGCTTATTTCCCACTCAAGATTTGGGCAGTTTTCTGTTGTTATTTATTTATTTATTTATTTTTCAAACAAGCTTTTAGCTTTTCCCTTTCTCTGCTCCACTTTTCCCCTTCTCTGAGCTTCCCATAATGTGTACGTTTGCTTGATAGTGTCTCATTAGTCCTGTAGACTTTCTTATCTCTTTTATTCTTTTTCTTTTTGTTTCTCTGACTGACTTCAAAAGATCTGTCTTTGAGTTTGCTGATTCTTTCTTCTGTTTAAATGATTCTTCTATTGAAGCTCTCTATTGAATTTTTTATTTCATACATTGTATTCTTCAGCTGTAGAATTTCTGTGTGTGTGTGTGTGTGTGTGTGTGTGTGTGTGTGTGTTTTATGGTTTCTACCTCTTTGTTGAACCTCTAATTTTGGTAATATATTGTTTTCCTGATTTTTTTTAGTTTTCTGTGTTCTCCTGTACCTCACTGAGATTTGTTGAGATGATTATTTGAATTCTTTGCCAGGCAATTTGTAGATATCAATTTCTTTGTGGTCAACCACTAGTGCTTTATTTTGTTACTTTGGTGGTATCATATTTCTTTGACTCAGTGTTTTTTGAAGCCATGTGTTGCTGTCTTTGCATTTGAAGAAGCAGTCACCTCCTCCAGTCTTTACTAACTGGCTTCAGGAGAGAAAGACCTTCACCAGGAAGCCGAGCTAGAGATTCTAGGCATCTCAGATCTTTTCTGTGATTGTACCAACTCCACTCTTCATGTTCTCTATGAGGGGCAAAGTCTTAGGGATTGTGTGCCTTCTCTTGATACTGTAAAGCCAGGCCCAATACTGCGAATCTTCCATTTATTTTCCCTACAACAGTGCTTTGAAGTGTTTAATGTTGTGCACCTTCTCCCAAACCAGCAGAATTGAGCTGGCTGCTAAGATCCACACCTTTCATTGAGATCTGTGTGCTGTCTATGAGAGCTCATGTGGGCTGTGTACAGTGATGTTCAGAGCACTGTCCACAGGGGTAGGGGTGACACAGAATGCTAGGGCATTTTTAGCTGATTATGGGGGTCTTTAGGTGAGTCACCCTGTAGGATTCATGGGTGAGTCTCTTGCTGGAGAGCTCTTTAGCAGGACCTATGGCTGGCCTCTTCAATACATCACTCTCAAATTTTGTGTTCCACTAGAACCTCAGGTAGACTCTGGGTCTCCTACAAAGATATTCTTGCCAATAAGTGGTTGCTAAAGATTGTTTTTGTGGGGCATGAGATCTGGAACCTCCTATTCTAGTACCTTGCTGATGTGATTTCCTGTTTTGCTTGTTTGTTTGTTTTTAAGTTATAGGTTGTCCAGTAATCTTTGTGTGAAGTTGATAATGCTCAAATCTTTCTTTTCATGGTGATTCATATGGAAAAACCTAGTTTGTATGATTAAGGATCAAAATTTCTCCTGCATTTTGGACAATTTTGATTACTATTTAGAAAAAAATGTGATTTAACCTAAATGTGAATTATGATTCATAGAGTGAAAGACATTGCCATTTCTGTGGCTTCAAATACTGAGGTTGTCTGGTCATCTGTTTTGCTAAAGTTGAGTTTTGTTGCTCTGCCTCATGTATGGGAATCTACTACAGTGACTGTATAAAGCTCTTCATGGTTTGAATTGTGTCCACCTAAAAGATATTAAAATCCTAACTCCCAGTACCTGTGAATGTGACCTTATTTAGAAATAGGGTCTTTGTAGATGATCAAATTAAAATGAAGTCTATGTTTATATGAAAAGGAGAAGTGTGGTCATAGAGACACAAGCACACAGGGGAGAATGCCATGCATAGATTGGAGTTATGCTGCCACAGTCTAAGAAACTACAAGATACTAGAAGGGTGGCCTCAAACTCATCCTTCTTTAGTGCCTTTGGAGAGAGCATGGCCCTGCTAACACCTTGATATCAGATTTTTGACTTCAGAACTCCAAGACAATAGATTTCTGTTGTGTAAGCCATTCAGTTTGTGTTACTTTGTTACAGGAGTTCTAGAAAACTAACACAGGTCTATTAATTAGAAATTTATAATTTTCATAGTTGTTGCCTTTTGGCATTCTGTGTTACAATTTCTGTATAAGAAGATTTTAAAAAGAGGTTTGGAGGGAGTACAAACTATCTAAGCCAAATACTAGAAGGAATTAATTCAGAAAGAGAAAGAGCCACTTAGGCTGATAAATATGCTGAGGCTTTCGGTCTATGACACTTACCAATATTTGATGTGTCTGGTTCATGGCAGTTACCTGTAATTATGAGATGTAAAACCCTGTTGGGCTCAGGTATGACTGGAAAGTGCCTGTCATTTATTTATTTATATTTCTATTAAAGCTTAGTATATTTAATGTGCCAATATTGAGAGTAATAAAGATAAAGCTATGAGTCAAAGTCTGTCAAGAAATTGGTAATAAAAATACTTTTGTGGGTGATACAGCAATTTCATCCACTCACATCCAATTGAAAGGCCCTCTCACAGAGACCCAGATAATCCAAAGGCTGTGCCTTTTGACATGTACATATTTTCCCTTTCATTATAATTGCCCTATTGGCCAGTGTGTGAGTGCTATTTTTTTTTTGTTTGTTCGTTCGTTTGTTTTGTTTTCCCTCTGGGAGCAAGTTTTCCTAAAAAAGGAGGAGAAGACTGCAAAGTTCTTTTCTTGAGTGTAGAAATGCCATCATGAATAAAGAAATTAAAAAAAAAATTCTACTATTTCTGGTGTGATCTGTAGTTGCAATTACACAGTGCAGCTTAGCAGCTTGATTAAATTACATATGAGTATATCAGGGTGAAGATGCCCCTGTCCATGGAGATATAGCTGGGAAGGAACTTTATGGATAAGTTAGAGCAAATCTGAAAAGTGAGGAGGCCTGCCTAAACCCTCTTTCATGCCATGAAAATTACTGTTTGGTGTTAGTTTCTGAACCAACAAGATGTGACTCATGATTTCTAAAAAAAAAGTCTTAAAATTATGTGCTTGCAAAATAATGTGAACCAATTCCCCTTAATGGAAAAAATTAGCTGATACACATGTAAGACTTATAAACAGGGTGCAAAGTCAAATACTAGTGCATACCTGCTGTGTATATGGACTTTACTAGACCCTATGAGCAATACAAGGAGTAACACAAGTTAGGTGTCAGCTCACAAGAATCTCAATAGCTGTTTGAGAAGTCAGGACAGTAGTGAAAATGCTAACAGAAGACTGGGTAATATACAATCTGAGCCAGGTGGATGATACAGCAGATAGTGAATGCTATGGGCATTCAAAAGAAGTAAAGTTTGCATTAATTCAACCATTTGTTCATTCATTCTTTTGATCAGTCAGCAAATATTTACTGGGTGTCAATTATATGCCATGTAGTGGCCTGAGTGAGGGAGACAATTTAATATGCTCATAGCCCCTCATATGTATATAGCAGTCTAAGTTTACAATCACATACATAATCTTACCTTCTCATTTGAACTTTAACCCCATTGTACAGATGAGGAAATCAAGACTCATCATTCATATAGCCAAGCTACCTAATTCAAATGAAGATTAGAGCTAGACCTCAGGTTTGAAAAAAAATTTGGAGATGAGGTATTAAGTCTGGGTGCTTGAGAGTCCTATGAACTGAAATAGAGTCAGGTGAGTGTGTATTTAAGGGAGATGGGGGATTTTATTTAAACTATGTTGAGTTAGAAGTAATGGCGAGATGACCATGTGATCTATCTACTAGGCCTTTGAAGATGTAGGGCTACATCTTTGACAGACAAAGATTCAGGAGTCATCCTTGTAGAAAAGAGGGTTGAAGTATTCATAGAAATTGATGAGTTCTCTAGAAGAAGAAGTATGGATATTTGGGCAAAAGTTCCAACCTTGTGAAAAGCCTGTATTTGGAGTGGAAAGAATTGACAGGAAGAGTCACCAAAAAGACAAAGATGAGGAAGAATGTCAGAGAACACTGCTCCATCTCAGAAGTTGACAAGATGACACTTACTGAAAGTCACAAGGAGTACAAAGAGAAAGAGGGTCAAAAAGGGACTTTTAGGACAGCAACGACAAGCTGATTTGTGGTTCTTGGGAATGCAGGTTCGGTGAAAGGGGGGAGCCGAACTAGATTATGTTGAGATGGGACCATAGTGAGGATTGAAAGCAGTGGGTATAAACTGCTCAACTGGGGAAATTTAAAAAGTTTGAGTGTGACATGTCTCAAGTGAAAAAATAATTCTCTAATGTTGTTTTAACACATTGTCCAAAGACTCTAATAAGATTAATAATATCCTGCTAATGAAATGAAAGCAGCATTCTACTTTCCTGACTCCTTTAACTGCTCTTACTGCAAAGTTGGCAGACTGCTTTGGGGAATTATCTGAAATATGATTCCTATTAGATTCAGAATTTAGTTATCATTATGGTACAGAAAGTAAGGCATAGAAGAACAAAATCAAACAAAGGTCCCCCTCTGCCAGGTCAGGGAGAAGAGAACTGCTCGATGATGCTCTTCCCTACAGGGCCATTGCCTTTGTTGGTCACCAGTTACTCCCACTGCCCAGAAAATCTCAGCACATGGTGGGCACTTAACAATATGGACTGAATGGAATGCAGATGTGTTGATTATGGAAATAATAATTTTATTGTATGTACTTTTCTTGGAACTCTTTCAGCAGGAATTACCTGGTGGTATCCAGCACTGAAGGCATGAAGGCAATGTTTTCAACCAAAAGGCCAACATAAATAACAGAGAGCTAACTACAAAAATGAAGACTTCATGAAGTTAATGGCTTTCTGTCATTCTCCAACTTATCACCTTTCTGAAGGCTTTGAGAGCTTAGATGCAGAAATTTTTCAGGTGGGTAGAGTTTAGTTGATGCTGTGACCCAAAGCAAATTAGACATTTTCTGTTACTCCTCCCAGAAACACCAAGTCATTTTTTATTTATTTATAGTTTATACTCCACCTCTTCCTAAAGGAATTTGATGTGCCATACAAAATTATATTAATGTAAAAGTTACAATTAGGTTTAGAAAGAAAGAGTAGAGCAGCATGCATCTGAAAGGGACAGAAGGAGGACATGCTTCCAGATTGCTAAAATGAGCCCTTTTCTGGAATTGGACTTTGAGCTTACCTGTTATCTGTGTTTCCTAACAGCTGAGGCAAAGCTGATGTAGTTTGGGTATCATTTTTATCGTTGGTTAAAACATCACTCACATGCCTCTGGAATCAAACCCTTCCCAGGAACCACTCTAGGAGGAATTTGTCACGTAGTTTGGAGAACAATGGTTTAAGAACAATGTTGCACAATGTTCAACAAAGCCTATTTTATGTTGCCTTCTACAAAGGTTAAAGTGATAACATTAAATTCAGCCTCAGAGAAGATATTTCCACTTCAGCATGGGGGAGGGTGGTTGCCAGATAGCTAATCATCTTCTTTAAAAATGTTTATGGACTCTTTAATGATAAAGTAATTCATTTAGATGAATTTAAAAGCAAAGTTATAATAAAATAAAGTTCATTTGTAATTTTGACACCACTGTTAATATTTTGATATACTGCCCATGATGAATAAATACATGTGTCTAAACATATAAATACAAATTTATGTATGATTTATGGGTATATATAGGTATAAATATGAGTACATATGGTGTTTATAAACTTTTAGAATTGAGGTATACGTAGACATAGTTTTACATTCATTTTCTGTTTAATATTAAATCATGACCATTTACCCATAAAAACTATTTTAATGGCCAGTAATTCTTTATGTAAATAAATCATAATTCATTCAACTGTTTCTCAGTTGTTGGAAAATTTATATTTTATTTTTTTAAGGAAATTATCACTTTGTGGTTTATATATTTGTTGGAAATATTTTCATAGTTCATCGTTTGCCTTTTAGTTAACTCTTTTTGCTACTGGAAATTTTAATTTTTATTTAGTTGATCATCTTTGTTATGATTTTTTAAAATTTATTTTTTATTTATCATTATAAAATGTAGCTGATTTTCATGGCTCTTTACCAATTCTTCCTTTTCCCCCTTCCGTCTTCCTCTTTCCTGCCCCCATCAGCATCAGATCTGTTTTCTTCTCTTCACAAGTTCAAGGAATTATTGTAATTGCTGACTTTTTTCTATTTATTTGTTTGTTTACTTATTTATTTTTATTAGCTCCCACATATAAGCGAGAACATGCAGTATTCCTCTTTCTGCGCCTTGCTTATTTCACTTCACATAATTTTTCTCTAAATTCCTCCATGTTGCTGTGAATGGTAGTATTAAATTCTCTTTTATAGAAAAGTAATATTACATTGCATAGATATACCACATTTTTCCTTATCCACTTATCTGCTGATGGGCATTCAGGCTGGTTCCAACTCTTGGCTGTCATAAACAGGGCTGCAATAAACATGGGAGTGCAGGTATCCCTTCGATATGATGATTTCCAGTGGAATAGCTGGATCATATGGCAGTTCTATCTGAAGTTGTCTGAGGAAACTCCATACCATTTTCCATATGGCTGCACCACTTTACAGTCCCACCAGCAGTGTAGCAGTGTTCCCCTTTCTCTGCATCCTCGCCAGCATTTGTTATTCTCAGTCTTTTGGGTATTAGCCAGCCTAACCAGCGTGAGATGATATCTCAGTGTCGTTTGCAGATGATATCTGCAGTTCCCGAATGCTGAGTGATATGAACATTTTTTCACATGTCTGTTAGCCATTATCTTCCTTTGAGAAATGCCTATTCAGCTCCTTTACCCATTTTTAACCATGTTACTTGTTTTTTTTTGCCATTGTTTGAGTTCCTTGTATATTCTGGATATTAATCCTTTGTCAGATGCATATTATGCAAATATTTTCTCCCACTGTGTTGGTTGTCTTTTTGCTCTGTTAATTGTTTCTTTTGCTGTGTAGAAGCTTTTTAGTTTGATATAATCCCATTTATTTATTTTTCCTTTGGTCGCCTGTGCTTTTGGGGCCATATTCAAAAACTCTATGCCCAGTCCTACTTCCTGAAGTGTTTCCCATATGTTTTATTTTAGGAGTTTTATCATTTCAGGATGTATATTTAATTCTTTAATCCATTTTGAGTTGATTTTGGTATATGGTGAGAAGTATGGGTCTAGTTTCATTCTTCTTCATATGAATGTCCAGTTTTCCCAGCACCATTTATTGAAGAGGCAGTCTCTTCCCCAGTGTGTGTTCTTTGTTCCTTTGTCAAAAATCAGATGGCTGTAGATATATGGTCTGGGTTCTCTAGTCTATTTCATGGGTCCATGAGTCTGTTTTTATGTCAATACCATGCAGTTTTGGTTCCTGTAGCCTTGTAGCACAATTTGAAGTCAAGCAGTGTTGTGCCTCTGGCTTTATTTATTTATTTATTTTGCTCAGGATTGATTTGGCTATTTGGGGTCTTTTGTTGTTCCATACGAATGTTAGGATTAGTTTTTCCATTTCTGTGAAGACTGTCATTGGTATTTTGATGGGGATTGCATTGAATCTGTAGATCACTTTGGGTAGTATAAACATTTTCACAATGTTAATTTCTTCCAATCCAAGAGCTTGGAGTATCTTTCAATCTTCTCATGTCCTGTAAATTCTCTCAGCAGTGGTTTGTAGTTCTCATCAAAGAGATTTTTCATATCCTTGGTTAACTTTATTCCTAGGTATTTTATTTTTTTGGTGGCTATTGTAAATAGGCTAGCTTTCTTGATTTCTTTTTCTGTTAGTTCACTGTTGAAGTATTAAAATGCTACTGATTTTTGTGTGTTGATTTTGTATCCTGCAACTTTGCTGAAATCATTTATCAAGTCTGGGAGGTTTTTTTTGTAGAGTCTCTAGGCTATTCTATACATAGGATCTTGTCATCTGCAAACAGGGACGATTTGACTTCATCTTTTCCAGTCTGGATACCCTTTATTTCTTTCTCTTCCCTGATTGCTCTGACAAGTACTTCCAATACTATGTTGAATAGGAATGGTGAGAGTGGGCATCCTTTTCTTGTTCCTGTTCTTAAAGGAAAAGCTTTCAGTTTTTCCCCATTCAGGATGATATTGGCAGTGCATTTGTCATATATGGCTTTAATTGTGTTGAGATACTTTCCTTCTATAACTAATTTGTTGAGAGTCTTTATCATGAAGGGATGTTGAATTTTGTCAAATGCTTTTTCAGCATCTGTTGAGATAATCATATGGTTTTTGTCTTTTATTTTATTGACATGGTGTATCACATTTATTGACTTGCAATGTTGAACCATCCTTGCATCCCTGGGATGAATGCCATTTGATCAAGGTGTATAATTTTATGTATATGTTGCTGTATTCTATTAGCTAATATTTTATTGGGGATTTTTGCATCTATGTTTATCCAAGATATTGGTCTGGAGTTTTCTTTTTTTTGTTGTATCTTCATCTGGTTTTGGTATCAGGGTGATGTTTGCCTCATAGAATGAGTTTGGGAGAATGGCTTGTTTTCATTTTTTGGAATAGTTTGTAGAGAATTGGTATTAATTCTTCTTCAAAGGTTTTGCAGAATTCTGTAGTGAAGCCATCTGCTCAACAACAAAACACTGCATTCAACCATCATTATAAAACACACCTGCAAGAGGAACTCCCCCTCCACTAACCACACTCTAAAGTACTAGAAAAAGTAACTTCTGAACCTAATGACTAAACACCAATGGCTCTCTTTCTTGCTCTTTCATACTAGAAATATGAAAAAGCAAGAAAATATGATACTATGAAAGGAATATAGTAATTCTCAAATACCAGATCCTATAGAACAGGAAGTCCTTGAAATGACTGAAAAAGAATTTTGAGGAACAATTCTAAGGAAAATTCAATTCAATGACATACAGGAAGACTCAGTTAGATGACACGGCAAAATGAGAAAAAGTATGCAGGACCTGAAGGAGGAAATGTACAAAGAAATTAATGCCCTGAAAAAGAATGTAGCAGAGCTTGTGGAGCTGAAGTATTCATTCAACAAAATAAAAAATTAAAACAAACAAAAAATCCCACAACACAGAGCTTCAACAGCAGGCTAGAACAAGAAGAGAACATTTCTGATCTTGAAGACAGCCTTTTCAAAAAAACTCAGGCAGGCAAAAAAAAAAAAAAAAAAAAAGAAAAAGAAAAAAGAAAAGAAAAAAGAAAAGAAAAGAAAAAGAAAAAAAGAATTTTAAAAACCAAAGAAAGTCTTAGATAGCAGACAACCTTAAGCCCTCAAATATCCAAATCCTGGGTTTTCCAGAAGAAGAGGAAAAAGAAAAAGGCATTGAAAACATATTCAATGAAATAATATTGGAAAACTTCCCAGGTATAGGGAGAGATATGGGTCTTCAGATCCAGGAGGATCAAATATCCCCAAACACATTCAACCCCAAAATATCCTTTCCAAGACATGTTATAGTCAAGTTGGCAAAACTCAAAGAAAGAATCTTAAAAGCTATGAGAGAAAAGTGTCAAATCACCGATAAGGGAGCCCCTATCAGACTAACAGCAGACTTTTCATCAAAAACCCTAAAAGCCAGAAAAAAATGGGAAAATATATTCAAAATACTAAAAGACTAAAATTGCCAGCCAAGAATACTATACACAGCAAGGCTATCCTTCCGAAATAAAGGACAAATAGTACAAATCCCAGACAAACAAAAACTGATGGAGTTCACCATCGCATGATCAACCTTACAAGAAATTCTCAAGGGAGTACTGTGCCTGGTACCTGACAAACAACCATCACTACCATGAATACTCAAGAAAGAACAACACTCACCAGTAGAACAAAAATCTAAACAATTAAGAGAAAAGAAGTTTATCTGCCATCTCAACAAACAAACACTGAAGACAAAGAGTAAATCAGAAAGAAAGGAACAAAACATAGTTAAAACATCCAAACAAAAATCAGTAAAATGCCAGGACTAAATCAACACCTTTCAGTAAAAGGATTAAATTCCCCACACAAAAGACACAGACTGACTGATTGGATTAAAAAGATGGACCCAACAATATGCTGTCTTTAGGAGACTCACCTCACTTGTAAAGATGCACATAGACTAAGAGTGAAAGGATGGAAAAATATATACTATGAAAATAGAAACAAAAAAAGAGCTGGAGTAGCTATTTTTATATCAGATAAAATAGGCTTTAAGCCAAAAATCATAAAAAGACATAAAGAAGACCACTTTATAATGATAAAGGGATCTATCCAGCAAGAAGACATAACAATCTTAAATATACATGCACCCAACATCAGAGTAGCCAGATAGGTAAAGCAAACACTATTAGACCTAAAGAAAGAGATAGACACTAATACCATAATAGTAGGGGATTTGCTATGATTTTATTCTTTGGGTATTATTATTTTTATCTATAAAGTCTTACTTCCCAGATTCAGTTATTTACTCAGCTTTGGAAAGCTGAAATTTAGCTAGGGTGGTGATTGTCCCTACTAAAGCTTAGACGTAGCCAAGCTATTATTTTTAATAAGAAAAATATAATAGTCTCAGTCAGAAGGATATAACTTTAAATAGTATAGAGGGAAAACCTTGATCAGAAGGATAAAGTCCTGTGTTACTAGGTAAACTTTCCCTTTACGTTTCCTTCTTTGCAAATATACTTAGAAATGCTGGTGCCACTCCAAAATTCTATGAATGTGTTTCTAAATTTGATTCTAGTTCTTTTATGATTTCATCTCTTATGCTAAAGTCTTATTCATTTGGATCATTTAACTTGGTACATGCTGAGATCTAATTTGTTTTGTTTCAAAATGACCCTGACTCTCAATACCATTTATTAAAAAGTTTTCCTTTCTCACTGATCTGAAATGATTTTTGCTAATGCTGCTACACTCTATTTGTTAGTGCCCCCCACACACTCAATATATATAACCAAAATTGTGTGTTTTGCTTTATCCTTACATCTTTGTCTCTTATATTTTGCCAAAAATTTAATATTGGGAATGTACTGACTTCATTAAATGTTTTCAAAAATAGTACTCCACATTTCTTAGTTCTTTAAAATGGTTTATAGAGCATGTGAAATACCTCTTCCTTAATACTTGAAGAATCTCACTTATAAGACTGTTGTATTCTAGAGCCTTCCTTGAAGACAATTCTTAAAATTTTAAAAATAATTTCCATAGCCATGAGCCTATTAAGACATTTTGCTTCTACTGAGTTCTTCTTAGTCATTTATATTTTCTCATATAACTGTTGATCACACACATATTTAAAATTTTATATTTAAAAATATTTGTATAAAAATTTGTACACAATAATTGTATATTCTCTCATAATTTTAAATGTTCCTATGTTTCTTGATTATATATGTTTTCTCATTACTAATTATGTTGTTTTTTCTCTTCTAAATTTATCAAAGGGTACTATATTTTACAAAGAATCAACTTTTGAAATTTTAAAATCAATTTCTATTTTCAAATTTATTCAATTATTTTAATTATTCTAAGTTTTTTCTTCCCACGTTCCTTAGATCTTGTCTTATTCTTCTGACTGTTTGAGTTTAAGTAAAACATTGAAGACTGCCTTTATTAATAAATTTGGCCATGTAGCTGGAGTTTCTATTTTTATTTTAATCCTTATTATTTTCTAAATCGGTGTTGTTCAAGTGACATGTATTGACACATTTAAAAATGTTGACATTAAACTGTATTAGAAGAATTGAGTTGGTTTCAGAAAATTTATTAAAATACTTTCATTCTTTTTTAAATACAGTAGAGTAATAGGTGTAAAGTTCAAATTAGCTGATCTGTATAACTTTGATATATGAAAGATATCACGGGTAAGCTACTTTATCCTAAGTCATTCTGAAAAGGTAATTTTTCACACTTTTGTTTTAATTTTATGTTAGCTTTGTTAGAAATTTTTAATTGAGCTGAAACAAGCTAAAGTGTCTTGTCTTTAAAATAGGGATTTAAGTTTTGTTTTTGCTTTGTTTTCTTGTTTCTTCATTTGCTTTTTTATACAACAATTCTTTTGGAGGGAGGATTTCTATTTCAAGTATTTTTGAAATTATTGTAAATTTTAAAATACAATTATTTCGAAGATTTACATTGTGTTACACCTTTGACTAATGGCTACACTTCTATTTACTCAAAAAATGTTCCTCAAGTTTTTTTTCTTTATCATCAAAATCTAATGCAACTGTATCTTTTGAATCACTTTCTCTGTGTCAACTGAGAAATTTAGCATGACCTTAATCATTTTCCCTTTTAATATAATTTGTGTTTTATACTCTGATTTTCATAATTTCTGTTTTTCGAATATTATGTCTATTTTCTTCCAGAAAATTTTTTCTTAATGTTCAGTTTTATCTTATTTTTAATAATTATTTAAACTCAATTATATTTTAAGTGCTTTTAGTATCAAATATTAATCTTTAAAAAAAAAAATTAACCTCCCAATCTTGGTTTTTAAATTTGGATTCATCCCATGGTAGAAACATGTCTTCAAGTAATTTTTTAAAAAAATTGTGGGTGATACATTTTCCTCAATATGTCTGCATTTTATAATAACTTTTTATTTCCTTCAGGCCTGAATGACAAGTTGGCTTAGCATAACATCCTTAGCTCACCAACTATTTTCTTTCAAAATCCTGTGGTTGCTTTTTCTCATTACCTCTTGGCATTTCACATTGCAAAAGAAGAGTCTGAAGGCAGCCCCGTTTTGATTTCTGTTAGTAACATGTGTTTTCTGGTGGATTTCTTGTTAGATGGTTTTGTTTATTCTTGTAAGTCCAACATTTTGTCATTCGGATTTCTTTTCAGTAATTTGTGCTAGGCTTCTTTCAACTTAAGAGTCATCTTTGACAATGATGTCCATATTATCTGATCACAAATTCCTGTTGATTTTTTTTACCTATATTATCTCTGGAATCTTGCTCTGCTCTTTAGTCATCCATGGTCAATCCACTGTTATCCCTTCCCTGGACTCTTACTAGCTTTTGTCTTGCTTCTATAGAAATCTACACACTGTAGTCGGGGGAATTTTTTCCCTCCAAATACCAATCTGTTCACATCACATATCTGCTTAAGTTACCTTAAAGACTTTTAGATAAAGAGCAAACTATTTACTACATGAATTTACTACAGAATTTTTCAAACTGCAGGTGGAAATCCATTAATGAGTCATGAAATCAATTTGCTAGATCATAAGAGTTAAAAATTGTTATACACATGAAATGTAAGATAAATACAAATAAGATAAATACACGATAAATAAACCTAAACAAAAGATTTCATTGTGATCTACTCTTACTATGAGAAAAGCACTCCGATATGTTCTATTTTCTGTTTTTTCACGTTTCTTTTTTAATGCTCTCATGGTCTGGCAAACTAATTTCCCTCTATATATACATATAGGTATGTATACTGCCATGTGGTGTAGAAAGTTATTCTTACCATAGATCATGGTGTAAAAACATGGCTGAAGTTTCTGACCTCTAGTGCCCTGCATGGTCTACCTCTGCCTACATCCCCATTGCCATCTCATACATGTTCCTCTTGACTGCAGTCCTCTTGTCTTACTGGCCTTCTGTTTCTCAACCATGTTCCTCAACCATGCTATGCTCACTTTTACTAAAGGGCTTTGCATATGTTATTCTCTCTGCCCAGGACTCTCAGTTTCTCTGGTTAAGTCCCACTGCCTCTCAAACCTCACAAGTTCCTCAGGGAAACCTTCTTTGACCTCCCTGCTGGTCACATCCCCCATCACATGCCCTCATAACACCACCTACTCTCTTATCCTGGTTGTAATGTTATATGTAGTCATATGATTATTTGTCTGTCTTTCCCAGTCATCCACAAAGGCAAGGATATGGCATATGTCCCTATTTGTTTTATTTATCCTCAGTGTATTTTGTAGAATAGAACCTTAATAATTATTTGTACAGGTACATGATAAAGAAATGCATATTCATGCATTGTTTTGTCTTAGTTTGCAAAGACTGTTTTTCATTATATTTTTGGTTCTGCTTTGTTTTTAACTTCTTGTTTCTTCCTAGTCTTGTATCTTCCTTGTGAACACCTACCTAGTCTTCTTATGATGGATACATTTTCTTCCTTCCTATTGGATAGATGCTTTAATAATTACTATTTTTCTCTGCATTCAGAAATAACATCTCAATCTATTTTTCTTATCAATTATCACTGCATTTAAACTGTATAAATTCTGGTTGTTGTTGTTGTTGTTGTTTTACTGCTTCTACTTTTTTATTTATCTCATGTTAAGTTCTGTGGCTTGAACCTGTTCTATTTTTAGTTTCACTCTGTTATCTTTAATTTCAGTCTGTTCACTCCTTATTACTTTCTGTTCCTTTAATATATAAACCATTTCTTTTATTCTATTGAGGGCACCAAGCTGTTCTCTAAAAATTTCTTTTGTTTTTACTATAACTTGATTTACAAAGTTTATTTATTTTTTTTAAGACTCAGGAAGATGCTCTCACTTGTGCTTCAGGATCTCTTTTCCTTCCTTCCTTCCTCTCTCTCTCTCTCTCTCTCTCTCTCTCTCTCTCTCTCTCTCTCTTCCTTGCTTTCAACAGTTTGTGTGTGCTACTTAGTGTCCACTTGGGAGCTTTACATTATCAGATATCTAGCTATAGGACAACATGATACACAAAATACCTAGCCCAAATACAATTATCTAACAAGGCTTTGTTGGTATGAGATGGAAACTTCTTCTGTTTCACAGTTTATTTCTCTGATGAACATTACAATTTCTCAGTATGTTTATGGACTTATTGGATGGGAATGTGGAGATGGATGGGAGTTTATATTTTGGCTGATTCAGAAATTGGGCAGAACATTGATAGAGAGGCCCAGCTCATTTCTAAGGTTAATGGAGAATGTGCCTTTCTGAGTTGGGGGACAGACATTGGTGTGTGTTAAAGTTCCTTGTCAGCCCACTTCCTAGTTGGGAGGTTCATACTGTTTAATGAAGTAAAGCATGGATAGATGAGTGCTTGTTTCTGAAACCAGCTCCATTGTGTTTGTAGCTAGACAAAATTCCTTATATATGAAGACAACAGGTTATCTAACCATCTTAGTTTTTATTATATGCATTTTCTATTTTGTATGTTTTCATGTATATTATGCGATGAAATTAAAATTATGACATTGAATTTCAAAGTCAAGTTCACAGACTGACTATTCTTAAATTTAAGAGGATAAAGGAATTAACTGTTTGGTGTCAGGCAGGAAATTATACTTACAGTCTCTTTTAGGATTAGTTGTCTAAACTGGATTGGGAATGCTTTACTTACCCATCTTAGGCAGATGCTAAACATGTCTACAACAAAGGATCTTTTCTTGGGATATTTTTATTTTATGAAGATGATTGTATGTTGTAATTGTAGATCCCCCCCCCAACCCAAGGGGCTTTTTGGAATCTACAAGATATAAAGAACTTGTGCTGTGAAGCAATAAAAATGTTAACAATTTCCTTAGTACCTTTATTTACATGAATTCCCCAAGGCAATAAAACTTAGTGTTTAAAATTACCAGATTGTCCTATTTCTTCTAATATTCTTTGTAATGTCTCAAGTAACAAGATATTTTTATTGTTATATGTCCATTTATACATAGCTATATAAGTTTATCACCTAACAAATAATGATTGAGTATGTGGGAATTTTTCTGTTTGGGTTTTCTCGTTCCTTGCTGTATTTGTCAGTCTGATGCTAGGCTGTGACATCCTGGGGTTGTCTAGCTTTTAATGGTTATTTATGCTTTATCATTTCTTTTTCAAAAATCTCACCATGGGCAACAACTTCCTAAAATATTTTTACTTACTCTTGTCACATGTTATTGAGCCTTCCATTCAGAACTATCTTTTAGAAACAGATATGAGCTTAATGAGTCATTTCGTGATTTAAGGCAGAATGAATTTGATAACTTTGGGAAAATTATTCAAGGGGAAAGAGGAGACTGTGTTTTTCCCTATGGATATTGTTAAATCAAGACATGGGATAGCCAGTGGGTTTGGTCAAGATTGGTTTCAGCCTATCTTCTATCCGATATATGTTTTTAAAAGAAACTATTTTCCCCACAATTTGGAATAAAGAGCTGTTAATTCTTTTCTTTGTTATTAATCTTTAGTGGTAGTAGTAGAAATTGTCTTTCCATCCTAACCAGCTTAGGCCAGTTTTTTAGCTTGCTGTAATAAATATGTGGTGATGGTTTCAACAGTGTTAATGAAATTCATATTAAGTTTTAGAGGGAAATCATTTCACATTTTGGCACTTCCAGGTGAGGATACTACAATGGGATGAGTTTGAATATTTAATAATAATGACCTCTGAAAAATACACGTGAAATTACATTTAGATTTATCACAGAGATTGCATTTAATATTGTGAAGTTATATTGATAAATGAACTTAAGAAACTATGTTTCTTTTTTCATCCACTTTGCAGAGAAAGGCCTGGAGAGAATATGAGCTGAATGATCTAATAAATTTAGATTTTCTGTAGAAGAAAACTTGGATAAGCCATTGACACCACTTGTGTTACCTACCAGCATTGTGCTATTATCTAATGAATATTTGAAGAATGTAATGTTCAGTTATCTATTAAATTGATTTCATGCAAAAAGAAACTGTATCTTGTCCATCAATGTATACACATTGAGACTTATATTAAAGTCTTCTGGAAATTGGATCAGTACAGAGAACAGTATAGTTTTATTATATTGATTCAATAGCTTGTGATATTAGCTGAAATTCGGTGTGCATTAAATTATTATTATTTTTCTATTAGCCTGGATTGTAAAGGGGCCTGAGAGTTTTGATGTGGTAAAATTGTTTTCATGGATACTTCAGAGATTAAGATGTTTCATTTACTTTCTATATTGCCATATCCTGAGAAACAATACTTAGTAACTCTAAAATGTGATCAAGGACACAGAGTCAAAGGATATCCATTTACTTATTTCTTGGAGGTTAGATTATAAAGTCCTACAGTTATTGGGTTATTAATTGTGTCTTTTCTATTCTTGGAATTTACCAGGCCCAGTTGGTATGGACTGAGATAAAGCATAATAACACAGTTATTTTATTAGAACAATTAATGGGTTTCATATTTAATTGCATCTAAGGAACAGGAGGATTTGAAAAAAAAAGTTAGCTGAGGCACCAATTAATTATTGGCTTTATTTGGGGAGATTGGTGTTTGATGAAAGTCTGTGTGAAGTAGTGGATGGCCAAACAGAAAGAAACTTGATAAAATATATATATGTACAAAGGAACAGATTATCTTTGAAGTGTTGTCACATCTAAGTTCACAAATGGAGCAAAATTCCCAATCCAGTGTGTGCTCAGCGTAAATGGACAGGACATTATAGTGATTAGAAACTTCAGGGAGCAATAATAATATTATTCACATCACGATTCCCATTTAGATTCTACGTATCAGTCTGTTTTGCAACATTTTTAAGAATTTTTATTTATTTAAGGACTTGTTTAAGTATTTATGTATTAGTACTCTTAGAAAGATATAAAGGGGATTTAGAATATAATTCTCTTTTATATCCTTTATGGAAATATAGGGCCTGGAAGAATGAGGGTTTGCATTTTGTGAGACCTCATAAAGTCTTTGAAATTATAACTAGGTGTTGGTTGTTGCAGCCAGTATTGGACTCTTCCAGATGAAGATTGGGATAATCCCACAGATTTAGAGCAGACTTCAACCTAAGGACCATGTTGAGGTTCTAGCCAATCCTAAGCAGTATCTTTTCATTTACAGGAGAAGAAATAGGAGAAAAGTGAGGAGTTCAAACAGTAAGAGATTTCTTTAGAAGTGCTATCATTTGAAAGGTAGACAGGTTTTCCTTCATGTATTTTGAAAGCTAGACAAATGTTTTTAGGTTTATTATAAAAGTTGACAATTGTTAGCCACCACATATTGAGGAGGCACCCAAGCAAGCAGGAGAACAGGCCAGCCACTCACCAGACCCCTGCCCCATCCATGAAAAAAGAAGGACCCTGCAAAATGCTGCTGCTAATGGGGGAGGCACCCAGGCAGGAAGGAGAACAGGCCAGCCATCCACCCAAGCCCTCCTCGCCTGTGCAGAAAGCAGGACCCCCCAATGATACACTGCTGCTGATGGGGGAGGTACCCAGCAGAACAGGACAGCCACTTGGCCAGGCCTGCCCCACCCACGCAGAAGGCAGGACCCTGTGCACCACTACACTGTCATAAGGCTTCACAGCTTCTGCGGAGGTGATCTACAATAGCTACCATTGTAGCTAATACTGTTGCAAGGATGGCTCACTGCCTTAATAACATCCATGACCACTGGGCAGGTGGCACACTCACATTTGACTTCATTAACACAAGGAGAGTCACTGGACGAGCCTGGAAAAAGAGGAAGACGTCTTTGTTGTCAAAGTCCACTCCAGAGTAATAGAAGAAGCAACTGATCTACCAGATGACCAAAAATCAATGTAGAGATAATAGAAATATGAAAAAAAAAAATCAGAAAATATGATGCCACCAAAGGAATTCAGTAACTCTCAGGTACCAGACCCTATAGAACAGGAAACCCTTGAAATGACCGAAAAGGAATTCCAACTAACTATCATAAGGAAACTCAATGAGATAAAAGAGGACTCTGTAAAACAACACAATGAAATGAGAAAAAATATCCAGGTATAAAGGCTGAAATTTACAAAAAGATTTATACCTTACAAAATAATGTAGCAGAACTCCTGGAACTGAAAGACACATTCAATGAAATAAAAAAACACAACCAAGAGCTTAAGAATCAGATTATAACAAGCTGAAGAATATCTGAAATTGAAGAAGGTCTTTGTGAAATAATTCAGGCAGATAAGAAAAAGAAAAAAGAATTTTAAAAAAATGAGGAATCTCTAAGAGAGCTAGCACACAACCTTAAGTGCACAAACATCTGAATCGTGGGTGTTTCTGAAGGGGAGGAGAAAAATAAAGGCATTGAAAATCTATTCAATGAAATAATAATGGAAAACTTCCCAGATATAGGGAGAGATACAGACTTCAGATCCAGGAAGCTCAAAGATCCCCAAACAGTTTCAATCCAAAAAAATCCTCTCTGAGACACAGTATAGTCAAATTGGCAAAGCTCAAAAACAAAAAGAGAATCCTAAAAGCAGCACGAGAAAAGCATTAAGTCACTTATAAGGGAGCAATCATCAGACTAACAGCAGACTACTCAACTGAAACTCTATGGGCAAGAAGAAAATGGGATGACATATTTAAAATACCAAAAGAAAAAAACTGCCAGCCAAGAATACTATATCCATCAAAGCCATCTTTCAGAAATGAGGAAGAAATAGTGCATTTTCCAGACAAACAAAAACTGTGAGAGCTCATCACCACACAACCAGTCCTGTAAGAAATTCTCGAGGGATTCCTGCATCTGGAATCTGTAAAACAGTAGTCACTACTGCAAATACACAAGTAAGAATAAAACCAACCAGTAAAACACAAAGGGAAATGAGAAAGATGAAAGTAAATCTTACCACCTCAAAAAACTCCCACAAACATGGAAGAACCAATAATCAAGGGAGAAGAAAGGAACAAATGATACTCAAAATATCTAAGAAAAAAAGACATAAAATACCAGGAACAAGATATTTCTCAATAACAACCCTAAATGTAAATGGATTAAACTCTCCACTCAAAAGACACAGACTGATGGATTGGGTCAAAAGCAAGACTAAACTATGTGCTGTCTTCAAGAGACTCATCTCACCAGTAAAGATGCACACAGGCTAATAGTGAATGAATGGAAAAAGACATACCATGCAAATGGAAACCAAAAATAGCAGGAGTAGGTATTTTTATATTGAATAGAATTGACTCTATACCAAAAACCATAAAAAGAGACAAAGAAGGCCACTGTATAATGATAAAGGGATTGATCCACTGAGAAGACATAACAATCATCAATACATAAGCACCTAACACTGTAGCATCTAGATATATAAAGCAAACACTATTAGACCTAAGGAAAGAGATAGACACAATATGATAATAGTGAGGGACTTGAACACTCCCCTCTCATCATTGGTCAGATCATCCAGAAAACAAATCAACAGAGAAACACAGGATTGAAACTATATTTAGGCCAATTGGACAAGGCAAGTAATTACAGAACAATTCATCCAAGAACTACAGAATGTACATTCTTCTCATCAGCACACAGAACTTTCTCCAAGATATACCACGTTAGGTCACAAGTCAAATCTCAAAAACTTTAGAAAAATAGAAATCATCTCAACTATCTTTTCAGATCACCATAGATAACAACTAGATATTAATAACAAAAATCTGGATTCTATACAAATACATGGAAATTAAACAGGCTTCTGAATCACCTATGGGTCCAATAAGAAATTAAACAAGAAATCAAAAAATTTCTAGAAAACAATTAAAATGAAGACACATCATATCAAAACCTGTGGGTTACTGCAAAAGCAGTATTAAGAGGGAAGATTATAGCAATAAATTCTTACATTAAAAAAGTAGAAAGATTTCAAGTAAACAACCTAGTTTTACTCCTAAAAGAATTAGAACAATTAATTCCCATAATTAGTAGGTGGAAAGAAATAATTAAGATTAGAGCAGAAATAAATAATATAAAGACTCAAAAACAATACAAAAGGTTAATAAAATGAAAAGTTGTTTTTTTGAGAAGATAAAGAAAACAGACAAACCACTAGCTAGGTTAACAAAAAAAAAAAAAAAAAAAAAAAAAGAAGAGAGAACACCCAAATAAAAATCAGAAATGAAAAAGGAGACATTACAACTGATTCCAAAGAAATACAAAAATTAATTAGAGACTATTATAAACAACTATATGCCCACAATTTGAAAATCTGGAGGAAATGGATAAATTTCCAGACACATACAAACTACCAAGACTGAATCAAGAAGACACCAAAAACCTGAACAGACCAATAAAAGCAATGAGATTGAAGCAGTAATCAGCAATCTCCCGACAAAGAAAAGCCCAGGACTGGATGGCTTTATTGCTGAATTCTATCAACCATTTAAAGAGGAATTAATACCAACTCTCTTCAAACCATTCAAAAAAATTGAAACAGAGGCCACTCTCCCAAATTCATTCTATGAGGCCAGCATCACCTTGATACCCAAATCAGACAAATACACATCAAAAAAGAAAACTACAGACCAATATCTCTGATGAACATAACACAAAAATCCTCACTAAAATATGAGCAATCCGAATACAGCAACATATTAACAAAAATATACACCATGATCAAATGGGATTCATCCCAGAAAAGAAAGGATGGTTCAACGTACAGGAGTCAATAAATGTGATGCACCACATCAACAAAATGAAGGATAAAAAAAACATATGATTATCTCAATAGATGCTGAAAAAGCATTTGACAAAATGCAACATCCCTTCATGATAAAGACTCTCAACAATTTAGGTATAGAAGGAAAGTATCTCAACATGATAAAAACCATCTGTGACAAGCCCATGACCAATATCATCCTGAATGGGGAAAAACTGAAGGCTTTTCCCTTAAGAACAGGAACAAAACAAAGATGCCCACTCTCACCACTCCTATTTAACATAGTACTGGAGGTACTAGCCAGAAAAATCAGGCATGAGAAAGAAATAAACAGTATCCAGATTGGAAAAGATGAAGTAAAACTGTCCCTGTTTGCAGATGACATGATCCTATATATGGAAGAACATAAAGTCTCTATCAAAAAGCTCTTAGACTTGGTTAATAATTTCAGTAATGTTGCAGGATACAAAATAAACCTCCCAAATCAGTTGCATTTATATTCTCCAACATTGAGCTAACAGAAAGAGAAATTAAGAAAGTAAGCCCACTTGCAATAGTCACCAAAAAAGTAAAATACCTAGGAATCAATTTAACCAAGGAGGTGAAAGATCTGTACAATGAGAACTAAACACTACTATTGTTAGTAAAATATTTCTAGAAAGAAATTAAAGAAAACACAAAAAGATGGAAAGACATTCCATGCTCTTGGGTTGGAAGAATTAACACTGTGAAGATGTCCACACTACTCAAACTGATCTACAGATTCAATGCAATCCCCATCAAAATATCAGTGACATCTTTCACAGAAACAGAAAAAAAAATCCTAAAATTCATATGGAACAACAAAAAACCCCAAACAGCCAAAACAATCCTATGCAATAAATAAATAAATAAATAAAGTCAGAGGCATAACACTGCTTGACTTCAAATTATACTACAAAGCTACAGTAACCAAAACACATGGTACTTGCATAAAAATAGACACTCAGACCAGTGAAACAGAAGAGAACCCAGAAATTAACTCACAGACTTACAGCCAATTGATATTTGACAAAAGAAACAAAAACATACATTGGGGAAAAGACCGCCTCCTCAGTAAGTGGTTCTGGGAAAATTGGATATCCATAGGCAGAAGAATGAAACTAGACCTACACCTTTCACTATACACCAAAACAACTCAAAGTGGATTAAAGACTGAAGTATAAGACCTAAAACTGTAAAATTACTAAGGGAAAATATAGAGGAAACACTTCAGGAACTAGGACTGGGCACAGGCTTTATGAACAAGTGCCCAAAAGTGCAAGCAACAAAAGGAAAAATAAACAAATGGGACTATCAAACTAAAAAGCACAGTGAAGGAAATAATCAACAGAGCAAAATGACAACCTACAGAGTGGGAGAAAATATTTGCAAGCTATACATCTGACAAGGGATTAATATCCAGAATATATAAGGAACTCGAGCAATTACAGAGTGAAAATCCAAATAACACAATTAAAAAATGGGCAAAGGAGCTGAATAGACATTTTTCTAAGGAAGACATACAAATGACCAATAGGCACTTAAAAAAAATGCTCAATATCACTAATCATCAGGGAAACACAAATTAAAATCACATTGAGGTATTACCTCACTCCAGTTAGACTGGCTATAATCAAAAAGACAGAGAATAACAAATGCTGGCGAGGGTGTGGAGAGAAGGAAACACTCCTGCACTGTTAGTGGGACTATAAATTAGTACAACAACTATGGAAAACAGTATGGAGATTTCTCAAACTACATATAGATCTACCAATGATCCAACAATCTCACTTCTAGATTTATACCCAAAGGAATGGAAATCATCATGTTGAAGGGATACCTGCACTCTAACATTCATCACACCTCTGTTTACAATAGCCAAGATATTGAACCAATCTAAATGTCCATTGATGGATGACTGGATATGGAAAATGTGGTATATATATACACCATGAATACTACTCTACCATAAAAAAGAATGAAATTCTGCCATCTGGAGAGACATAGATGAGCTTGCAGAAAATTATGTTGAGTGAAATAAGCCAGGCAGAGGAAAAAATACCACATGTCCTCACTCATAAGTGGGAGCTAAGAGAGAAAGAAGGAAGGAAAGAAACATAATGGTGTGTTGGACTTGCAGAGGGAGAGAGCATACCCAGGGTTGCAGAGTGGGGTGGGGGATTAATTGGGTAGGGGACATGAGGAATAATCTCATTTTGTGGTAATGGGCATGCTGCCAGTATTGATCTGGCCATCACATCTTGTGCACAAGTGGTGACTGTCAGCTTAGTACTCCATGAATATACCAATAAAAAAAAAAGTTGACAATTGTGAAAAGGACTCTAGTAACAAAGTTAAAGATCCCATGTTATGCCTCATTGCAAATCTCATAGATTCAGGACCCTGTTTTTTTTTTTTTCCTCCTCTAAGATCAGACTTGTGGAGGGAGGCACAACCCTCTGGCTCATCCTTCGCCACAGCTTCCCACTCACTTCCTTTGGGTTGAGAAGGCTTAGTGATGGAAAAAAGATTTAACTCACTGGGAGGCAAATGAAACTTGATTTGGGGCCCCAAAATTCAAAATGCCAAAGAGATTATGTAGCAGATACCTTAAGACAATTTGAGAAATTAATGTTGGATCTCCTCAACGTCACAAAGGGTATAATTTCTCAAAAGTCAAATATTGTCTAGAATACAAGCGAGACAACCTACGAGTAGGAGCACAAAGGTAGAAGTTCAGAGATTTTCCTCCCCTTTATCCAAAATGTACCTGAACTTCAAACTAGAATCCAGAGGTTTCCTCATTTTCTTCCAGAAGGATGCCAGACCACCTACCACGAACAGATGCAGCTGCCATCATCTGGTCTCTTGCAAATTTCTATTTCCATGCTCCTCAAATACTTTTGAGAATTAGCCTCTCTCAGTCCAATAATGTCCACCTCAGGGCCCCAGATATTATAGACTTGTATACTGAGTTTTTCAATCCATCAAGTTCATCTCAGGGCCCCAAATATTATAGACTTGTATACTGAGTTTTTCAATCCATCAAGTTCATCTCAACTGAAGATCAAATATGTTTGGCCAATGGTATGATTGGGTTTTGATTTTCCCTACTCAGAATAAAAATTTGTCTCCCCTTAACTCAGCTTCATTCTTTAGCTAGTCTCTCTTGGATAATAAGCATGACAGAAGCATTTCAGTCAGGGAATTTTAACTTGATTGGTTTTAGCAGACATCCAAATGAGAAATGCAGGATATCAATAGCATAGCTGGTGCTTGGGTTTATGGTTGCAGTGAAAAGAGAAGAAACGGGAACAGTGTGGCTTCTGATATCAGAGGTAGGCCCACTGATTTCTTTACAGTTTTTCTCTTTTGATGTAGCATTAATACACAATGAAATGCACAAATTTCTTTTCTTTCTTTTGGTGGCTGGCTGGTATGGGGATCTGAACCCATGACCTTGGTGTTACAAGTTTGCACCCTAACCAACTGAGCTAACGGGTCAGCCTTGAAATGCAGAGATCTTACAAAGATATTCATGCGTTTTGACAAATGTATACACTTGTGTAACCCAAGTCTAAGTCTCTTTACCATTACCTCCAAAAGTGCTGCAATGCCCCTTCCCCAGTTAGTCTCCTCTCCAACCCTCAGAGGTAACCACTGTTCCAATTTTATTCATCACAGAATAGTTTTGCCTTTTATAGAATTTCATATAATTGGAATCAGTCAGTATGTATTCTTTTGTGTAAAGCTTCTGTATTAGTTTGTTAGGGCTAACATAACAAAATACCACAGACCAAGTGACTTAGAAATATATTGCCTTAGTTCTGGAGATTACAAGTCTATGATCAGGGTTGACAAGTTTAGCTTCTTTTGAGGCCTCTCTTTGCTTGGTTTGCAGGTGGCCACCTTCTCACTGTGACCTCAGATAGTCACCCATTGCTCCATATGTTGTCTGTGTCCTAATTTCTCATTCTAAGGACACCAGCATATTGGATTAGGGCCCACCCATATGTCCTTATTTTACTCAATAACCTCTTTAAAGGCTTTGTCTTCAAATACAGTCACATTCTGAGGTCCTGAGGGTTAGAATTTCAACACAGGAATTTTGGGAGGAACACAATTCAGCCTATAACAGCTTCTTTCAATCATCAAAGTGTTTTTGAGATTCATCTATGTTGTTGTTATCAGTAGTTTTTTTTTTTAATTTCTGAGTGGTATTTCATTGTATGAATATACTATAGTTTATTTGTTCTATTACTGGACACCTCAGCTGTTCCCAGGTTTTGGTTATTATAAATGAAGTGACTTAAACATTGTTGTACAAATCTTTTTGCCAATGTACTTTTTAATTTATTTTGACTAAATACCTATGAAGGGAATTGCTGGTCATAGGAGTAGATGTTCACTTAATTTCAGTAGAGACTTCTCCAACATTTTCCCATGTGATTGCACCATTTTATATTCTCATCATCAATTTATGAGAATTGCAGTTTCTCCAAATCCTTACTGACATTTAGTTTATAGGTCTTTTTAATCTTACTCATTCTGGTGGGTATGCAGTGGTATCTCATTGTGGTTTTAATTTGCATTTCCCCCCAATGACTAATGATGTAAAATACTTTTTCTTGCACTTATTGGCCATTTTTGTGCTAGACTATTTTAATTCATATTAAATAGAGAGCATCTGGAAAAGTACAGGAGATATTTATGTGAAGCAAATGTTCTCAGTGTGTCCATCATCTAAATCCTCTAAAGACTCAGTTTTCATATTGTACCTGATGTTTGTGACCTCTTTGGCCACCCCGTATATGACTTGAATAAATGCAAGGGCGTGCGTGGCATTGACGGTGAAGAGAAAGAAGGACTGTGTGTGTGTGTGTGTGTGTGTGTGTAATAACAAATAACAAATATGTGAGAAAATGGAGAGAACTGTAATTCAAATTGGCCTAGATAACAACTGGACAGGCTGTTGGAAGACTATGATGTTAGATCTTCATCTCCCTCCACTCACCAATACAAATTCCAGATGCATAAAAATCTATTTTAATTATTTTTAATCAAATACATATTCCTGTTTATAAAGTCAGATATTTCTTATGAGTTTGGAATGGAAATATTAGTCTTTTCCTCCACCTCTCTTCTACCTTCTTCTAGGTTTTTAATTATTTTTAATCAAATACATATTCCTGTTTATAAAGTCAGATATTTCTTATGAGTTTGGAATGGAAATATTAGTCTTTTCCTCCACCTCTCTTCTACCTTCTTCTAGGTCATGTTGCTCACAGGGCAACTACTTTCAAGAATTTCATTTATGCTTAGTTTTTATTTCTGCATAATATGGCCATACGTCTGTTTCTTGGTTTATGAATTTTATAACCAACTGAACCAACCAGCCAGCATGGGTTTATGAATTTTAGACATTATCTATTAATTTCCTACCATGGTAGATTAAAGCTTATCATTCCAAGCCCCTCTCACTCCCCTCAGCCCCATCTCCCCTCAACACAGTAATATGAGAATTTTGGTTAGACCAAGACAGTGCTTAAATTATTATAACATGCAAACATTGTTTACTGCTTAGCTAAACTATAATAATAGTCAACTATAATATAATACTTGCATTTATAATCCCTCATTCAGTGAGTTTATTTGCTCAATTCTCTCCTTGAATTTCTGTCATCTAAAAGTATGAATTTCTAGACCAGGGAATGTAATGGGCAGATGACTATATTAGTCTGTATCTGTTGCTTATAACAAAATACTTGGAACTGGGTACTTTGTAAAAAAATGAAATTTATTGCTTACAATATTGGAGGCTAGGAAATCCAAAGTCCAGGGAACACATCTGGTGAAAGTCTTCTTTGGTGGTGGCTTTACAGTAGTGCAGGAGTCTCACATGGCAGAAAATGGCAGAGCAGAGAGAGAAAACTCATGTGCTCTCTTTTAAAGCACTCAGAACCATGCCTCTGGCCGACATTAAACCATCAACTTAATCACCTCTTCAAGGCTCAACCTTTCAATCACCATAATACAATTTCCCACCCTCTTAATACTGTCACAGTGGAGACCAACCTCATTAAACTTTGGGGAAGGGGACACAATTCAATCCACTGCAGTGCCAAAGGATGAAATAAGAAGAAGGGTGAGTGGAGTACCAGGGCATGCTTCAGGGCATGGGCTCCACAGATGAACAGACTTGAGAAGGAATTCCAGCTACACCTCTTGCAATGACCCTGAGAAATTTATTTAATTTTCTGAAATGTCTCAGTTTCTTCATTTAAAAAATGAGAATGATATAAATATAATTTATGGAATACCTATAAAGTACCAGGCATAATATACACACATTTCATTTAGTCCTCATATCAAAATTATTTAATCTTTGTTTTGCAGATGAGGAAACTGAAGCTCAGAGAGTTCAACTGATTTGATCAATGCTTCAAAGCTAGAAAAGTTGAGTGAAGCTGGAGTTTAAACCAACACAACAAAATTGTATTTGCAACTGTGTCTCTTATAGGGTTTCATTGACATTTATTCTTTTACTTTTTTATTATTTTTTTGACTGGTAAGGGGATCACAACCCTTGGCATGGTGTGGTCAGCACCACGCTCAGCCAGTGAGTGCACCAGCCATCCCTATATAGGATCTGAACCCGTGGCCTCAACGCTACCAGCACTGCACTCTCCCGAGTGAGCCATGGGCCGGCCCTCATTGACATTTAAATGAGATAGTGCAATTAAAGTGCTTTGCATAGCAATTAACATATAGTAGATATTCCATTGGTGACACTGTTATAAATTTTATGTAATAGTTTTCTTCTTGGTATTGACACAGGCATGATTTAGATTTCTTAACTCAGTTTATCATCTATTTTATTTTCATTTATTTATCCAAAAATACAATGAAGTTCTAGACTTAGTGGGCCATATTGACTTATAAGGAATAAATGCAAGCAAACTGTCAATTACAATTAATATTTGAGGCAAATATAGGTGCTATAAAGGCACATGGGGGTACCCAACACAATCATGGGAGAATTAGGAAAGACTTCAAAAACAATTTCTATACTGAATCCTGAAGGAAAAAAAAGAAGTACGCAGCTGAAGGGATGAGGCTAGGAGAAATAGTGGGAATATTCCAGGCACAGGGTACATCAAAAGAGACCAATAAATACCTAAAAATTAAAAACAGTTTAAAACAGCTGGGTGATGTGTAAGTGCTTGTTTTAGTTTTCTGTTTTTGTGTAACACACCGCCTCACAACTTCATGGCTTAAATTTTAAGACTTGAACAATACTTACTTCACTCATAAATCTGCAGTCTAGGCAAGGCTTAATGAGAATGTTTGCAGATGCTCCACTCACCATAGGTGTGGCTCAAAGTCTTGGAGTTGAAATCATCTGAGGATTAATTTACTTTCATGTCTGGTGCCTAGGCTGGGAAGACTCAAATTGTGAAACTGCTGGGGTTGGAAAAGCTGGGAATATTTGATTATCTCTTTCTATCTCTACATGATTTCTCAACAAAACATATTTGGTATGGTAGCTAGACTACTTACATGGTCATTCAGGGCTCCAAAGGCACAGGTCCTGAGATAAATAGGTAGATGAGAGAGAGAGAGAGAGAGAGAGAGAGAGAGAGAGAGAGAGAGAGAGAGAGAGAGAGAGAGAGAGAGAACTAGGCCAAAAGTGTAGTGACTTTATGACCTAGTATTGGAAGCTTTACAGCATCACTGCCACAGAAATTCATTCATTAGAAGTGAGTCACTAGGGCTGCACAATATTCAAGGGCAGAAAAATTAGACATCAGTTCTGTGGGGGGTGGGGAGTGGCATGCTTTTGGAACAGCCTGTGGGACTACAAATATTGCTTGGCCATTTCTGGAGATTACAGTCAGCCACTGTGTTTCTGTTTCTGTGTGTTTCATAGGGAAAGGAAGGAGGTGAGGGCAGAGGCTGGTAAGAGAGAAGTCTAGAGAGGTAAGCAGTCATGAGATTATGTACGGTCATTTAGACCATCTTAAGAGAGTTAGACTACATCAGGCAGGCAAAGGAGCCTTTTGAAGGGGAGTGACATAAGTAAATTAAAGGTTTATCAAAATTATGTGGACTGTGAAGTGGAAGAGGCAAAGTGAAAGTAGAAACTACAGTTAGGAGGCTATTATACTAATCCAGTCAAGTAGTGCTGCCAGAAAATACAGAATTTGGAGATAGGTGGAGGACAGGTTTGAGACATTTTGGAGGGAAAATCATTGGTACTTGGAGACCGACTAGGGCCAGAGTAACAGGGAGCTTTCTGTCTTAGGTGACCGTGGCAAAGCATGCTGGGGAGGGTGATGTGGCACCATTTACTAGGACAGGGAACATGGGAGGAGGAGTAAGTATGGGATGGGGTGAAGAGTGAAAGATAGTTAAGTTTTGTACATGTTAAATGGAGAGTAACTGTGGTATGTCCTATTGAGATATCCTGTTGGCCATTAGCAAAGATGTGAAGCCCAGACATAAAATAAAATTTGATAGTCATCAGTTTGTAAGTTTGAAGAAATAGAAATGGTTGAGGTCACTCAGAGAGAGTTTGTAAAAATAAAAAGAGAAGAATTCTAGAATAGGACCCTAAAAAAATTATGATTTAAGAAAAATTACAGCTACCTGAATCTAAAATTCTACATAAATCTCCCCAAAACTATACAAATAAGGAGAGCAAGCAAAATCACACAGACCCATGTTCACAACATAGCTAGGAGATAAAGGTTATCATAAATTTCATTTACGTAAGAGAAGGAAAATAAATAAGCCAGCAAAAACAACTTTGGAGCATACTGCAAAATAGAAAGTGGAGTGGAGACATCATGGGAAAGGGAATGGAATGGTGCTTAATGGTGATGGAATATAGATTTTTAAAAAAATATCACTGTGCGTATCCGAATGCTGGCTTCTAGAAGTCAAAAAGAAGAGCCTTGAAAGTATAGGGAACCTAAGATGGAAATTTTGGTAGGCTTCCACTTGTGGGGAATTATAGGGACTTGGTGGTGAAAAAAATAAGGGAAAAAATAGTGGAAAATAAGAATTCAAATAAACAAAGGAGAATCGCTAAATAAAAAGACAAACCAATCCTCCTGTTCATAAATAGTACCATTTAGTAAGGAAATTACACTTAATTATACCAACAGAAAAGGGTGCTCTTGAGCTAGGAAAACTAATAAACCACTAAATGTCTCACAACTGTTAACATAGAATTATTTCTTACTGTGAATCTATTAAAATACAGGTCATTTAAAATAAAGAATAAATAGCTGACAACTACCATAAAAGTTACTATACAAAGTAGATGAACAATATTAATCAAAACATTTCCATTGATTAAGTCTTCAAAAAAATTCATGAAAAGTAAACTAGAACTCAATATAATTAAATAAACATTTGCATATATTAAGAAATACATCCCAATTAGAAACTCAAAAAATTAGAAGGGAAAAAGAATGTGAGAATTAAATGATCTCCAGAAAGAAACAGAAAAAAAAAAAAAAATCTCAGGAGTGGGGACTAAACTACAAGGTGACTAAGAGAACAAAATCAATGAAAAATATAGCACGGGAAAATAAAGAAGGGAGTTAAAATAGCCAAGAGAATGAAAAAAAAAAAAATAAAGAGAAAAAAATCAGAAAGTGATAGCTATAGAAGATAAAAAAAGATGATCTCACATATATAAAACTGGGTTTCTTGAATAAGAGAAACAAAACATGGAACAGAAATGTTGTTTGAAGTAATAATTCAAGAAAACCTCCCAGAAAAAACAAACAAACAAACAAACAAACAAAACAACCCTGAGTCTATATGTAGAAATCTACCTGGTAAAAATAACCCACAGTGGTCAACTAAGAGATATATCCCAGCAAAATTTTTAGACTTTACTGATAAAGAAAAACAAAAACAAAAACAAGCAAACAAACAAAAACCCTTTGGGCTTCCAATCATAAAGACCAAATAACTTACAGGGGAAAGAAATAAAGTTAAATCAGAGTTCTTGACAGCAAGATAGAAAGCAAGACAACTTTGGAACAAATTTTTTTTGAAAGCAACAGAAAATGTGAGTCAAAGATTTTATATCTAGACAAGTTATCCTTCAGTTACCAAGGCTATATAAAAACAGTTTTGAAGATACAGTAAGAGAACTCGAGGAGTCTTGCATTCACAAATACAACTAGAAGGTGAGCTTTATCCAACCAAAAGAAGGCTGGAGAAACTCTGGCAAATAGACTGATGGTATACATTGAATATATTTCAGTGTAACTCTAAGATTAAAACAAACAGTGAAGGAAGGGTATCTAAGCGTTATATGTTCTGACAAAGTTGAAATAAACCAACCCCTAAGAAAAATGGAAGGGGAAGGTGAAGAGAAGACGCAGAGTAGAAAAAATTAATCACTTTATAGGTAATATGTGCAAAGAGTATCAGAGTTGACAAACCAAATAGTAGAAGCCTCAGAAAGGGAAAAGTAGATTGAAGACATTTCAAAGACGTTAGAAAAAAGATAACTACTAGAAGAAAAGCAAAACCTTTCTAAAAAATCAAAAGAAATAGGAAAAAGGGCATCATTAAGATGGTAGAATAGATGGTCCCCAGCATCACTCTTCTCCCACAATCGACCAATTCACAACTGTTAAAAAGCAAAGACTGCCATCCTGGTCAGGAAGAGAGATATGCAGAGTTCATAAAGGCAGGGAAAGCCAAGGCAAGGGCAGAAGAAACCATTCAGACTCAAGCCCCAGCTGCTTCAAGACCAGCCCTGTGAGAGGCATGAAAAAGCTGCAGCACATGGAGCAGGAGTCAGCAAAAGCTGCAGATGGGCCCTTTTCATGACGTTGCCTGGAGACTGAATGGGAAAAGAGGTCCTCAGCATGCATCATACCAGCCCCCAGGCATGAGACCACTGACAGTGCTCCCTATGGAACCTGTCAGTGGACCCACATAGGAGTGAGAGACTGCAGCCAATTGGAGAAAGGAATCACTCAGAGTCTGCTTAGACATTGCAAGGGACTAGTGCATGGTCCACCCATGGAAAATGTTTGGAATGCAGGTGGGAGGCTGGCCCACCAGATGGTCATTGGGGTGCAGAATGGGCAGCTGATCTGCCTTCTGATTGGCACAGGCCCACTTACTGGTCAGAGAGATAGAACTGCAGGGGGTGTAGTATGCTGGAAAGATACAGTCCCAGGCCATAATTTCCATACAGCCGAGGTATGTCTGACCTCACAAGACCCAGAATTAATTAAAAGGGCAACAATTTAAATCCAGTCTACAAAAAAAGCCTTCTCCAGAGAATCAGCAGCAAAGCAGCCACTAAAAGCAACCACAGAGCTCAAGAGCTGGTCCCTATGGGAAGATCCCCCAATTTTAGAATTAACCAAAACCGCAGACCAGAGACAAAGTTTTGATATAAACCAGTAAAGGTCTAGCACCACCAAAGAACACCTATAAAACCTATAAGAATTAACAATCACTTCAAATGCTCAGGCATTTGCATAAGGACACAAAAATTGAGAAAGAACAGAGAAAAATGACACCAACAAAGAAAAGAAACAAAGCACCAGTAATGGACCCAGAGGAACAACAGATCTATGAAATGTCTGACAGAGAATTCAGAATCTCTCCTCCAGGGAGTCACAAGAAAATACAGATAGAAAGTTAAATGATATCTGGAAAACAATCCCGGAGCAGAATGATAAACCTGGCAAAGAAATTGAATCAGTTAAAAAAAAAAGAAATTCTAGAAATAAAAAATACATTATCTGAACTGAAAAACTGAATAGAAAGCTCCAACAGCAAGCTTAATTAAGCAGAAGAAAGAGTCAGTGAGCTCAAAGATAGAACATATGAAATTATCAGATCAAAAGAGCAAAAAGAAAAAAAAGAATAAGAAAAAATGAAACACAAATAGAGCAAATATAGGGCTCCCTCAAGTGAAATAAACTCCGCATAATTGGCATACCTGAAGGAGAGGAAAAAGAAAGAAATGTAGAAAGCATATTCAAGAAAATAATGGTTGAAAATTTCCCAAGTGTGCAGAAAGATGACAACATCCAGGTACAGGAAATTCAGAGGTTGCCAATCAAATTCAATCCAAGGAGAAATACCCCAAGGCACATCATAATTGATTATCATAATCCAAAAACAAAGAAAGAATACTGAAAGCAGAAAGAAAAAAGAAACACATAACATTTGATGGAGCCCCAATATGTCTCTCAGCAGATTTCTCAGCAGAAACCCTACTGGCCAGAAGAGAGTGGGATAATATATTCAGGGTGCTGAAGGAAAAAGACTGTCAGCCAAGAATTCTGTAACTGGCAAAACTAACCTTCAAATATAAAGGAGAAACGAAACCTTAACCAGACAAACAAAAGCTAAGGTCAACACTAGACCTGCATTACAAGAAATGCTAAAGGGAATTCTTCAATCTGAAAGAAGATGACACTAAGGAACAGCAAGAAAACATTTGAAGGTGCATAATTCACTAGTAAAATAAGTTGACAGACAACCTCAGGATATTGTAATGGTGTAAGTGTGGTTAATAAACTGTTTACATTCTTAGTATGAAGAGTAAAGGACAAAACCAACAAGACACTAACAAATAAAACAATCATGTGAGATAAGCAATATTAAAAGTTGTAACTTAAAACAAATTATCAAAGAGTAGGAGTGATGGGGGAATGACGCTAAAGCATAAAAAAGACTTTGGTTTTTCTTTTTTCTTAGATATCAAAGTTAACTTGCTACTAGTCTAAAATAATTTCTTATAACTATAACACTTCTTTTGTAAGCCTCATGGTAAACATAACACAAAAACTTATGAGATAAATTAAAAATAAGTAGCAAGAAATCAAACCACACTGCTAGAGAAAACCACTCAATCACAAAGGAAGACAGTAAGATTAGGAAAAAGGAATAAAAGATCAACAAAGAAACCAGGAAAAAAGGGACAAAACGGCAATAACAAGTCCCTATATATCAATAATAAATCTAAATGTAAGTGGATTAAATGCCCTAATGGAAAAACACAGATAGGCTCAATTGATTATAAAATAAGAACCAATAATAAGCTGCCTACAAAAAACTCACTTCACCTATAAAGACACACACTGTCTATAAGAACAAAGGATGGAAAAACATATTTCATGCAAATAGAAACCAAAAAAAGAGCAGGAGTAGCTAAACTTATATAAGTTAAAATAGGCTTCAAGCCCAGGAAAGTAAAAAAATATAAGAAAGGTAATTATATAATGATAAAGGGGTCAATTCAACAAGAGGATATAACAATTCTAAATATATGCACCTATCTCCAGAGCACCCAGTTATATAAAGCAATTGCTATTAGACCTATTGGGAAAAATAGCAAAAAAAAAAAAAAAAAAAAAAATTCCTATTGGGAATTTTAACACCCCACTTTCAGGAAAGAATAGATCATCCAGACAGAAAATTAATCAGGAAATATCAGAATTAATCTCTCTTTTATGCTGAGTGGACCTAACAGATGTTTATAAGACGTTTCATCCAACAGCTGACGAATACACATTCTTCTCAGCAGCACATGAAACATTCTGTAGAATAGACCATATGTTAGGTCACAAAACAAGTCTCAACAAATTTAAATAAATTAAAATCATATCAATTATCTTGTCCAATCACAATGGAATAAAACTAGAAAACAACAACAAAAGATACACTAGAAACTGTACAAATACATAGAAATTGAACAACATGCTCTTAAACAACAAATAGGCCAAAGAAGAAATCAAAAAGGAAACTTAAAAATTCCTGGAGACAAATGAAAATAAAAACATGACATACCGGAACCTATGGAATACAGCAAAAGCAGTTCTAAGAGGGAAGTTTATAGCAATAAATACCCACATCAAAAAAGAAGACTTCAAATAAACAACTTAACATTACACCTCAAGGAACTAGAAAAACAAGAACAAACCAAACCCAAAATCAGTAGGAGAGAAATAACAAAGATCAGAGCAGAAATAAATGACTTAGAGATTAAAAAACAGTACAAAAGATTGATGAATCAAAGAACTTTTTTCAAAAACATAAACAAAATTGATAAACCTTTAGCTAGACTTACGGAGAAAAAAAGAGAGAAGACTCAAATAAATAAAATCAAAAGTGAAAAAGGGGACATCAAAACTGACACCACAGAAATACAAAGGATCATGAGACCACTATAACAACTATATATGAACAAACTGTGAAACTTAAAAGAAATGGATAAATTCCTGAACACATACAACTTACCAAGGTTGAATCATGAAGAACTAGAAACTTAAACAGACCAATAACAAGTAATGATTGAAGCAGTAATAAAAAGTCTCCCAACAAAATAAACCCCAGGACCAGATGGCCTCACTTCCAAATTCTACCAAACATTTAAAGAACTAATACTGATACTTCTCAAACTCTTCCAAAAAATTGAAGAGGAGGGAATACTTCCAAACTCATTCTACAAGGCCAACATTAACCTCAAAGCAACACCAGAAAAAGACACAACGAAAAAAGAAAACTACAGACCAATATCCCTAATGAATGCAGATGTAAAGATCTCAATAAAATACTAGCAAACAGAATACAACAACACATTAAAAAAATCACTCATCATGATCAAATGGAATTAATCTCAGCGATGCAAGGATGTTCAACATACCCAGATCAATAAACATGATACAACACATCAACGGAATGAAGGAAAAAACCATATGATCATTTCAATAGATGCAGAAAAAGCATTTGATAAAATCTAACACCCCTTCCTGATAAAAACCCTCTTCAACAAATTAGGTGTAATAGGAAAGTTAAGGACCATATATGACAGACCCACAGATAATATCATACTGAATAGTCCAAAATTGTAAGCTTTTTCTCTAAGATCTGGAAGAGGATAAGCATACCCACTTTCCCCACTCTGATTCAATATTGTACAGGAAATTCCAGCCAGGGCACTAAGGTAAGAAAAAGCAATAAAGGACATCCAAATTGGAAAGGAAGAAGTCAAACTATCCCTGTGTGCAGATGACATGATCCTATACATAGGAAACCCTAAAGACTCCATAAAAAAATTACTAGAATTAATAAATGAATTCAGTATAGAGGCAGAATACAAAATCAACACACAAAAATCAATAGCTTTCCTATATGCGAATAATGAAATAGCTGAAGAAGAAATCAAAAAAGTAATCCCATTCACAATAGCGACCAAAAAGGAGAAAAATACCTAGGAGTAAATTTAATCAAGGAGGTGAAAGACCTCTACAATGAAAACTGTAAAACACTGGTGAAAAAAATTGAAGAGGACACAAATAAATGGAAAGTTATCCCATGTTCTTGGGTTGGAGGACTTAATGTCATCAAAATGTCTATATTACCTAAAGCAATCTACACATTCAACACAATCCCTATTAAAATACCAATGATATTCTTCACAGAAATAGAAATAACAATCTTAAAATTTGTATAGAATCACAAAAGATCCCATATAGCTAAAGCAATCTTGAACAGAAAGAACAAAGTAGGAGGCATCATACTTCCTCATTTCAAAATATACTACAAAGCTATAGTAACCAAAACAGCATGGTACTGGCAGGAAAATAGGCAAAAAGACCAATGGAACAGAATAGAGAGTCCAAAAATAAACTCACACACTTCTGGCCAACTGATTTTTTGACAAAGGTGCCAAGAATATGCAGTTGGGAAAGGACAGCATCTTCAATAAATTGTACTGGGAAAACTGGATATTCACACACAGAAGATTGAAACTAGACCCCTATTTCTCACTATACACAAAAATCAACTCAAAGTGGATTAGAGACCTAAATTTAAGACCAAAAACTATGAAACTACTAGAAGAAAACATAGGGGAAATGCTGCACAAAATGGGAATGGGCAGTGCTTTTTTTGAGTGAGACTATGAAGGCACAGGCAACTAAAGCAAAAATACACAAATGGGACTACATCAAACTGAAAAGCTGTGCACAGCAAGGGACACTATCAACAAAGTGAGGAAACAACCTGCAGAATGGGAGAAAGTGTTTGCAAACTACACATCACACAGAGGGCTAATATCCAGAATATATAAGTAACTCAACTCAACAACAAAAAACCCCGAATAACCCAATTAAAAATGGGCAAAGGAACTGAACAGACATTTCTCAAAAGAGGACATGCAAATAGCCAACCAGTACATGAAAAAAACACTCAACCGCACTAATCATCAGGGAAATGCAAATTAAAACCACAATGAGATATCATCTCACTCCGGTTAGAATGGCTATGATCAACAAGACAGAAAATAACAAATGCTGGCAAGTATGTGTAAAACAGGGAACCCTCCTACATTGTTGGTGGAAATGTAAACTGGCGTAACCATTGAGGAAAACAGTATGGAGGTTCTTCAGAGAACTAAAAATAAATCTAACTTTATCCCATTGTTACCTGTCCCACTGCTGGGTATCATACGCAAAGGAAGTAAAATCAATGTATCAGAAAGACACCTGCACTCCCATATTCATTGCAACACATTCACAATGGCCAAGAGATGGAATCAACTTAAATGCCCATCTACAGATGAACAGATTAAAAAATTGTGGTATATGTACACAATGGAAAACTATTTAGCTATAAAAAGAAATTATATCCTATTACTTGCAACAACATAGATGAAACTGGAAAGCATCACATTAAGTGAAGTAAGTCAGGCACAGAAAGACAAATACTGCATCATCTCACCCATATGTGGAATCTAAGGGGTAAAAAGTAATTCTCATGGAAGTAGACAGTAGAATAATGGTTACCAGAGGCCAGGATGGGAGGGGTGGGTGGGAAGAGAAGTAGTGGAGTAACAGGAACAAAACTATGCTATCTACCCTAAAGGAATCATTGTGAAACAACACACTGCACCCCACAACAAATACAAACAAGTAAATGTTAAAATAAATAAATTAATTAATTAAAAATATTAAATAAAAAATAAAATAAATAAATTTTAAAAATAAATTTTAAAAATTTAAAAATAAATAGGAGATAAGAACAAAGAAATATCATATAAACAAAGTAAATATAATTAATGAACACAGTAAATATAACGTAAAATATTAGTACAGACTTGAGCCAAAATGTATTGTTAAGTGGAAAAAGCACGGTGTAAGAAGTGTATATAATATGGTAGCACTGTAAAGAAATATGGGTGAAAAAATAATATAGACATGTAATTTTTACAAAAAAGAAATGCCCCAGAACCTAATGAAAATTATTACTTATCAGGTATGTATGGGAATGGAATGGAATTGATAGGGTGGGTATGAGGCTTTTTTTGAGTTTAGCTTTATACATATATGTATATATAACAATATATTTTGTGTATATGTGCACATATAATTGTGTAAAAGATTTTACATATATACAAAAAAATAAATATTTAAATGAAGAAAATAAGCCCTAAAATTGAATACAAGTAGAAATAAATGAGTCTTTTTGTCAAACTGATAGCACAACTGTACACATGAGAAAAATTGATTCAAGTAACTGAACACAGTACTTTGCACACATTAAATGAGATATAGTCTAAAGACAAAAGAGTTGTAAAGAATTAATGAATTTCACATGGTAGGTTTGTTTTCGGTCACAAGATCATTGTAATCTAAAACAATTTCTATATACAAGGGGTCTTCAAAAAAGTTCATGGAAGGATTCACAAAAACTTACAATTTTATTTTTTCGTGAACTTTTTCAAATAGCCTCATTTTGTAAGATAGCACAAATGATTAAGTATATTGCTATCATTGTTGGAAACCAGAGGTTGCTATTGTTGTTGGAAACCAGAGTTCTCCATTCAAATACGGAACGGAGAAAGGCCAAGAAGAATCCTGTAGTGTTGGATTAAACTGGAGGGGAACATGAGATCAATGAAGAAAAAGAGTTTTTTAAATTGTGAAAGGCTTGAGCATATTAGTTGCTGGTGGGAAGAAGCCAGTCGATAGGGAAAGAATAAAATATAAAAGAAAGTTAATAATGGATAGAGCAAGTCCCTGAAGGGGTGATGAGGATGGGATCCTGCACTCCAGTGGAGCATTTAGCCTTAAATGGGAGAGTGGATACCTCCTCTAAGGCAGGAGGGAAAGTGGAAAACACAGGGACAAACACAAATGTATGGGTTTGGGGCAGGACACTCGAGGTGGTTTCTGTTTTCCCTGTGATGTAGGAAATGGAGTAATCTGCTAAGAGTGACAGGGTTGATGTGGTGGGATAGGAGGTTTTAAGAGAGCAGAAAAGGTTTGAAACTCACAATGAATGATGGGAAAGAGACTTAACTGGAGTAGCCTAGAAGGATTGCCATGCAGCACTGTGGATCTGTTGGGGTTGAAGACCATTAATTTGTATTGGCACCAGTGGATGTGTTTTTGTGATTTTCTTTGGCCGTGTTTTGCAGCCTTAGAAAATAGTTAGGGTAGACATGTGGATTGATCCAAGACTGGGATTTTTGCCAGATCAGAGCAATTGGAAGAACAGTGGGTTAATGCTATTCTGAATATTGACAATAAAATGTGGATGCAATGAGCTGTGGATTCCTAGATGGATAGGGAAGGGAGTGAAGACAGGAAGGAAAGTAAAGATGTCAGTGGCTGGAGAACTCAGTGAATATGAATAACATTTATTGAGGAATCACTGAGTGATTCTTAAATGGGAAATGGTAAGGAGTTGTGGGCAGAGAAAAAAATGGTTTAATTTCACTTTTCGGAGGTAGAGCATGATATATGAAATAAGGTGGAGAAGAAGGTAACTGAAGATGAGGTCAAGAATTATGAAACTTGGACATTACATGGACAGGACGTCACCCAGAATGATGGCACGAGTGGCATGGAGAGGAAGACCACAGTTACAGTCTAAAGTGTTTAGTGAATCTGGAGGATTGTCTTTGGAACTTGCAGGTACTTTGGATACAAGGCAGGGTGGAATGTGGTATGGCTGGAAACCCGAAACTCCAAGGAGAAGGTGATTTTACATGAGGATTGGTAGTTATGAGTCTTGGTTTGAAGACTAATGAATGAAGAGATCCTGGGCTCTGCTCCTCATTCTTAGATACCAAGGACATTGAAAGCCACATTCTCCACTTGAGGAAACTTCTGGGGGAAGCAGTTTCTTTGGATAGAGTGAGGTTTTAATTAAGGCGAGAAGGTGGAGTAAGTTTAGTGGCAGAGCCAGGGACTGAAGGCTCCAGGAAACATAATGAAAGTGCTGGGAATGAGAGGATGCTTACACATCGGGGTCAGGAGAAGGAAGTCACAGATCACTGTCATAATGCACACTTGTAATTTGGCTGCTTCGAAAGGGAATCATGATAGGTTAGTTCATGTTTCCAACCACACATAGCTACTTAACGACTGTTATAGAAGCAGAGGCAAACTAAAACCTCTAAGATTTAATAGTAGAAGTGTTCAGTCACACCATACTGATATGCGTCCTTTTATGGTGCGTCTCCTATAAAATAAAATTTTATTATCACAATAAAAACACATTTAAAAGAAGCAAATACTATAAAACCCAAAGTGAATATTAAAATGGAATTCAATGTAAAACCCAAGCCAGTAATAGTTTTTAAAGTACCATCTATGGGCATATATGAGTTTATTTCAAAATTATCATGGCCAGTGAAATTAAATGAAGACTGGCTTGAGAAAATTGATTTCCAGAAAGTGAGTCATAAAGTTGAAACTCAAAGTTATAGAACAAAATGCCTCAGAATCCCCAGCAATCTATAAAGCTACAACTAGGAAACTCAGAAATAAAAATGTCTCTTAGGAAATGTGGCTACAGAGTTTAAAAAAAAGATAGAAAAAGTAAGGAAGCCACTGAAACTGTTGAGGTAAAATAAACATTCAAACCATTTGTTGTACTGCCCAGGTCATGTTGGAAAAAATAAAACCATATTCTGTGACATACCTACTTTCTGATGTATACATACATACACACATGCGCACGTATCCAAGTACACACATGTATACATATACACATATATATCATACATATATCTGACATATAAAAATAATTTTAAATAAGAGGATACTTCAAAAAGTTTATGGAAAGATTCATATTATCTTTTAATTCTATTTTTCCACAAACTTTTTGAAGTACCCTCATATATAATACACGTTTTTTTAATTTTTAATTTTTTATTATATGTGGTACAGAGTTATATTTCAATACAGGTATACAATGCGTGGTGATCAAATCAGGGTAATTAGCATATTCATCGCTGCAAAACTTAATTATTCCCTTGGATCTGAACATTTGATCTCCTCTCTTCTAGCCGTTTAGTAACATGCAGTTAATTATAGATGCCAATAGAACTTATTTTTCCTATCTAGCTATAGTTTTGTGTCCATTAACCAACCTCTCACTATCCCCCCTTCCCCTTCCTTATCCCATCTCTAGTAACCACAGTTATACTCTCTCCTCCTGAGAGCTCAACTTATTGCATAATATATATATGAGGGTACTTAAAAAAATACATACATACATACACACACACACACACACACATGCACGCACTTTGGCAGAAACACATGGCAGTGGCAACCAAGAATCCTCTCAGAGATTACTAAAGAGACAGCACCCCTATCCTTGACAGAGGACTTATTTAAAAGCTCTTTATGAACATTTATTTAGTAATATCTCTACATCACAGAAACTTTCTGCTCTTTAAAGAAGTCATTTTCTTGAAGGGATAAATAGCATTATACCCTGTAAACCCTATAAAATATTTATGGCTTTCATATGCATATATAAAAATACAAATGGTTCTTTAATTCTCAACTTTTTTTGTAGTTTAGCATTAACAGAGTCTTTCATCAATCACATTACTAATACATACCTTCTTTTTTCCATTTCATTCATTCAGCAAGTAGTTTTTGGGTACCTACTCTGCAGCAAACGCTATTCTATGAAATAGGTGAGAATACCATCTCAAATGCTGATAGTACAAGAAGATGATACAAGGTTTTTGTGGAAGACATTTCTCCTGAGTTCCAGATCCACATACACCTGTCCGCACAGACACAGCCACTTGGAGGATCTCTAGGCTCCTCAAACTCACTCTAAAGGTGAACACAGTGTTCATTCTATCAGTGAAGCCCAATCCTGTCCTTGTATTCCTCTCTCACCTGTGAAAACCTTTTCAAAATGTTAACCTGATCACAATTGCAGCCTTGTTGAAATATTCCATGGCTCTTATTCCTAAAGCAATATTAAAAAAAAAGATCTTGGGCCGGCCCGTGGCTCACTCGGGAGAGTGCGGTGCTGATAATGCCAAGGCCACGGGTTTGGATCCCATATAGGGATGGCCGATTAGCTCACTGGGTGAGCGTGGTGCTGACAACACCAAGTCAAGGGTTAAGATCCCCTTACCAGTCATCTTTAAAAAAAAAAAAAAATCTTGAACTGCACTTAAAAAAAAGAGAAGTGAGTAAGTCTGGGGAAAAGAGAGCATAGGCTGAAATGATGACCACAATGATGGCATTTAAAAAAATCTCATGATTTACCTTTATAATTCATAAAAATTTTGCATTTTAATCTATAATGTATCGTTATTTCTTTTTCCTATAAGATGTATAAAAATGCTTACCTTTTAACATTTACTCACCCAGCTGAATAGAATTCTCCCTCATAGGTCTTTGAATACAATTGCTTTTCTAGGTAAATGGCCTTATAGATCTCTGGCTTCATGGATCTCTGACACCCACACTATACTCAGACCTGGTTGTACAACGATCATGAGGGAGCAGTAGGCCAAGTGGTTAGGAACCTGGGCTCTGGAGTTTAATTGCTTATTTGAATACCAGCTCTGTTTGCTGGTTGTGTGATCTTGGGCAAATTATTTATCCCCTCCGAGCTTATAAAATAATGATTGTAATAGCATCTACTTCAGGATTATTATTAGGACTATGAAATGATGTAAGTAAAGGGCTCGGTTCCATCCATGTTGCTGCAAATCATAAGATATCATTTCTTTTTATAGCTGAATAGTATTCCATTGTGCATATATATACCACTGTTTTTTTTTAAAATCCATTCATCCTTCGATGGGCTTTTCAGTTGATTCAACCATCATGTTAAGTGAAGCAAATCAGGCACAGAAAAATACTGCATGAGCTCACTCATATGTGGAATCTAAAAACAAACACAATAAAAGGTGGTTCTCATAGAAGTAGAGAATAGAATAATGGATACGAGAGGCTGAGAGAGGAGGGGGCTCGGGGGGAGAAGTGGTAGATGAATGGGTACAAAACCATGCTGTCTACTGCAAGTGAATCATTATGTTTTATATGCATGTACTGAAACAATACACTGTGCTCCAAAAAAAAAAAAATTAATAAAGTTGGAAAAATAAAAGGGCTTATCCTGGTGCCTGGCCCGTAATAAGTGTTCCATGCATATTCAGGAGTGTCCATTCCTCTCCTGTTAGAGCCCCAAGAAACAACTTGCAATTTCTTGTACATGCCATGATATTTCACGTAGATCTGACTTTGACCTAGAATATTCTGCTTCCATGATAATTTAACACCAGGGAAGGAATAGGAGCAAAAAAATGTTTCCTAAAGGGGGAAAACTTCCTTAAAGGGGGAAAAACCCACAAAAACCCAACAACCCTGTGTCTGTTGAAAACAGGAGAGGGATAACATACATAAAATTCACCATGAGGATAGTGAAAAGTAAGTCTACTTTTTTTCTTTTAATGTAATAGTGCAAAAGATGCCTATTCTTCATTAGAATAGAAAATGAAACTGTGAGCATTCTTTCTTGGGAGAGATTGACGGGGTGTCACCAGTATCACAGTATTTGATGATAGGGCTGAGGATGACAGATGTCAGCTTATAGGCCACCCATGCCCTGTGTCTTCCCTGTCCCCTCCAGCCTATTCAGTTGTTGAATGTCTGCCATGCCTGTTCCTTCCCATCCCTTCCCCATCTATTTTCCATACACTTTTTTTTTTTTTTTCAAACACAGCTCAACCATTCATATATCACATCTTTCCTGGGGCCTTCACTGACATTACAAGTTCTGCTAAATTGAAATAAATAATGCATTAGGACTCTTTGGCCTGAGAAAAATTCTACTTAGCTAAATAATGTTGGCATTTTCATGCTGTGGACCTCACTGTAACCTTTATACATTCTAATGATAAAGCCTGCGTTCCGAAGGTACACTCTACCTCTTGGAGCCCCATGAGGCTCGGTTTCTATACAGAATCACACATAAGGAAGCATGGTCTGGCAGGCCAAAAATGATTTCATAATATATTCTGACTTTACTTTTATCTCTCCAAAAAATAGCAAAGAGGATTCAAATCCTACCTCAGAACAACTCTTACCAGAATCATTTTCTCTGCTCTTGTGCTCTCTTACTTTCAGCCTAAGAAGTTCCTACATTCCAGTCGCTTACATACCAGCCTCCAAAACACTCTCTTCAGCTTTGGTTCTGTGTGACTTTTCTTTTCATCTCATTACTTCATACTTTCCCTTTAAGTAATCCAATTTAGCTTCTTCATCCCTTCATCCCCCTGTTATCTTGTCCTGTCTGTCTCTTCAAGTCAGCAAATACTCTCTTTTAGTTGTAAGGAAGATTGGTGTGACTACAGCAATTGTAAATTAAATGGAGATTTAAAATCTGGTCCCCTTCAGCACATTTATTTAATTGTTTGCTCCTTCACTGGACTGGGAACTTGAGAACATGCCACATTTGCTTTCACATCTGCAGCATCCAACATAGGGCCTGGCACAGAATGAGACTCAATGATTGTGGAGTAAATGATGAAAATTATCTTCTCTAAAGGACTTCTTAAATAGAAATTCATAAAAAAAATGAGCTTTGTTTAATCTGTAACACAAAATCAAGAGTATAAACAAACTTTGAGTGATCTGTTGGGACTCAGATACCCTTATCCATAGATTGATTGTTGTGACATTAATGGGACAGAATAGGTTTACCACTTAGACAATCTCTTTCTTCATCTGTCTGGATACCATCTTTGTCCATGATATGTCTATTCATAGGTCACTATATGAAGACAGGAAAGAAATATTTTAGTTGATACCATACACAAACTTTGTGAAAAGTTTGAATTATGAGTTCAACTTTGGCCATGAGTTCAACTTTGGATTCTGAGTTTGGTCAAGTTCATGAAGTCAAAAAACTCAGTGGGAAGTAGGGCCATCCAAGGTTGACATCTCTGCCTTTTACCACAGACATAGTTGCAAAAGGGCATGGTCAAGTCATGCTGTCCACTTCCTCCTGGGCTCATCCTTCACCTTCAGTACTACCTGGATGGACATTTTCCCTTCCATTTCTCTGCCATCTTCACAGCCACAGCTCCTGTAATATTTGCTATTGAAGACTCTCGAGAAAATGAACATGTGAGGTTGTACAATAGGGGCTCCATGGAAACACTTGATTATTTAACTAGGCGGAAGTCCCTCGGCATCTTCAAGATGAGGAATTATTTAGTGGTTTGGTTTAATTCAACAGACATATATACAGTGCATGTTTGATTCAACAGACATATATATAGTGCATGTGATGGGGAATAGAAATTAGAGTGGGATTCTTGAGGAAAGAGACTCTATTTCTCTTTATATCTCCAACCAGTAGTCTAGTATTTGACCCACAGCTGCCACTCAGTAAGTGTTTGTTGAATGAAAGAGTAAATTATGTTTAATTTTATCCTCATGGAGCACATAATAAAATACCGAACGCACCGGAATTGGTATATACAGTAATAGAGGTGAAGTTACAGTGTGATGGGAGGAAACAGGAGGAGGAGATTAATGGTTGGTATGAAAAATCTTCTGAAACTTCCCATATTATATGCCCAAGTTTAACAGCAGCACTCATAAAATGAAAAGCCCTATAATATATTTATATGCCAAAATTTTGATTGCAGGTTGCTGTTCACAGAGGGAAACTAAACTTAGAAAGAAACTGCATGGGTTTTGATATGAAGGAAGAATATAGTTTTTAATAACATACTTATGGGAAAAACCAAACCCCAAAGGCAGCAGCAACCTCCATTCTCCTAAGACACTGGGTGGAGGATGTTTAACTAAATGAGGTTCTCATGCAGATTATAATGGAGTAGAGGAAAAAAGAGCACAACAGGGTAGAGTGAGATGACATGTGAAAGGAAGAATGATCAAACCTGACAACTCTTCAGTCCAGAAGAAATGCCTTTACTTTTCTCCCCAAAGCCTGCAAATTACCTTCCCAGAAGGTATTTAGCCCACATTTAATGTAGCGAAATAAAAGAGGCTCTACTGTCTCAAACTCTTTCTTGCTTAAAATCCACATCTTAGATCATTCATCTCTTCCTGCATTTGGAACCTCTGGTGTATGTGGCCTTGTCCTGGTAAGTTCATTTACAGGAGGATCTTCAGAGATGCATGAGCCATCCTGATCAACTCAGATGGATTGGAGCAGGTTTTTCTATGCCTCCTTACCCAATTGAATTTTTGTGTTATGAACACTGTTTCACACCTTTTACTTCTTTTCATTGTGGTCAGCTCTTTATAGTCAATAACAGGCAATAAAAGGTGAGACTTATTGTCTACTTTTTAATAGGCCTGTGCAATTAATCATACAATACAAAGCATTAACCTCAGGCTTAAAAACATTTTTTTTATATATATTTTGGAGAAAAAAATGTAATGAGATTTTTAATAATTCTTGAAAGCATCTTAAGCTGAGAATTAAGACTTCTCCCCAGGCTTAGGCTGGAAATTTTGGCTCTGGAATTCACTGGCATCAGCGATTCTTGCTCTAGTCTTTGGATGTTGAAATCTGGATTCAGATTATATAAAAAGGTTGCATTTCTTTTGCCTATCATCTTTAAAACATGCTTTTCTAGTTTTTGGGCAAAATTCTCACCTTCGAGTTCACTATTAAATTGAATAAACTGTCTGATATCTTGTGGAAATGGAAGCATGAGTATTTCAGGTAATTATGTAGTCTGTTAAATAACCAAACACAACATATGTGGGCTGTCAAGTTCCAAATAAGTGAAAGTAACTTAATGCTTCTTTGATTCAGAACTGTGGGGACTGTGGTGGTTACAGTTCAGGTTTATATCTGTGACCAGGCTTCTCCAGACTGCCTTCCCTTGAACACACCTTGCACTTTCCTGCCTCTTTCCTTGGTACACACGCTTCCTTTTCTCCAGAAATACTTTTCTTCTTCTTTCTGTTTAGATGTCACCTCTTCTGTGAAGTCCTTGTCCCCTCTACCAGAATCTCTCCCAATCCAACTACTTGCTATTTTATAGTCCCATGACATTTATTTTGTATTTTTTTTATTGTGGTAAAATACACACAACATAAAATATACTGTTTTAACTATTTTAAATGTACAATTGGGTGACATTAAGTACACCCACTCCATTGTGCAATGACGACCACCGTCCATCGCCAGCACTTTTTAAAATCTTCCCATTGTACCCATTAAACAATAACTCCCCATTGCCCCTCTTCTTAGCCCCTGGAAATCACCACTCTACTCTTTGTCTTTGTGAATTTGACTATTCTAGGAACCTCATATTAGTGGAATCATACAGTACATGTCCTTCTGTGACTGGCTTATTTCTCTTAAATTAATGTCTTCAAAGTTCATCCATGTTGTAGTATGTGTCAGAATTTCTTTACTTTCTAAGGCTGAGTAATATTCTATTGTATGTAAATACCACATTTTGTGTATCCATTCACCCATTGATAGACACTTGAGTTTCTGCCACATTTTGGCTATAATGGATAAGGCTGCTGTGAACATTGGTGTACAGATATCTGTTCAAGTCCCTGTTTTCAATTCTTTAAGTATATACACAGAAATGGAATTGCTGGATGTCTTAGCCTGTTTTCTGTTGCTTATAATTTACTCAGAGTATCTGCAACTGGGTAAATTATAAATAGATGAAATTTATTTCTTACAATTTTGGAGGCTAGGAAACCCAAGGTTGAAAGGGTGCCTCTGGTGAGAGTTTTCTTTTCGGTGGGGACTCTGTAGAGTCCCGAGGTGGTACAGGGTATCCCATGGCAAGAGAGCAAGAGTGTACTAACGAGCTAGCTCAGGTCTCTTGTCCTCTTCTCCTATGGCCACCCATTCCACTCCCATGATAACCTATTAATCCATTCATGAGGGGAAAGTCCTCCTGATCCAATCACCTCCCAAAGGCTCCACCTTGCAACACTGCCACATTGAGGATTAAGCTTCAGCATGAGGTTTGAAAAGAAAATTCAAGTCATAGGATAGATCATATTCTATTTTTAAATTTTAGAGGAAACACCATACTGTTTTTCACAGCAGCTGTGCCATTTTACTTTCCTACCAGCAGTGCTGAAGGGTTCCATTTTCCTTATCAACACTTTTTCTTTCTCTTTCTCTTTTTCTCTCTTTCTCTTTTTCTCTCTTTCAATAGCCATACTAATGAACATGAAGTGAAATCTCATGTTTCTGATTTGTATTTCCCTAATGTGATGTTGAGCAACATCCCTGGTGATGTTGAATATCTTTTCATGTGCTTATTGGCTATTTGGAGAAATGTGTTCTTTGGAGAAGTGTCTAAGTCTTTTGCCCTTGTTTTAATTAGATTGTTTGTTCTGTTGTTGAATTGTAGGAGTTCTTTATATATTCTGGATGTTAACCCCTTATCAGGCATGCGATTTGCAAATATCTTCTCCCATCCTACGAGTTGCCTTTTTACTGTATTGATAACATACTTTGATGCACAAAGGTTTTAATTTTGATGTAGTTCAATTTATCTGTTTTCTTATGTTGATCGTGCTTTTGGTGTCACATCTAAGAAGTCATCAACAGATCTCATACCATGAACATTTTCGCCTGTTTTCTTCTAGAAGCTTTATAGTTTTAGCTCTTATGTTTAGGTCTTTGACCCATTTTGAGTTAATTTTTGTGTATGGTGTCAGTAAGGCTCCAACTTCCAACTTCATTCTTCTGCATGAGGATATTCAGTTTTCCTAGCACCATGTGTTGCAAGCTTCCTTAATATTTTGCACATACGTTTATAATTATACATTTTTCTATTTAGAGGGTTGTTCTTATAAACTGGCTCTAATACCAGAGTAGGGCATACAAGGAAAGGAAGCCCTGATTTGTAGCATTTGCCAATTTCCCTTGTGTAAAAACTCTGCCATGGCCAAATTCAAGCTCCTAAAATGATATCACTGAAACATGGAGTTAGGAAGTAATACTAGCTTAAGGAGTAGAGACCCCTGGAATTATTTTACTTTGTATTTCCAGCACCTGGCACATACTAAACTTAAATGTCACTTCTTAAATTTTTATTTGACAAATATTTTTGAATGCCTTCTATGTGTCAGACAATTGGCAAGGTGCTGGGTACACAATGATTAAAAAAACAAATGCATGGTACCCAACTTCATGCCTCTTACAATGCAGACAGAGGAGAAATAATACAGAAGTTAACCAGAAAATAGACAATAATTGCTTATTATAAGTAAGATGAAGTATATAATGATATAATTGCTTAAACTGTTCTCTCTGAAAAAGAAAAGCAGTTGGGGGGATGGAGCAAGCATGTACGATGCTTCTGTACATGGAGGGAGAGAAGAAACTGATTATGCAAAAAGCTGGGGAAGAGCCTTCCAGGCAGGGGGAGCAACAAGCGCAAAGACCCTGAGGCAAATGACAACAGAATCTGAGAGGAACTCAAAGGAGGCCCGTGTGGTCAAGTTAGAGGGAGAAGGGCAGAGTGGCCCACAATAAGGTTGGAGAAGTTGGTGGGGGCCAGATCATTCATGGCCTTGGAGGCCACTGTTGGGAATTGGACTGTATTTAAAGTGAAATAAAAAGCCATTTACGAGTTCTAAGAAGAAAGAAGGCATAATTAGATTTTTTTAAATAACTTTTTTTTCTGGCTGTGTATATAGAGTGGATTAGTTGAAAGCCATTGATGAAATGGGGGTTCAGTAAAGAAGTTTTTGAAGTGCTGCAAGTGAGATAGAGAGATTTGAAACCTTACTTTGAAGGTAAAATAGAGAGGACTTGATAATGAATTAGGTGCCAGGGGTTAAGGGGTCAAACTGTCCTTTAGTCAACAACTTTGAGAAAAGAAAGTTAGAAAATACAGTTCATTCATTTTGAGAAATTGTGTGATCAGCCCTGAGCTCGGCACATTGAGTGATATAAAAGAGGTAGACCGCAGTCTCATACACAGAAATTTACACTGTAGTGGCACCAGGACTTGCAACTTGTAATAATCCGAGTGTGTAAAGGCCTAAACTAATGGTTTATTTGAGGTTGAGAGTAAACGTGTGAACAGAATTCTGAGAACAAAGATCCTAGTAGGTTAGAGACAATAATTTCATAGGGTTGAAGTTTATGAAGAAAGTATAGGACTCAGATGCGTGGAAAGAAGGATACTGAGGACTTTACAAGCATGGGCAGCTAGAAAACCACAGAACCTGTCTGGAGAGAGTTACATGTGAGGTAGACGAGAAGGCAGCTGGTTCAACTGCACAGCTGCTGGATCTACACTAGTAGAGGGCTAATAGGAACCAACTTTAGTATCAGCAGAGCTTTTGGTGCTTCACAATGTTTAAAGTGTTTTCCCTTGATTTATTTCATTCAGTTTTCAAAGGAAGGCACCAGGATTATGTCCTTATTTTATAGACTGGAGATGGATTATCGCAATGGTGAGGTGTTTCGCTCAAGAATATATGTCCAGGGGTTGGATTAGAATGGGAACCCAAATCATATTCTCTTAGCTCTTCTTTTTCCCTATAAAACTTGTTTTTCTGTGGCAGAATCAAGATTAGTGATTTGGGTATATATCCTTTTTTAAAAATTTTATTTTGAGGGGAAGGAGGGAGAAACATGGATGATTTTTTAAAAATGTAAAGTTGTAACAAATCCATTTAAGTTTGAAAACCATGCCAAGGTTGGGTTTGAGGGAATTGATCATGTTTACTTTCAGGTCCACATAGAATATATCTTTTTTTTTTTTTTTTTGCATTACTCAGATTCCAGGAAGCCAGAGGCCAGAGTTTCTAAGAGGCCTTTAACACTTACTCTCATCCTGACTCAGTGTTCTAAGTTATTTATGAAATCACTACCAGGGAAACAAAACAAGCCTTGTCATGAAGATTTCCTTCTGAATTAACTGCATGGTTGGATAAAGCTCAAAGCCAGTGGTTACTATGACCAGCTTCAACAGACTTCACTGGAATTCCTGAATAGCCAAAATGTAATTTTTATATTACTTACTGATGATCTCAATCTTCTTTTGGTCATCTTGTCTGTATGGTGGTTTTAATAAAGATTCTAAAAGAATTTTGCATATATCTTCTCAAGAATGTGGTGATTAACATTAATCTTTAAAGGGTTAAAATGCACTTTACATGATGACCATATCTCATTAGATATGACTCTCTGTACTTTCTCTATGGAGCCTTAGTGTATGGGAATTACAATTTTCTTGAATTCTGAATTTCTTAATTGGACATGATACCCTACTATAAAATGGTTGTGTGTAGCTCATATGTGTACACATGTGTGTCTATCCATCCACAAGAATCATACTTGCTTCTTTTAAATTCAACAAAGATTTATTAAAGGTTTACTAGGAACAAGCCTTTTAATAATGGACACAGAGAACTTTAAACCCAGCATAGAATGTAATGAGTATAATAAACATGAAGGATAGGGAGGTATGGAAAATCAAAGAAGTAAGGATTCCCTGTGGTCGAAAGGATCAGGGACTATTTTTGACATTTAAGGAGCATCTAGAAGAATGCATAAGATTTTCTCAGGCAGGTCATACTCAGCAGGAAACAGTGAGGACTTAAGGCTCAGCAGTGAGAAAGGGATAATGTGTTCGGAAAACCAGGAACAATGAAAGCTTACACATTCTTTGGATACAGGTTGGGTGGTAGAATGTAATACTGGAAAAATGTTTAGATCAGAATAAAAAAAAGTGAACTTAATTTGGTAGGTGATGTAGAACTATCGAAATACGCATGGGATAGAAGTGCTGGAAAATCACATAGACTTTGTTATACAGATGGAATTGGAACAGAGAAAATTAATTGTTGCAGAATTGACTGAGAGAGAACTCTAAGAATCCAAGTCAGCGAAAACAAGGCCTGATCAAGATAATGGCAGCTGAGAAGAAAGAAGGCATGGGTGGGATAGACAGTGATGCATAGCTGATTCATGGTCAGCTGTGGTTATTTCTGCCCAAAGTATATTTAGTCAAGCATTTTTTACCTTTTATCAATGCAATATGTTTTCCACTCAAGTGCCGTTTTCTAATCTGACTGCCATCCTGTATGAGATTGAAACTGAGAAGCGGAGGCAGAGCAGCTTCAATTTTTTCCTGTGCTCACTGGGCTAATTTTGCTGAGCATTTGCTTTCTCCTTGACTGGTGAGGGATTTCTAAAGCTGCGGAAAAGGACAGCCTTAACCTAAAGGGCCATCCTTTAGTTAACATTATATAAACATAAGGTGTTAGTTTGTATAGAAACAAAGCCATGAGGCCAGGGCAGAAAATTGTGATGAACATCAAGAAGTTAGGGAAAGGTCCAGAAGTCAATGTCAAGCCTCTGTCTCCTCCTCTTATGAAAATCTTCACGAGCCATTTAGACCAACACTTGGTAGCTCAGTACTGAGTCAACTGTCACCTGTTATTGACCCAGGCTTAGCATGATAACCTGCTCCTACCTTGATCTTTGTTTTTAAGGCTCTGTGCTAGTAACCTTTCTGCTCCCTGTTTCGCCTTAGTCTGGGACCATGCCTTATTCTTTTCTGTTCTGATTCACTGACTCTGAATGTGAGTCCAGGCTCCTGATACTTCACCTGATGAGTAATTTACTTGGATAGCTGGTATCGCTGCTATGGTCTGAATGCTTGTGTCTCCTCAAAATTCATATGTTGAAACGTAACTCCCAAGGTGATGGTATTAGAATGTGAGCCCTTTGTAGGTGATTAGGTCATATGGGCTCTCCCTTTATGAATAGGACTAGTCCCCATGTAAAAGAGACCCCAGAGAGCTTGCTAGTTCTTTCTACCATGTGACAACACAGCTAGAAAGCACCATCTATGAACCAGGAAGAGAACCTTCACCAGATGCTGAATCTGCCAACACCTTGATCTTGAACTTCACAATCTCCAGAACTGAGCAATAAATTTCTGCTGTTTAAAAGCTATCCAGTTTATGGTATTTTGTTATAGCAGCCTGGATGGAATAAAACAACCACTTACCCTGCTGCTTCATGTTGTTAATCTTTAATGGAAATGCCATATTCTCCAGGCCACGTGCAGCCTCCAGCTGCAACTCCTCTGTCACTCTGCCTAAAAAAGGGCTCATTTTCTCAAATCTGAGCCACTCAAAGGACTCCTGTGATGTTACTAGCTTTGTCTGCTGATTGTTGAGTTCAGACAGAGAAGAGAAAGTTTCCAGAAGTCAGGCCCAAATGAGGAGCTATGGAGATGAGGGATAATCTTTTGCAAGAGATAGAGGAATGTGAAAACAAACTTCGCCAACTTTGTAATTTGCTCATTTTCTTAACATAGAAAGCTCAACCTCCAGTCACTTGTCTAGATGAGAAGCAGACTCCAGACAGTCCTTGTTGTCCTTCTTTTCCTTTATTAAAAATAAAACAGGGATGTGTTTTTATAGTCATGTAATCTGTAGCACAATTCAGTCTAACCCAATGTATTTTCTTGATGTAGGACTGTAAAAAGGCAATTCTTTCACTGAAATGGTAGGGATGGGGTGGGCAGTGGTAGAGGGCATCGTTTGTGTTGATGCAATGTGATTACCGTGAGCACATGCAGGCTCAGTTTGATTCTCCTTGCTCATATAGGTAGGTTAGAGTGTTTTTACCATTTATATTAGTAATGCAAATCGTCTGAATAATGTATAGAGGTAATACTCTGTGAGTGATGTGCATTGTGTAGACTAGCGCTATTTTTAAGGAAAAATATTTAATTATTTGCAGCAGACTAATTGAATACTGTGATGGTAGCCTGCCTCTTCATTTGAAAGGAGGAAGAAACCACTCATTCCTGAGTGGTGCTGAACCAGATCGTCTTTCACATATTATTCTAGTTAGATGTTTTGATTGTCTCCAAATGCTGTCTAGGTGGCAATGTGTACAAATGTCTCCTCTCTTTTGTTTTTCTCTTTGAGGAATATAGAAACCCAGCTATATTTCTGTTGTGGGGGTTAGGGAGCATTTTTGTGTAGTTGGGAAATAACATATTTCAGTGAGACTAGGCATTACTAAAACTTAAAGGTGCAAATCTGAAATCACTACTCAATAGACTAGGAAATATTCAGAAGAAAGGGAAAAGTCTTCATCTGTAATAGGCAAAGTAATTAATATTGACAATAAAGCTGGCTGCCTGTTAGAAGATAGAGATAAGAAAATAATCTCCTAAAACACATTACTTTAAGTGTTAAATGAGGAAAGTACTGTGTAGTATGGAGAAAATATGAGGGGCATTTAACCATGCCTCTAGGAGTCAGAAAAGGAAAAGAGAAATGTCCAAGCTGAGATCCAAAAGAGGTATAGGAATTAACCAGAGCTTTGGGTGTAGAACAGCTTGTGGAAAGTCCTGGAAACAAGATAACTGAAAGAAATGCAATATTAGCAGTGCAGAGAACCTTCAGGGAGTGGACTAGGAGTGAACCATGAGGCAGGAGAAGTGGAATCGTTAGGGGCTTTGCAGGCCGTACTGAGGGGTTGGACTTGATCCTACAGCGTAACAGGAACAACTGAAGTGTTTTAAACATGGAAGAGACATGATTAGGAACAGTTCTATGTAAAGAATATACTTACATGACCACTCCATCTCTGCAGGCTTCCTAGCCCCAAAGGATGGTTTTTATGTATGTTTTAATTTGGCATGGGATTCAAGCTCAGATGTTTCAACTTATCTAAAGTCAAATGTCAATTTAAAATTACTGTTTACGGAGTGAACTGTCTTTTTAGTTTGGATGTTTTTCCTTGCTGCTTTGCCCTAGTAAGCACCATAATCTTGGGTCTCTATTTAGATGTCCCATAGTGGATACTCTCCTCATTTAGAATGTGAGCTGGTAGGTTCTAGTAATCCCACAAAAGGAAAATAAATGCTTGGAATGTCTGTGCCTGTCACAAAATCTATTACAGAGATTCACAAATTTTGTCCAAAAATATTCTCTAATGTCTTCTGTTAACATCTGGGTGAGACCCTCATCTAAATACTAACATGTCTTTGACACCTGCGAGTCTCCTTTTCAGCAGAGAAGGTAGGCCCAAGATTCATCCTGTATGCAAGCAGCTGCCACAGAAGTAGGGGAGTCTGAGGCACATAGCCCCTGGTGGCATTCCAGGACCAAAATCCTAAATGAGCAAAATTGGGAAGTTGTAAAAATTAGGAAATCTGGTCATTAAGTTTAGGTCATTGCAAAGGAGTTAGCACCCCATGTCTGTTCCATTTGTATACTAGGGATTCAGCTCTCCTTTGAGTTTCTTGGTTAAGGTGATTTATTGCCATGCCTCTGTGGAAAGAGAAAGTTTTTGGTTTTCCTGAAATAGGAGATGAATTTCTATAGTCATATACAATAGAGTCTTGTCTTGAGTGCATTCGATGTATCACTAAACTTTCAGCATGTGATTTGGGTGTGGCATGATGTTTTTATCTTCAGTGGTGTTTTTTTTTTTTTTTTTTTTTGGTCTTTTTCGTGACTGGCAAGGGGGTCGCAACCCTTGGCTTGGTGTCGCCGGCACTGCGCTCAGCCAGTGAGCGCACTGGCCATTCCTATATAGGATCCGAACCCGCGGCGGGAGCGTTGCTGCGCCCCCAGCGCCGCACTCTCCCGAGTGCGCCACGGGGTCGGCCCTTCAGTGGTGTTTTATATCTACCTTTAGAAGAAATCTTTTCATGGCAGAAAAATATATAACATGCAAACCAAGATTTTACTAATGTGCCCTCCTGTTGTCTCTTTCTCTCTTTACAATGGCCTAAAGAATGCTTCTCCTGGATGTAGTACAGGTAGACTCAGGGCTGACTCTGGGACCTAAATGGATGTGCTGGAAAAAAACAACAATCAAACTCATGGTTTTAAAAAACAAATATAAGTTTCTCAAGGATTATACTGTTGATCTAATACAGACAATGAAATCCTTTAAAAGCTAAAGCTTGAATCACAGAACAAATGACAAAGACAGGCACAAAAACATAGTGTCTGTAATCTCTATCAAGGCGGAGAATATATTTGTGCTTTGGCAATTGTTTGATTTCTTTTAATTTCCCTCTCATCTTCAGAAACATTAGATTTTAAAGTTAAACAATAAATAGATACATTTTTTTCCTGAGTTACTACTCTGAGCACAGTCATTAATGTAGCCCTTGACTGATACTTGTCTTTAAATCCAGTAAATTCCTCTGAGGAGCTCACATTTTAGAAGTAATGCACACATTAAATCCATGGAAAATAGCTATTAAGGCCATATCTTCACAGTACAAATACACGGACTGTCTACCAAATATCAAGATCATTTGCAAAGGAAATTAATGTATAAATGGTAACTATATATTCTCTCTAATAGTAAGAATATGCTTTTTCTTTGTGCATAGAATGCCCTCTGATTCTGGAAGGGAAGTATAGATCATTTGAGTTTGCTCAATATTTTGAGATGTATTTAAATCTAGATACATTCTTTGGATAGCCCTAGATCTATCTTTGTGTTGTGCTGGTAAATGTGTAATAATTGGTTTCCCAGAAAAAGAAAATAATGAAAGAAAGAAAGGAAGGAAGGAAAGAAGAAAGAAAAGGCCCTGATTTGTAGTGTTTGCCAATTTCTATGGCTTGTTTCAAGCTACCAATGAGACATCATGGCATACAGAGTTGAGAAAAAGATGAACACAATTGACCCTTGCAGGATAGTAAGATGTGGCACCAGCACACCATTGGCCATAACAAATTCTCATGCCTCCAAATCCAGTCATAGTGCTCAATGCTATTTAGGCCTGAGTTTTGTAGATTTAAATATATCTGTGATAATTTTAGATAGTCTCCTCTCTCTCTCAGCTACAGACTTAAAAAATTAAATCATCCCTATATAGTACGTACAAGAACAAGACATTCTGCTAGGTATTATGATTAATAGTAGAAGACATTAGATACTGGTCAGCTGCCAAAACAAGAAAAAGATGTTTAAGAAAATGCTTGTATTTAAAGAATTTACCATTTGATTTGGGATACTAAACATCCATGACATCATAAACCACAGTATTGAAATGGTATAAGTAACAGTTTAGGAAAATACAAATACATAACAGATAGGTAAGAGAAAATTAACTATCAAGTGATATGTGCAGTCAGTAATTACCTGATGAGATGAGAGTTTGAACAATTCTAAGGGAAAGCTTTATGAGGAGGTACATTGGAGAGACTTGATGTATGAGTGGCATTTGGATGTGTGACATCCTCTAAGAAGGCATGGAGATGAGACAATACATCTTAGCAAATAATGACCAAACAACGAGGCAGGAGCCGAGCACTGGTGCAGACATTTCAACAACACTGGCTGATGGTTACTGCGTAGTTACTCTGTGCCAGACACTGTGCATAGCTTTATATATATTAGCTCATTTGATCCTCATTAAAACCCTATCAGGCCCATTGCTGAGAGTATTGTAAGACAATACACGTTTCATAAATGAGAAAACTAGGGCCGACCCGTGGCGCACTCGGGAGAGTGCGGCGCTGGGAGCGCGGCGACGCTCCCGCCGTGGGTTCGGATCCTATATAGGAATGGCCGGTGCACTCACTGGCTGAGTGCCGGTCACGAAAAAGACTAAATAAATAAATAAAAATAAATAAATGAGAAAACTAAAGCTTAACCTAGCAGCCAGGGCTTGAATTCAGTTTTGCTCCCAAAGCTCATGCTAAATTGGGAAGCAAAGCTAGATAGGATAAAATTATCAAAGCTTTGAATATCAAAAAAAAAAAAAAAAAAAAAAAAGGACTCGTGATGTTGTCATGCAGGGTGATATCATATAGAAAACCAATAATCAAACCTTGGAAAACTTGATCAAAAAGTGAAATGTTCAAATGCCCTTTCCTTTCTGCCTGTGATATCTTTCTCTTTTGATTTTGGTGTCCATTTATCACTAACAGGGACATAATGTGTGCAAAGGCCAAATATTACAAAAGTTTGAGACAATGTCTTATGAGTTAGGCAAGTCTGTAGCCAACTTTTGAAATAAACACAAAGATAAGACTTCAATAATAGGAGTCAATGGCTTCTTCAGACATCTCCTGAATTGTGTTTTTATAAAGTTAACAAAGCAGGTTGAAAAAAAAAAGTCAAAGAACCAGGCTTTCCTTTCATTTGCATGATGCATATGGACAACAATTGAGCATTTATTCCTAATTGTGTTGACAAGTCATTTGCCTTTATATAAAGTTTATTAGCTTTGTGAAAACTTTTTTGTCCCTCACTGTCAGGAAGCTTTTGATGAATAGGAGTCTGGAGAAGAAAAAAATACATTCTTTTGGATAAGCAAAAATATCCTGGCCTATACTCATTTCTCTCAGACAGTAAGAAGAGAAGCTATTAGATTTTTGATGAGATTCCTCTGGAAATAAAAAAAACTGCTTATTTAAGTAAAGAAAGTCTGTGTAGTTTAAAGATAACTATTTAGTATCCAAATCATTAAATATATTGCCAAGTAACCTTTTATAAGATACTTATAGTGCCTATGAAATACCTTTAAAATGCAGGGGAAGGAAGATTTTTTTTTTTCTTTCTGTCTTTCTGAAAGAGAATGAAGAGAATGAAACTGCTTTGTAATTTATAGATAATAAAAAAAGGTAGTAAATATTCATTTTTGTTTTGATTGTTAAATAAACCCACCAAGGTTCTAATTTTCTTATTAGTTATAAAATGGTCTTTATTCTGTTAGGCACTTCTCTCCTTTTTTCCACACAGAAAAGGAATCATGAAAAGGAATTTGCATTTTGCAATAAGCACATAGACCAAATATTACAAAAGTTTGAGATAATGCCTTACTAGTTGAGTAATTCTAACAACCTTAAGTTGGAAAAACCATTTAAAAAAGCAAAGCACTGCTGGTTACTGAAAAAGCTTCAATTATGTAAGACATCCTTTGGGTCAGTGGTTTTAAAGCTTATGTATGTTGTGGACCCATTTCGGAATCTGATGGAAGATATCATCACAAATATACACAATTTTTCATACCATTTTAAAGGATATGCTAACTGTTTGAAGTCCATCTATGGATCCTCTTGGGTCCAATCATAATAGGTTTTCTTGGAACACCATCTTATATCTAATTGATATCTAGTATTCTTATACCTAATATCTATCTATATTTAATTTCTAATTTACAGCAAAATAATTCAACCAGCCTTCACATTTAGTATTTTTCTCTTTTTATTCAATTTAGGTTTTTAAAACATTTCATTACAGAATGTTTAAAAAAATCTTCTGTAGAACCCGAGGTTTATAAAAGTATGATTTATTCACTGCCATGACTCCCATATTTTTGTTGACTGATTCTAGGATTATTTGAAGCTTAATTTTAAGCTTGTACTCTATAAAAGTTTACACTAGTCTCTAGTTTATGGGAAAAGAAAGAACTATTTTATTTTAAAGTTGCTGACCATATAGTTTTATGATCATTCTAGTTAGCTTTGTACTCGATATTAGAAGAACTGTGGAGCCAACATTTCAGAGAGTTTAGTACAGAAAGGAGGCAAGAAAATCTTTAGAGTGGTATCCGGGCACTAAGGTTTGTAAAAGCATAACAATTAAAGGATTTTCTCAAAATTGATGTCTTAATCACAAAAGCCAACAGCTACAAGCTCTAGAACTTAAGACAAGCAAACAAAAAACTATTTTGACTGTATCTAGCAGCCAGATTAGCTTCAGTAAAACAATGTTACGATCGCAGCTCATTCTGCATTCACTTTTCTTCATGCATTTCTAGTGACTAGGACAAGACAGCGTGCCTTTGACACAGGCTACCCGATGTCCACTGTATGCACCATGCGAGAGTCCTGGCATATGGATTCATTATATGTTTTGCCACCTACTGTAAAGGCTTCCTTCAATAATCTGTAGGGATAACTAATCCCTGGGGGGGAGAGTGTGTGTGTGTGTGTGTGTGTGTGTGTGTGTGTGTGTGTGTGTGTGTGTAATTGACTCACAGGCATGTGGACCAGGACCAGGAGACCACTCTCTATATAAAACTCTAATGTTGTAAAATCACCCCTTGCCAATCCTATCCAAGCTACTCTATCAAATTTTGTTTTCCTTCTTCTCCTCCCTACCTCCCCCCAGTGTACCCACAGTTATAAGTGAGTCATTTGAAGGGAAGATAGTCTTTATCGGGGATGAGTCTCCTCTGTGTCTGTCTCCCTGGCCTTTTTCTCTCTTAGTGTTACAGCTCATCAGTGCTCTTTGTTGTAACAGATAATAGATTACAGTCCCACTGGTTTGCCACTTCCTTCATGCTCAAGACGATGAGGCCTGGAAAAGAGAAGACAGTTATTTGGGCAATTAGGTGGTTAAGCTTTGCTAACGATCTTTACTTTTTGTGCTAGTGACTGTGCTGGTGAGCTTTTGAAAGGGAATAAGTGAACATGAAAGTAGGTCTTCCCAGTGTTCTAGCACAGCAATTCTCTGCTTTTGATACCAGTGCAAGAGGATTTGAGGCTTTTAGTCACTGCCCAATTTCAAACAATTGTGCACTTTTACTTGTACTTAAATCTTGGATTGGCTCTCACTCTACTGATTTCTTGTTCTTTTATGTAATCTTCTCATATGTGTGCACCATTTGCATGTTTTAACAGGAACAGCAAGAACAGTTTGTCTTCTGAGAGTGACATTGTCTGCTGATAGGACACAGATTAATTTAGTTGGTAGAGAAATGCACACAAAGAAAAAGCTTTCTTCAGGGAGACGCAGTGGGCTAATCCTACCTCTAATCCATTCACTAATATGTGAATGACTTTGGACACACTTCTTCGATATTCTGCTTGTTTTCTTCCCTGTGGAAAAAAAAAAATTAGGAAGACAACCTGCAGGCAAAAGGAATGTCATACAATGGTTCCCAAGCACTCAAGAATATTAAAAGAAGTAGCATTGAGCATTGATGATACTGCTAGTTCCAGGATATTCTTATGGTAAATTATCAAACAATCTCAACTGGTTGCTGTTTGGATCATTCAAAGGATGTTCATAATTTGGGGGAGAAATAAAATGATGATTGAGTAATTAATTGGGATATAGTAGAAAAGGTACAGGTGCATGCAGGTTAAATCAATCTCACAAAGGAGTTAAGGAAAAAATAAATCTGCCCTACTTTTTAAAAAACCTGGTATAAATAAAAGCCAGATTTTAAAAATTGTGTTTACAGATGATAATACACCTTTTATTCAAATCTTGTCACTCATGGGAATGTGTGCTTATCAGTGAGAAGATAATGGTTTAAATATATGACGTAATACAAATAAATATGTGGTAGGGGTTCAAAACAGGAGTCTTATTAAATATACACTGGGACTTGTTATAGTCTTTTAAAATTGGGCTTTAAATGTTTCAATGTTTAAGGATATTAAGCAGTTGATGCTAAAATTTTCACAGTGGTATATCCTCCATACTCATATTTCTACCCAGTAAGGAAAGCCACGGGTGGGAGGGAGATTTAGCTTACAAAGTAGGATTCTGTCAGATTAAGGCAGTCATAAATTTTAGCCACCTTGGCTCTTCATGGAAAGGTCTTGCCTCTGAGTATCTGAAGAATAAATTTGGGAAATCTTTTAGCTATAGCCTTACAGCTGATTTCTAAGGTGACGAGCATTCAAAACACAGACAGTTTTAGAAATCAGAATTAACACCTTGAATTGTTTCTGGAAGCCAAATGGAAGTCTTCAAAACTTCTGGTGCCCAGTTGAGGTCACCCTGTTACCAGTTTCCTGGACAGATGTAGCTCCAACATTCTCACCAGTTAAAGTTTCTTTCTGGTAGCCTTGCATAGTTACTGAGAGTGGCCGTATGTAGGGCACCTAGCTATACTCCAGCTAAGAAATCAGACTGCCAGAGCCAACAGCGGCCATAGTAAAGCCAATTTATTTCCTCTCAGACCAGACCAGGCTGCTGCATAGGACTCCACCCACATGTTCCTGGCCTCTTTCTGAAAGAGGGCAAAAATCCACACAACTTATTGCACACTTAAACTTTCATCAGATTAACCAACTCAAGTCAGCCTGACCACTTCTGATAAGGCCACTGATTGGGTTTTAGGGTCAAAGTCAGAAGCAGCAAGACAAGGATGACAGAAGGAGGAAAGAGTTGTTTATTCTGGAATTCCTGGGTTTTTAAGTCCTGAAACCTTTCAAGGGAAGGAAAATAATCATCAGTGGAATGACAGGTGGATAAATTAAGGAGCCTGGGGGAAAAGTAGTTCTAATAATCAGTGGCCTTTGCCTGGCATAATTAGGCACTCCCTTCATGTGTTGTGTGTGTAAATGTGTGAACGTAATAATCCAAGTAGAAACATGGGTTAACAGCATTGCACATTTATCTTCATCTCCTACATGAGAAAATAGTAGGGTAACACAAACAAAAGAGGTTTCAAGGAAATCAGTTTGGCAGGGCCACATTAATATTTGAGTTGATTAACAAACACAATATCCTGCTTTAAGTTTAGTCTGCAGTAACTTGGACAACTTTCAAAATGTTCAAGTGTTATAAAATAAATACTTAGCTGCATTCTCTTGGCCACAAATTCCAAATTATGTGATAAGACAACCTAAAGAGCTTTATCCCTTCTTGATGAATTTCCCAATTTTATCTTGAATTCCAATTTCAAAGAAATCATCATATTGCCTAAGTTTTGTGGGGTTGTTGCCATTCCTGTCACTTGCCAAGTGTAATCTACAAGTTCATTAGCTGAACCACAAATACTTCGTATTAACCATGTTCTTAAGATTTAAAAAACAAAAGTAGATAAGGAACTTACTGTAAAGTCTTTGTCATTTCCCTATAAAAGGAGAGCCAAAAAAGGCACTTTTCTAAGAGGGGAAGAAAAAAAAAAAATCTTGGGAACTTAAACTCTTTGGCAGTGCCTAGTTTTTTCCTGAATTCCTTTAATAGAGAAACTCTGTGGCTTGGCACATTCTGCACACGGTATGGTGTTTTCAAGGCATTTGTACTCATCCTGGCTCTAAAGTGTAGAGCTTTACTCAGTAACCAGGTCTTTGGGACAAACAGACAGGAAGAGGGATAATCATAAGGAAAGGCAAGTTCACAAAATTGCTGAGATAATTTAACATCTTACATGGCCAAACCCACATAGATGAAGTCATTTGCATGCTGCTGCGGACATGCCTTTTCCATAATCCCTGCCACTGACTCACTGCATGTAGTCATAAACATTCTTTGGACCTCATTGTCCCCACCTGTAAAATAGGGATAAAAGTATCAATCACATGGACAATGGTGAGATGAAATTGTTTTTAAAGGTCTTTGATCGTGTCAGTGAGTGAAGTCCACATACCTGTGTTCTTTGTATTAGCTGCACAGTGTTCTTAAGAAGCACATGGAGGGCCAGCTGGTAGCTGAGTTGGTTAGAGTGTGGTGGTGATAACACGAAGGTCCAGGGTATGATCCCTGTACCAGCCAGCCACCATAAAACAAAACAAAACGAAAAAGCAAGAATCTGCATATGGACAAGCAACTATCTCTGTAATGTTTTCAGAGTTTCTCTGGTGTTACGTGCATAGTAAATATTTTATTAAGTTCGATGAAAAATGTGACTAGCCCTTTTATATACTGTCATAAAAATTCTCGCTTTGGGTCATGTTACAAAATAGTTTCCTTTCACTTTTGTGATTCTGCCACTTTGTGATTCTGGTGAATTATTGATCTTTCAGTAATCCTCATGTTAAAAGTACACTGTGTCAACAGAAACTTCCACTCTGGCATTTACTATCCTCCTTACCTGACTTTTAATTCTTCTATAGCACTTCTCTTTCAATATACTTTATAATTTGATTGATGATGTTAATTGTTTGTTGTATCTTTCCCCACTAAAATATGATCTCTAGGAGTTCACATATTTGTATTTCGTTCCATGATATATTGCCAGTATCTAGAACATCTTCTGACATAGAGTATGGTTAAATGGTTCCATTGAATAAATAAAGTGCCTGTTTGGATTCCAGCTTCTACTCAATTTCCACAGCTCAGAATTTCATTTCACTTATACTTTTGAGCTAATCTGGCCCTAAATTCATCCACCAACCCAAGCTTCCTTCCTTCTCTCTTACTTTCCTGCTTTCCTTTTATCTGTCTGCTCTCAGCATCTAGTCTGTCTAGGTTTTACTCTTTCATTATCACCTGAAACTTGGTTTTGACACTTTCTTCTAACTTTTAGTTGTGATTTGCTGATTAAATGCTACCATAACCTGGCAAATCATTTGTCCGAAGAAGAATTATATAGGCACAATCAATAACTGCAAAACGGCTGCCAACATTTCATATGAAGAACTTACGTGTGGATGCTGGAATTGATAGTCCTCAGGACAGTGTGCAACAAATGGCCCTTCCGGCATCTGATCATCTTCCAGCAAGAACAGCACGTGCACTGACTGATGTTACTATGCCTTTTAAACTTTCGACTCATTTCAGATATGTCTGAAAGTAATGTGTCATCCAGAGTTTGTTTGCCTGTTGAATGATTCATTCATTGATCTTCCAAACAAACAGATGGTGGGTAGGGGAGAAGACGGGAGAAAAAGGACAGGAAGAGAAAAATGAGGGGGGAAATAACCTTGGCATTAAGATGCCTGTGTTTTGATTTTTATCTCTTAAAAACTAGAAATGAGTATCTTGGTTTCCTACGTGAAAATTCAAAGTAGTAATACCATAAACTTGATGTAAGTTGTGTGGTTTAAATAATGCATCTGTAGTTTTTCTTTCTTTTTATCTTTTTTGGTTGTTTTCATTTAAATGACCATGATATTTATAAAGGAGAGAGAGATTAGAACACGAGTAACATAATGAAATTGATGGCTTCTTGCTCCTCAGTTGAAAATATTGAACACTTGGAGTAAAAAAGGATCACATCGTGAATGATTCTTTACTTTGTATTCATAAAAGTCGGGTCATAAAATTTATTGCATGTTGTATAGAAAGCCACAAATAGTGTGTGTTTTTTGTCAAGACACTTCTCTGTGATTCATTCAACAAACAAGTAAAGGGACTGTGCCTAGTGCCACAGCAGGAGAGGGGGACAGACGATGAGACCTACCATTTCTATGACAATATTAAGTGCCTGTTCCTTTCAAACATTACCTTTAAGCCTCACAAAACTCTTTAATAGAGATAATATTATGTTCACCTTCCAAGTACAAAAACTGAAGATCAGAAGAGTTAAGTAATTATTCCAAAGTCACACAGCCTACATGTAGCAGAACCAGTATTCAAACCAGTGGCGTTAAATGTGTTATTTTCGCTAAGCTGTCTTCAAGGTATTCACAACCCAGAAGAGACAATCTCTCCTTCTTGTTCCCTCAACTTCTCTCTCTGTCTCTCTTTTTCACACATGCACACATACTCCTGGAATATGAGGGTGAATGTAATACATAAATAAATAAAAGAGAGACAAATACTCTAGTTTATTTGATAACCTCAAGTGCGTAGATTTTGAGTGCTCCCTTGTGTGCCTGGACATTTACCAACACTTCACATCGTAGTCTGCACATTCACTGATGCACGTGTATTAACAAATGTCCATATGCACATGCTAAGAACCAGAGATGTACACACACCAAAGGCCTATTCTTACCTTCGCATCTTAGCTTTGTGTAAGAAAGTGATATGTTAAAAAGCTGTTACAGTATTTTGGCCAATTATCTAGGGGTTTTTTTTGAAAATGTACCAGGCAGAAAAACAAACTGGCACTTGCAACAGAATAAAAAAGGTACAGTTGTTGGCTAAAGTGCTATAAACGTGTACTGAAAGGAAGGTGGGGATTAAACAGGATGATAAGGTTTATGCAAGGAGAAATATATTCCATTCTTTTTCTATTCTTCCCTTTCAAAACATTCCTCTGAGCCTCTGTCTCCCTCATAAGGTTCATATTTTGCATCCCCTCAGGAAAAAAGTACATTTTTTTCAGAGCTTACAGATGGCAGTTGAATGACAGGATTATGAAAAATACTTATTTAAAACTGCACAGAGCTCTGAGGTCCTTGGAAGGAAGTCACTGCGTGAGCTGCACAAACTGTGGACAGTGGTTATACTACAATCAGTTGGCTCAATATCAAAGTATTGGCCTGCATGTTCCAAATTAGGATCTAGTTGCGGGAATGTTGAATACTTCGTCAAATACTAGGAACGAACATTTAATTTGAAACAATGTCAATTTAAAATACTTTATGATTTTAGAGAAATGTTAAAAAAAATTACATCTTAGAATTGATAAAAAATAGGGTATATATTAGGCAAGGTCCTATGGTGAAACTGAGCCAACAAAATGTATATTTATTTTAAGGAATTGGCCAATGTGATTACAGAGGCCTGGCAAGTCCAAAATTTGCAGGTAGGCCAGCAGGGAAGAGACCCCAGGAAGAACTGCAGTCTGGGTCCAAAAGCAGTGTGCTGACAGAATTTCCTCTTCCTCTGAGAAAGAGGTCTTTTTCTTTCAAGGCCTTCAACTGACTGGATGAGGCCCACCCCCATCGTGGAGGGTCATCTGCTTTACTCAAAGTCTACTATTAAAATGTTCATCTCACCTAAAAATATCTTCATAGAATCATCTAGAACAATGTTTGACCAAATGTCTGGGTGCTGTGTCTTAGCTAAGGTGACACAAAAAATTAACTATCACAAGGTGACATTAGGAAGTGGGGGAAGGTTCTGTTCATTATCAGAAATGCTAGTGCTGGAAATCACCCCACACAGGGTTCGAAGACCAGGGGCCAGAGCAGCACTTTGCTTCTCTGCCTCTCTAGGTTCCAGTGGGGGTTGGGGAGCATCGTCTTTGATCTCTTCAGGCCCTTCCCTAAGAAAGAAGCACCTGCAATACATCAAATCCACCCCACAGAGCATAACTCTGGTGTGGTATTGACATAGGAGGTGCTCAGTTTCTCTGGGCTCAGGTTTCAGGACACACCTCTGGGTTTCAAGCCACTCGCTGAGGTCTCAGGCTCCCTCCTCTGGGCTCTCCCCTAGATAAAAGCTACTGTTGCCAGTTAGACCTATTTTCAGCACCAACACTGGGAAAATGAGACCACAAGGGGCTGGTTTGTGCAAATCCAGTGGCTGGTCATGCTCAATAGAGAAGGGTTCTATAACACTGGTGGTTGAATGCCCTTCCACTAGAGGTGCTAGAGCACACAGAATATTCTCGAATATGTCTGGTGTGTGTGACCAATGAACATGCTCAAGAAAGAGACCTACTGAACGTGTACCAGACTTTGTTAAATAACTGGGAACCAGCCCCTTAACTGAATACTCATCAGATAGTGATACTATAAAAGCTGAATCCCAGCAGAAGGTGGGGCCGTTGTTCACTCTCTTGGAGCAGGCTTGCAGTCTGCCTGTGGAGTGTCTATTTCTTACTTTTTGTATCAAACTTAACTTTCAGCAAGCAGCTGCTCATTCTCTTGAACCAACCTGCATTCTGCACTAAGCTTTTTGTATTTTTTGCTTTTGTGTTAAACTTGGCGTGAGCCCTGCTCAGTCTCTGGAGCTATGCTGCATTCGCTGTGAAGCCTGTATTTCTTATCTGTTACATTAAACTTGTTATCACTTTCCACTGTGACTCTGCCCTTGAATTCTTTCCTGTGGCAAGAGTCAAGAACCTGGTAAGAGGATGGGGTGGGTTGAAGCCGATGATCAGACCCCCAGACCCTACCTCCCACATCAGTATGAAGGGGAACGTCTGTCTTTTCCTTGAGAAAGTTTACATTTTTCTGTTTTCCTAAGTTAATAGAGGCCAGACACCCAAGGATAGGATGGGAAATGGAGAGAAAAATCACATACACTACAAATATATGAGATAAGGTATTTTTCTAAGTTTCAGTTTAGTTCTTCTTAGTTGGAACTTGTGTAAGTGGACAGATGAAGGGTGGAGGAGGAAGGATGGAGAGAGAAATTGTGGTAGAGGAGCAGCTCTGCCTCGGTGCCATCTCCACCCATCCCCATCCGGTCACACTTCACCCCTAACAACAGCAGACCTCTGTCGCCCACCAAGCCTCTGCCCAAACTCTCCTGGATCCACTGCTCTGACTCTCTTACACTCCGGGTCTGTCTTTGCAAACCGTAGTTCCCTGTTAAATATTGCCTACATTCTCCACCCTATTGTACAGTCCTTGAATCACTGACTCACTCTTGATTTATCATAAGTATATACATTTTGGTTAAAATCATGGACTTTGGAGTCGTGAAATATTTGCTTCACCACTTGTGGGACTCTGGCCTCAGTTGTCTCATCTGTAAAATTGGAATAATGACAGTACTTACATAATAGGTTAGTTGGAAAGAGTAAATGCAACGGCACAAGGAAAACTAGTACAGTGCCTGGCAAGAAATGAATGCTCTTTGGATGGTAGATATTATCATTCCCATTTATCTGACATGGCTTCTCACGGATTGTGATGCCAATTATTTGCAAGCTGGATAGGTATACAGAATACAAAGACTGAGCTGTAGGGTCTCTGCTTTTGGATAATTGGAATGATACTGTGATATGCTTCTGTTGGTTTACGTCCATGTTAACCATGGAAGACAAAGTTGATCCCAGCTATGTTGGGGAAGAGGTCAACTGTCTGTATAGTGAGGATTAGAACAGCGAGGATAGAGCTGAGTGCTGATGCCAGCGGCCTCTTGGCTTAATATGGCCCACAGTCAGGTTTTATGTAGCCAAGTAGGGTTTCTGGTTTTTGTTTGGTTTTTAGTGAAGTACATACCTGTAGACAGGGTGTGTGCTCTCTCCAGCCACTCCCTATTATCTTAAAGCCATCATGTCACACATTCACACATATTTACCTATCTATCCACAGTGTTATCCTTGAAGTTGTGACCCATACTATACATTATAAGAAGACAGTAAAGGTTTCAGAGCAGTGAAGGGTTAAATGTTCCTCCTTCTTAAAAACATAACAAATAGCACAGTAAAAAAAAAAAAAATCCTTTTAGGAAATGAAGAAGTGAAAACCTGGTCATGTGACCGTCTTAAAGAAATATTCTCAAATTTGCATAGATATGCCTTATTTTAAGGAGCCATATGCATCCTAAGTCCAAGGAAATCCATGGTAAAAGTAATGTCAGCCCTTGGACAGTATGAGTCAGAATTTCATCTCACTCCCTGAAGGGTCTTCTTCCAGGTTTCTCTGGGATTCCCCAGGAGTGTCTCAAACATGCTCAAGCACAAATCCTAAATAATACACCATAGCATGTGCCATTTTTTACTCTCCTGCCCCATAGCCAGGAGAGTTCACTTAAGCAAAGGCCATAGCCAGCTAAGCCATGTGAAACTGCCTCCTCCTGGACTCACCACAAGCTGCCTTTTCCAGATGCAATGCCTCTGCCAGCTGCATCAGCATCTCTACTGGGCATCAATACCTGTGTGGACATTGAAACTGCTCCTAGTCACAACGTTGCCAGGCAAACTACCTCCACCTGCACACTTCCTCTGGACACTGCAGCCTGTGTGCTGGTCCATCAAGGTGCTCAAGCCAACCAGGCACTAAAACTTTACCAAATTTCTTACAGAACTGGTGCTCAAGCCAACCAGGCACTAAGACTTTACGAAATTTCTTACAGAAATGGAGTAATCAACACCTCCCCCAACCACTTTTGTGTCCTGTGCTGGCATGTATACATCACCGGAGCATTTCCTAAGCTTCAGTGTGCCTCACAGAGGTTTTAGTGAAGAGAGCTCTTCCAGTTTTTCTCAAAACCTCTTCGCCCCATAGCACTTAGCTGTTCGTGTGTGATCAGACCCAAAAGAGAGATGCTGGGCTGCATTTAGAATTGCCATGACCCTCAGACACCTGAAGCTTAGTTATTGGGTCAAGTTCATTTGCCTGATTCCCCTTACCCCTAGGAAGAGTTCTTCCTTTGGAACACTGCTCTACGATTCAGTTAGAGTTTGTATGGCCTATCCCACCAGACCTCCAAACATAACACACATATAACAGAGTACCCAGAAAAAAATCAGACTTAAATTCTTTTATAGGGTGGAAAATCATTTAAAATAAGTTCTACTTTCTGGTGCCTTGAAGAAGAGCTGTCTGTTCTTCTTTGAGTGGATTTCCTTTGTCTCAATAAGAACCCCTTTGAGAGTATCTTTTAGTTACACAAAGATGTGCAGCAAGTCCTCACTGCTGTCCTGGAAGAGAACATAATAGGACTTCTTGACTGAGTTGGAGCCTGGCTCCAGCTCTGAAGGCAGATAGAGTCCCCATGCCTCTCCATTAAACTCAGTACTGTACAGAGGTTGGAGGTTATGAGACGCACATTCTGGAAAACTACTTGATACCTAGGGGTTCATGTGGTGGAAACACTTCAGATCCCAGTTCCTTTACTTTGTGGTTCAAAGTTTTAAAAATACATTCAGGGTAATGGCAGTAGCCCTACTAAGGTAAGATGGCATGAAAAAACTTATAAACTCCTTTGAAATTAAAGACACCAAGAGATAGCACAGAGAAGCTTAAGAGATGTGGATTCATACTAGCTTTTTAGATTGCACCCAGGGCATGGGTTGTGGGAGGGGAGACTGGTTCTGGGATGTCCTGACTGGTAGTGGGATCTACTCTAACTGACCAAAGGGGTGCCATCACTTGCTGTGGGGGAGAGAACACAGCTGATCCTCAGCACTATACACTTGGCAGCTGGGCCAATTCTGACTGTAAGCTTAACACTGGGGGGGATATGACCTCCTTCACACTGAGGAATCCTGCATCTTTGTAAAGTAGCAACACAGTGGTGAATAGAACTTGCAATAGAGTATCTTGGTTTTGGCAGTGATGCTGCACTTTAGCAACTCTGGAGTGAAATGGGGCATGTTTTCCCCAACAGTTCCATCAAGCAGGTGGTGACAGCTTCTGAGAAAGGTGCCAAGATTGCTCAGGTTCACACAAGACAAAGGTAACATTTAATCACTTTACACTCAGTAACATAAAAGAGTAAGGTTTCACAGCAGCATCATTCACAGTAGCCAAGAGATGGAAACAATCCAAATGCCCATCAATGGATAAATGGATAGTAAAATGTGGTATATGCATATAATGGAATATTATTCAGTCTTAAAAAGTAATGAAATTCGGATACCAGCTACAACACAAATGGACCTTGAAAACATTATGCTAAGTGAGCCAGTCACAAAAGGAAAATTACTGTATTATTCCACTTATATGGGTAGTCAAATTCAGAGGGATGGAAAGTAGAGTGGTGGTTACCAGGGTCTGAGGACAGGGGAGAACAGGGATTTATTGTTTAATGGGTACAGAGGTTCTGATTGTGATGATAAAAATGTTCTGGAAGAAGAAAGTGGTGATGGTTGAGACATCACTTAATGCCATTGAACTGTGCACTTAAAAATGGTTAAAATGGTAAATTTTGTGTTAACTATATTTTACTACAATGAAAAAATTTTAAAAGATGTCAGAGTATAGAATGGTAGATAACTACATTTATTACTACTCTGATAATATGGGAGCTAGAAATCTATGTAATTTGAATATTGAAACAAATCCAACCTTACTTTTACTTGCCAGATGGTGATGTCAGAATTCTGTATTACATTAAAAAATCTAATACAGAAAAATACAACCAGGAAGATGGTGGAATAGATGGCCCCCAGCATCACTCTCTCCCACAAATCAACCAATTTTCAACTGTACAAATGTAACAACAGCTGAGCTGGGGCTGTTGGAGCTCAGGGAAAGAGGAGGAGAGACCTACAGAGTTCATGAAGGTGGGAGAAACCATGATGAGAGAAAGAAAAAACTGCTCAGAGCATTTTGGGCCATGGCCACTTTAAGGCTGGAGCTGCTGAGCACATGAAGCAGGAGCTGGCAGAAGGCACAGCTGTGCCCTTTGGATGGAATTACTTGGAGGTGGCAGGGGAGAACAGGGCCTTGCTGACCTCAAGACAGCAAAACCACTAATAGGGTTCCCATGGACCCACACAGAAGTAAGGACCCAGAACAAGTGAAAAAAAGGGAGCCATTCAGAAGCTGGTGAGTCATTGCAAAGGACCAGCACAGGGCCCATCCCATGGGAAGTGTTTGGAGCACAGGTGGTGGGGGGGGACAGGCCTACCAGGAGAACACTGGGACACAGCAAGGACAGCCAATCCACCCCCCAATCAGACAGGACCACTCAGCGGAGAATGGTCGGGAATGCAGAATTGCATAGGGTGCAGTTTGATGAAAAAACTCAGGCCCAGATCAGAGTTTCTACACAACCCAGGTGCACCAGGTCAACCATTAAACCCGGAGCTGCACAAAAAGTCTTCCCTAGGGAAACAGCAGCAAAGCAGCAATTTAGCTCAATAACACAGCTCAAGTACTGGTTCCCATAGGAAGTTCGACAGTTTTAGAAGTAAGCAAAGAACAAAAAATTAGTTCTGGCCCAGGCACACCACCAGAGCCTTAGGGCCCACCAGGGGACATGAGGCATGGAGCCAGGGACCTGACACCCCCACCCACAACCAGGCACACCACCAGTGCCTCGGGGCCCTGCCCAGGGGTCCAAGTCATAGAGCTGGGGACCAGACCACTCTCACAACCAGGCACACCACCAGTGCCAAGGAGCATGCCAAAAACATCACCTCCATGTGGGTGGCCCACCACAGACACCACAATAACCATGGCTTCCATGAAAGTGGCTAGACATCACAACCACCTTGCACATGGTCCACCAGCCACTGGAGTGCATTGACACAAGGGGAGTCACCAGCAGAGACCAAAGAAAAGAATAGGATGTCTCTCTCCACAAAGCCCATTCCAGAGTGACAGAAGGAGCAGCTGCTCTATGATAATATTGGGGGACCTGAGCACACCTCTCAGCATTGGACAGATCATCTAGGCAACAAATCAACAGAGTAACCATTACTCTTTCAGAAGGAGAGAAGAAATCTAGGGTAGTTAGAGGGGGGAGGGGGGAGGAACAGGGGGATGGGGAGAAATTGGACAAGGGGCATAAAGAATAAATACAATTTGTAACAATATACATACTAGTAATTTTGATTTGATCCACATATGTCAACATTCAATCCCCAAAATACGTATAATCAATTATGATTCAACAAAAAATAAATAAAAAAATATATATATAAAAAAAATTGCAGCAAAAAGAAAAGAAAAATACAACCAGAAATGGGGCATCCTTTAATTTGAGTGATTTCTTAAAGCCTTTATATTATTTATTTTAGATGGATCCTCATCCTTCTACATTACTCAGCTATCTTCAGACTCAGATAAGATTCAAAATCTAAATATAACACTAGAAAAAGGTTGTGAAACAGGTCCTCCAAAATGGTTCTGCCAATGCTATTCTGTGGAACTTGGAGGCTGGTTATTTCTGTACTCAAGTCACATTCAGCACCAACCCCATCGCCCCATCCTCATACTGCACCAGGCATAAATAGTCTGGGGATTTTTTAAAAATGCAGCTTCTTATTCAACAGGACTGGGGAGGAACTTCAGACTCTGCATTCCTAACAAGCTCCCAGATGAGAATTCCCGTCTGAGAACCACCTTTTCAGCAGCAAGGGCCCTGCTCATGTTCCCTTCTGTATCTGGTGTATGGGTTGTTTTTTCCCTGCTAGAATGAAGGCCACTTTGAGGGCCAAAACCAGGACAAATAACTGTGTATCTCTTCCAGCCTCTAGCATAATGCCCTGTGCAAATATAAGAGCCCAATAATACTGGTAATGATGATTAAATTCAAATTACAAAAAGTAAACAGCAAATACGGAAGGAAAGAGGAATAAATATTAATTAGAAAATAAAAATCAAAAAAACTGTGAATAGTCTATGATACACCAAATGAAGGAACTTTGCTAAGTAAAAGAAATGAATTTTACAGGACTTGAATACTCAGATGATCTTCAGAAATGAGTATAACACCTAGGAAATTATAGAGGACAAAGTACAGATGATTTTCTTACTAGGTTGACATGTGACATCTTTTAAAGGAATTTTGTTTCAAAGAGGCATATCTTATTGTGCACATGAAAATGGAACTAATTCTTGCCTAGCTACATTCATTTCTGAGGACTCTGTATGTGGGGGGCACCATATAATGATTTCAACTTCTATTTAGTATAGTGCTTCATCCTGTAGAAACTGTTCACAATTCCCAAGCATTGCTGTTCTTTAGAATAAGTCTATAAAACAGGCCTCAAGAAATAAATACCCCCTAAGTTAATACAATGAAAAATAATCATAAGTAGAACTGATCCTTTTTGAAATATGAAATAAATTTTATGCTGAATAGTGACAAGAATGCCAATGAGAAATAATATATTAAAATAAAATGTGAATTAAGTTTGCACAAAGTTCTGGTTTTTAATTATAGAAACACATCGTATCCTGTTGTCTTCCTGTGATGCTAATTCTTCTGAGATCACAAATTTTTCTTTTATTATTCAGTGGGCAGACTTATTTCTCAACATGTATTAGTCTACATTTGAGATGCTTAAATTTTCCCCTGCGCTGATCTCTTCCATTTTCTGTAGCACAGAAGTGAAGTTTAAAATTCATTTTCCTATGTCAGACATGTCTTTCTGATGCAGCTCTCTCCATTGGCACTGCTTACAAAGGACAGCACAGTAGAAACCCTCATTCATGTCTGTGGTTACCATATGGAGAATATTCAGTCTAATCCACCTACTGAAAGCAGATCCGATGAGCAGACAGCTTCCCTCCCTGATAGCTCATTATGCCTTGGTCTCTGCAAACTGGAGGCTATAAATCTGAAAGCAGCATTACAGCCTGTGAATTGAATGTATAATGTAATTGATAAACTCATGTTCTCCATTTAAAGAATTGTAATAAACCAAGAGTGTGCTGATTTTCTAACATGAATTAGTTTTTTGATTAGTTTCAGAATTGACGTGGTTTAAGCCTTTAATACACATGAATTCTAAAACACTGTTTTCTTTAATCAGCTAGTTCCCCTCTCTCTCCCTCACTATTTTTATTGAAAGGCTTTGAAGTTTCTTATTCCAAATTACATGAAACATTGATTAACCCCATAGATTTATTTAAGTGCTTTTGTTATTAGATATTTTAGAGAGACTCACAGAGGCAAAAGGGAAGAAATTCTGCAATTAATTGGGATTGCCTGATTCTGTTGCTACAGTCAGTAAATTGGTTCCCAGTAGGAGATTTAATAGAAAAACATTCAATTTCAAAATGGCCTGGATGCATCAAAGGGATTAAGCTGTAATGCTTTTAATCCCTGTAACTCAAACAAACAGAAAATTTTCCTAAGCAATGAACTGCATAATGTGTTTGTGGGCCAGCAAATGATAATTGTGGAACATCAGCTAAACAGCCCATTCTGTAGCCAGCCATGTCACGTGATACAGCCAGAGTGACAGCCAGGGGACTTAGCTGCTTTTAAACTCCAGGGTTTGAGTGAAACGACAGTGGGTGCTATTTGGGAAAGTTCTAGTCTCTGGAACTTCCAAACTATCAGAGATCCCATCCTACCAACAAACCTTTAGGTTAAAGCTCCAAGTCGGGAATGGTAATTATGTTACCATTCCCCACAGGCCACAACTTCCCCCACCCCAGGGCCCACGGCAGACATGACTCTTCCCTCAGATCACCCTTTCCCAGCAAGACTGTACTGAAGTTTGATCTATTTGCCATCCCTTTTCCAGGTCTTTTTCTCAAAAAATTACTTAAATTACTCAATCTCCATCATCAAATTTCTGTTTCTAAACTTCTGGTACAAGATGTCAAATAGCATATAGGCACAACTTGAAATGTATATATTTTTAATAATCTGAGTTTATTCCATTTTGGCAGCTTCTTGGTATCATTTTTTTAATTAAAGTTTTTTTTTTTTTGAGAAAATTGTAGATTCACATGCAATGATAAGAAATAATACAGAGATGTTTTATTTTTTTTATACGTAAACTGAGTCTTGCAGAGTGACTGTGGCATTTGACATTCCCAATAGCAATTGTTATCCAATTTCTCTGTATCTCTGCCAGCATTTGGTGTTGTCACTATTTTTATTTTAGCCATTTTGATAGGTGTGCAGTGATATCTCATTGCAGTTTTAATTTGTATTTCTCTAATGGCTAATAATGTTGGACATTTTTTTCATGTACTTATTTGCCATCTGTATATCCTCCTCAGCAAAATGTCTCTTCATGTCTTTTGCCCATTTTTTAACAGGATTTTTTGGTTGTTGTTGAGTTTTCAGGGTTTAACTACATATATATACGGTTAGGGTGAGGGTTAGGGTTGTTAAGGTTAGGGTTAGGGTGAGGGTGAGGGTGAGGGTTAGGGTTAGTGGTTTGGGTGAGGGTGAGGGTGAGGGTGAGGGTTAAGGTTAGCGGTAGAGTTAGGGTGAGGGTAAGTGTTAGGGATATATATATCCTGTATTTAGTTTTTCATCAAATGTGTGTTGTGTAAATATTTCTCCCAATCTATAGCTGGTCTTTTCATTCTCTTAGCAGAGTCTTACATGGAGCAAACCATTTTAATTTTGATGAAGTCCAAGTTAGCAATTTCTTTTATTGATTGTGGGTGGGTGTTGTCAAATCTAAGATCTCTCTGCCTAACCCTAGATCCTGAAGATTTTCTCCTGTTTTTTCTCCTAAAATTTTTATAGTTTTATATTTAAGCCTGTGATCCAATTTCATTTAATGTTTGCATAAGGTTTGAGACTTAAGTCTAAGTTTTTCTTCTCCTGCCTCCCCCTTTCCCTCCTCCTCCTCCTTTTCCTTTTTTTTATCTATGGATGCCTAATTGTCCCAGTACCATTTACGGGAAAGGATGTCTTTCTGCTGTATTTTTTTTTTTTTTGCAAAAATCAGCTGGACATATTTGTGTGGGTCTATTTTGGGTTCTGTTCTAATGATCTGTTTGTCTATCCCGCCCAAATAATACAGAATACTGTGGCTATGTAATGAGTGATGAAATCAGGTAGACTGATTCTTCCCACTTTATTCTTATTTTTCAAAACTGTTTTAGCTATTCTAGTTTCTTTGCCTTTCCACATAAATTTTAGAATATTTTTGTCTATAACTATATAAAATGATATTGAGATTATGAAAGGAATAATGTTAAACTTATATATCAGTTTCGGAGAGAATTTACATCTTGACCATGTTCAGTTTTTTAGTCCATGAACACGGCATATCTCTCTATTTATTCAAATCTTCTTTGATTTCTTTCATCAGTGTTGTATAGTTTTCAGCATATAAATCCTGTACATGTATTGTTAGATCTATACCTGAGTATTCTATTTTTTGAGCAATTGTAAATGTATTGTGCTTTTACTTTAGCTGTTTATGTATTCTTTTTGAGTAAACAGAAATATAATAGATTTTTGTATGTTTATCTTATATCCTGTGACCTTACTGGACTCTCTTATTAGTTTTTGTAGTCTTTTTGCAGATTCCTTGAGACTTTCTATGTAGATCATCATGTCACCGCATGTAGAAACAGTTTTATTTCTTCCTTCCTGACATGTGTGGCTTTTCTTTTCCTTTCCTTATTGCATCAATTAGAACTTCCAGAACTATGTTGCATAAAAGTGGTAAAAGTGGGCATCCTTGTCTTGTTCTTGATATTAGGAGGAAGGTATTCAGTATTTCACCAGAAGTATAATATTAGCTACAAGATTATAGCAGATGCTCTTGGTCAAGCTGAGGAAGCTCTCCTTTATTCCAATTTTTCTGAGATTTTTTATAGTTATAAATGAGTTTTAAATTTTGTCTAAATTTTTACATCAGTTGGTATAATAATGTGATTTTTCTTCTTAGACTGTTAATATGGTGGGTTACAGTGACTGATTTTTGAAAATTAAACTAGAGTTGCATCCCTAGGATAAACCCCACTTGGTCATGGTATATGATTGCTTTTGTATGTTGCTAAATTTTATTTGCTCATATTTTGTAAAGTATTTCTGCATCTACATTCATAAGCAATATTGGTTTGTAGTTTTCTTCTTCTTCTTCTTTTTTTTTTTTGTACTATCTTTGTATGATTTTTGTTATAAGGGCAACACTAACCTCATAAAATGAATTGGGAAGTGTTCCCTTCTCTTCTATTTTCTGGAAAAGATTGTGTAGAATTGGTTTAAATTCTTACATATATATTTGGTAGAATTCTCCAGTAAAAAATTTGGGCCTGGAGATTTTTTTTGGGGGGGGGATTTTTTAAATTATAAATTCAATATCTTTTGTCATTTAACTAGTACACGTATATTTAACATAATTATTGATATGTTAGGATCTAAGTATGCTATTTTATTTCTTTTTCCTGTTTTCCTGTGGCTTCCTTGAACATTTTTTAGAATTTCATTTTTATTTATTTATAGTGTTTGTGAATGTATCTTGTATGATTTAAAAAAAAACTTTCTTATACTCTATGTATTTCACTATATATGCATAAGTTACCACAGTCTAATGATATCATCATTTTACCAGTTTGGGTAAAGTATAGAAACCTTACCTCCCTTTACATCCATTTATCTTCCCTTATTGATAATATAATTGCCTTAAATATTTCCTCTATACTCATTTAGAAATACAGCAGACAGTGTCATAATTTTTGCTTCAACCATCAAACTGATTTAGAAAATTCAAAAGGAGAGAGAAAGTCTTTTTTAACCCTTATTTTAGTTTATCCTGTTTTGTAATTTTTTTCTTCCTTCCTGATGTTCCAAGTTTCTTTCTTTTACTGTTTCCTTTCTGCTGTGACAACTATTTTACTGTATATTTTAAAGTAGAACTGCTGGCGAAAAAACTCTCAGTTTTTCTTCATCTGAAAATGTCTTGATGTCCCCTTTATTTCTGAAGTATGTTTTTGCTAGTTATAGGATTCTGAATTGATACTTATTTTCTTTCAGCACCGTTTATGTGTTGTGCCATTTCTCCCCGCCTCTGTGATTTCTGAGGAAAAATTTACTGACATTAAAATCGTTGTCTCCATAGATAAGGTGTTATTTTTCTCTGGCTGTTTGCAAGATTTTTCTTTATCTTTATCTTTCAAAAATTTTGTTATAATGTGGATATAAATCTTGGAGTGGATTTCTTTGACTTTATTTTGTTTATGGTTTGTTAAGCTGCTTAAATCTCTAAGTTTATGTCTCATTACATTTGAGAACTTTCCAGCTATTATTACTTCAAGTGCTTTGTCAGCACCACCCTTTGTTTCCCCTCTTCTTCCAGAATTCCAGGGACACAAATGTTAAGATATTTTGTACTAGCCCCACAGGCCCCTGAGGCTCTGTTTATTTACTTGTTCAATGTATTTTTTCTTGTTATTTTCATAGTGGGTGATTTATTTATTTATTTTATTTTATTTTATTTTTTTATTTTTTTTATTTTTTAAAAAGTTGACCAGTAGTGGATCTTAACCCTTGACTTGGTGTTGTCAGCACCACGCTCAGCCATTGAGCCAACCAGCCATCCTTATATAGGATCCGAACCCATGGCCTTGGTGTTATCAGCACTGCACTCTCCTGAGTGAGCCATGGGCCGGCCCATAGTGGGTGATTTCTGTCATCGTCCTGTTGACTGTGTCAATGATTCTTTCCTCTGTTTCCTCCATTCTTCTCTTTAAGTTTATTTATTAAGCTTTTTATTCAGTTATAACATATTTTAGTTCTAAATTTAAAATTTTGTTCGTCTTTATCTCTTCGATTTCTTTGCTGAGTCTTTCTAATTTTTTATTTGGTTGAAACATGTTTGTAATTGATCATTGGGGCATTTTAAAATTTAATTTAATTTATTTTATTTTATTTTAAATATACAATGTAGTTGATTTTCATGTCCCTTTACCAATTCCTCCTTATAACTGCTTTAAAATGCTTGTCAGAAAATTCTAACATCTCTTTTTGATGGTGGTATTTTTATTTGTTTGTTTGTTTGTTTATTTTCTGGTACCTTCTTTTATTTTTTTGGTGGCTGGCTGGTATGGGGATTTTAACTCTTGACATTGGTGTTATAACACAGCACTCTCACCACCTCAGCTAACCAGCCAGCCCCAGGATTTATTGAGAGTCTTTTTAATTTAGTTTGAGATTGTAAGATCTGTGCACCATGCACAAACCCCACACATCAGGATGGCTCACCTCACAAAGACCATGAGACAGAGACCGATGCAATCAAGCAAGAGGAGTTTATTTCCAGCATGCTGGGGTCACTCAGCATTCAAGACAAAAGCGACCCCGAGCCTTTAACACAAGAGTTTTTTATACAGTTTTTTAGACAGACTTTCACAATAGGATGAGTTGTTTACTGTTTACAGGTTATCAGAGGTGACCTTTGGATTTATTGGTGGGCTTTAGTGAGCTGATACCCTGATAAGGAACAGTGCACTTCCCAATCGTTTATCTTCCAGGTGGCTTTTAGATAAGGAACTGGTCAGTCAGTTCCTAGAACCAGGTGGTGTTTTACTCCCTTCCTGGAATTTAATGTGTCTGGGCCTGCCTTACTTAAAATGACATTAGTTATGTTTTCTCGTTTTTAGCAAGCATTAAATACAGAAGCAAATTAAGCATGTTAAAGTTATATTTTTCTCTACAAGATGTTCTTGATTATTGGCATGATGAGAGACTTTTGACTGAAACCTGGACATTTTCAGAATTGCTGTAAGACTATGGATCTTATATAAACTTTCTGTTTATCTGTTTTTTTCTCTGACTCTGCTCTAGCAGGAAAATCTCACTTCATTACCGTCAGGTGGAGGTAGAAGTCCAGGTTTCCCATTTATCTCCTCTTGACACTGGGGATCCTCATTACTGCTGGATAAAGATGGCCCTTGGCACTCCCCACGAGGTTTCCACTGACACGGCAGTGTTGGTGTCCTTGTTTCAACTGGGCAAAGGTGAAAGACTTGACTTTCTACTGTGCCTCCTCTGACACCACCCTAGTGGGGAGGGAAACACTTCATTACTGCTCCGTGGGAGTGGAGGTCTAGGCTTCCCATGTAGACTCTATGAACAGTGTGGGCTTTGGGGCTTATTACCTGCTGCTGGGGATGAAAGCCCCAGCTTCCTGTTTAGCCTTCCCTGACATCATCCTGGGGGTGATGTTACATCATCCTGGTGTCTTGTTACAACATCAGGAGAATGCAAGTCTAGCTCCCAGTTAGCGTTTGCCAGCATGGGGAGGGTGGTTCCATGGCTTTTTCTCTCATGTTTGGTTGGAGTAGAGAAGACATTGTGTCAAACTTTTCTTTCTTTCTGGGCTGCCTATCTGGTTCTCTGGATAGAGAGAGCCGCCTCTTTAGGGGCTTTTCTTTATCTGAATGCATTGGCATTTCAAGGTTGGTGACCTTTTCAGCTTTCAATCTGGGATATGCAAAGAAAAAAGAAAATTTGGCATTTCACCACTGTATTGCTCCTTCTGTCCCAATTTCCATAGCCAGTCTGATCTTCTCTTCACCTCTCAGAGTTTTCTTATTTTTATTTTCTATATAATGTCCATGGTTTTAGTGAGAGGGATAGGGAGAAGCATATCTACTCCATCTCTGCAGAAGCAACAGTCCAGGTCTATCCTTTTATTCACTTGGAAAGTTTACAAGCAAAGTAATCATTAAGCATAGAATCTGAGAATGTTGTTTTCGTAAGTGCCCAGAGGCCACAGATGACATTCAGAAGTAACTTAGATATCAAGATTGTCTTAAGAAAGATATTGTTGTTAGAAAATAGAGACAGCTCTATTTTCTAGCTCTGCCCTGAAACAGGATACTCTCTCACCCCTTGAGTGTCGGTCAGTCTGTGAACCTGTTCACTGGTTCTGAGACAAACCCTAGATACCTATGAGATTTTTTGTATGTGCTGGTTTTTGCTGAGACCCACTGTGCATTCAGGCACCCCAAATGTCTTCTTGGCTCATAGGAACTGAGGGTTATACACAAAGTTGTTCATGACTTAATATATTACTCTTCCAGTAATTTTTGCATTTTTAAAGAGGGATACTACAAAAAGAACAATGTTCAGCCAAAGAATGAACCTCATATAGTACGTTTTCCATCATCAGTAATGTGAAATTTTCTGAGAAGGGAGAAAACATTTACCAGAATTCTAAAAATTGCAAGAAATTTGTAATCACTTTATAATCCACATTCAAGACTAGCCCTGTATGGTGGTGTACAAGTTTTTTCAAAGATATGGCTGTTTGTAAATATCTTTACTTTGTGTGTACATTCATGAGGACTAACTATATGAAAATATGTGTGTAGAGATGTGACTATAATATATTCTCCTTGATCAAAAAACCTCCAGCCTAGAGCACAAGAAGGGAGATTGGTTGCTCAGGGGATTATAGAGGCTAAGGCTGTTCCTGATCGAAAGAGTTTATTCTACTTATGGAAGCCCAGCACAGTGATTGAGTGTGGCTCTAGGTTCAGTGCGGTCTGGGTCATATCCCTCTCTGCCTTTAACTAGAGGTGTTGCTTTAATGACTTTCTTAACCTCAATCTTCTTATCTGTACACATAATAATATTTATATTGTGGGAGATAATTCATGTCAATCACTTAACATAGTGCCAGACACATGACACAGACTCAGTAAGTGTTAGGTATTAAGAGTTAAAATCTTTGCATTACTAAGATATCTTTCCACTAAAAAAGACAGACGTTCTGCGCTGGGGGCAGGGTGTCAGTGTTGCATTGCCCTCCTGGAAAAAATGCTCTGCAAGAATGGACGATCAGGAACCCTAGATGGTGTAAGAGAAACTTGTGGTCTTCTTGATGAGGACCAAGCCTACCTGCTTGTGTGCCTATCACCTCTATCTCCTCTGAAGGTTGAATTAGAATACATACATCCTTTAGGTTTTTGAAAATGTTGGGCTGCCATAGACAATGTCTTACTTCTTCCTCTTACAATTGTACCATCATTGTTTTAAAGCATTACGAAATGAGAGATGTGTTGTGAAGCACGCATCAAAACATGGTGGGAGAGAGTAGTCTAAAACAATTAGTGGAAGGGGTACCTGAATGGCAGGAATTTTCCTTGAGCTGGTAATTTTGTAATCGTGAGCCAATTCATCAAAATGTTAGTCATGTTTAAATTATTTGAAAATAAAGCAGGTTTACTGCTGTAGCCACACCCTGTGCTTACAGGGAAAGATATGCCTTCATTTTAATGTCTCCATTGCCAAATCCTTGATATCAGATAAACTTAGTCATGGCCTCAGCAAACTGGGTTAATCTGCACTCCAAAGGCAGCAATGTTGCTGTTTCATTCTAATCTGGAATTGTGAGAAAATCCAAAAAAGCATTCTGAGCATGTGCAGGACCCTATAATGCCTACAGGGGAAAGCTGAGTCACAGCATCCTCCCTGGACCTTAGGTTAAAAGGATGAGTGCAGTGAGACCCATCTATGAAAATCCTCCAGTCTCTTAGAATTACTAAGTGTCTTGCAGCTCCATAGTTGTGCATTTTGTAACCTCAGGTAGATGAGCCCAGCATAACATACAGTATTTAGAAGATATTAGATATTTGTTGAGTTGAATTTAATGAAGTTCATTAAGTGGGAGAGAAACCAAACTCACTCCTTCTGGAGGAAGGAAAAAAGGGAGAAAATTAGCATTTTTTGAGGACCTTCCATGTGCTGAGGAGAAGGGGATGTATGCAGTTGGCACCATAATGTGTTATGGCAAAGAAGAGGGGCACATAAGGAGTTTGTGCTTGTCATCATCCCCAAGCCTGTACCACTTCCTTGGGGAATTACCAGTGATGTGATTCTCTTGTACTGCTCAGGAGAGAAGCAACATGTAAGAGGCAGGACTGTGGAAGGAAGAAATCAGCCTTCACTGAGCACCTGCTACGTGGCCAACACCATGTTCATCAGTTTACACAGATTCTTACTTTATTTCCTTGCACACTTCCAGTCAAGCTTTCAAGTGCAGTGGTGCCATTAGCACCCTCGGCCCAAGAGAGTATCAATGTCTGATAGAATAATGTAATTTTTCCAAGACATTTCCATTTTTTTTCTAAGTATCAGACTTTATTTTTATACAGTTTTAGATTTACAGAGAAATTAAGCACAAAATACAGGTAATTCCCATATCCCCCCACCCACATTTCTCCTGTTATTAAGATGTTACATTAGTATGGTACATTTGTAACAGTTATAAACCAATATTGATCTATTCTATTAACTCAGTTTTACATTCGTTTTCCCTCTTTGTATGTACAGCTCTATGGGGTTTGCCAAATGCATGTCTTGTATTCACCTCTATATTATCACACAGAATAGTTTCACTGCCCTAAAAATTCCCTTCGCTTCACCTATTCATTCCTCCCACCCTCCCCCCTCAACCCTAGCAACCACTGACGTTTTTCATTACCTCAAACATTTAGCATTTCTTTGTGCTGTGAGCATTCAAAATCCTCTCTTGCAGCTAACTGAAAGTATAAAATAAGTTGTTGCTAATTATAATCACCCTACAGTGCTATAGAACACTAGATCTCATTCGTCCTGCAGGAATTTCCATTTAAATAGTGACCCAAGGGTAGTATAAAGTTGTGAGGCCACAAACTCTCGCTGAGCTATTTATCAACCTGTGTATCCATCCATCTGTCTAACCCATCATCTCTATATCTATCTATTGAGGAGTGGAGAGAGAGCCAGGGACAGAAAGAGGGAGGAATAGAGATACAGAGGAGAGAGTTGGTGAACTCGGAGGGGTGGAGTGTCCTCCCTAAGTGGGACTTAACTCTATCTACCCACATTGTTGATCTTACCATCTTACCCTGAGGATAATATTTGACAGGAAATGGAAAACAATTGTGATGTATTATACTGACTCAAAGTAGACACTGGTTATATGTACTTAGCCTTATCTTTCTTTATCACTCTGCCCACTTTTTTTCCTTTCCCTTTCTACATGCTCTGTTATTTTTATGAGGCTGTTGCTGGCCCAGCTGTCAGAGTACTCTCCTTAGGCTTCTCCAAGATAAAACATCACTGGGCTTTGTTCTCCCGTTTGCACGCATGCGGATGCTGTTACTGGGATGGTAGCCAGCCTCTCTAGTGAGTTGTAAACTGTATGAGCAGCTAGTGGCGATTACATTTACAGCAGTGTATGTCAGTTTCAACTTTTTATAAGACTATCAGCATTTCATTGCTTAAGTTGGCTATTTATATGTATGTTGGTACTATTGAGGCTCAGGAGGAGACCTCAATTAAGATTACGGGCATGAAAACTCACCACTTTCAAAAATACCTTCCTAGACCTGGAATCTCTCCCCCTACCTGAGCTTTGTCCCCTCAGGGACTGCCTATGCAGTCACCACATTGGAAAGAGAGAGTAGATGAACTGATTTGTACTTCTGAGGCCTGGTGCATCTTTTCTATACCCCTTCTTTTTGAATGACTTCTGCAGCTAAGTACTGCCTGTTTGATGGGCTCCCCTTTTGTTTGCTTCCTTCCTATCTCCCTTTTTATCCTGCATCAATCTCCTCTAGAAGATGAGAGCTCTTTGTCTGTCAGAACAGTGTAGGCCTGGCTCCACAAGGTGCTCAGTAAATTGAATGAATGAATGAATGAGTGAATGAGAGAAGGGATGATGCAAATTCAGTTATGAATGAGATAATCTTTTCCAATCTCTGCTTAGACACCATCCAGTGATAGGCCCTCTTTAGCTCCATCAGGCAACCTTTCAATTTTAGAATTGTTATGAATTTACTTATTTGGAAGCAAATTTGGCCACTCTCTAATTTGCTCCATCTTCCTCCTTGTCCTTTTGAAACAACAGTGACATAAAAGCCTCTCATATGCTTATAGACCTGAACTCCTCTGATCCAATGTACCTTTTTGCAGGCTATATATTTACCTTTCTTCACAGAGTGTGGTTTTCAGGTGCTTTATCATTCCTAGTCTCTTTCTGTAATGTATCACATTCTCTACCTAAAATGTAGCTCCCAGCCCTGAATACAGTTCTTAGACATGGCTTGACCAATGACTGGGGTATTCTCATTGTCTGCACCTGTCTGCCATCCTGCTACCTACTGTGTTAGGTACCCGGAAAAATGGCCGCTCAAGTTCATCTCAGCGAAATGAACTTTCTTCCTTCTTTGATCATGCCTCAGTCCTGAGTCTCTTCCTAACTCTTCTACCATGAGAAACTACTTAGAAACTTGAGCACATCCTTTCCCTGTCACCTGTGAAAAACAGGTCCAAGGTTTCCATAAGTATCCAGCTTCTCCTTGCAGTCTCTCCCAAGTCTCCATCCTAATGGTCCTCTCTACCTAAAGTCAACTATGCTTCCTATAAAGGATCCCTCTAACCTCAAATGTGTATCTCTATACTAGTACCATCCCCAAGGGAAAGGAAAGTGAGACATGAAAAAAGCACTGATCATCTTTTTATGCCTTTGACAAGATGCCCATCATTCTTGTCCCATCCCAACTTATCATATGCCGTCCTGACTCTGGAAGTAGAGCAGAAAAAAAAAAAAGGTGTGAGACTGCTTTACGTTTTCCAATCTTTTTGGTATTTCCTTAAGTCTGCCTCAGTTGAGTCACCTGAAGTCCTCTGTTCTTGAGATGAGATACGGAAGAGGAATGGAGCAGACACAAGTGGTAGAAGAGAGATCATCCCTGGCTTTCATCGAAACATTTAACTCCTGTTGACACTGTCCAAGATTGTGAAGGTTTCTTTGCCTACCCTTGGACAGTGCACGTCCTCACTCAGCTTGTGGCCATGAAAAACCCCTTCTTATGCCTGTGCAAATGGCATTAGAGGCACAAATTCAGGATTAAAATCTAGATGTTTGCTTAACATAGCTTGTTAATTAAAGCATTTGAAGGCTTGAATTTGATTCTGGCAACAATTTGGATCTAATTTGTAAATAAGGTTTTAATTTTTTATTTGTTATGAATTGATGAAAAGTATTTAACAAACTCCAACCCATTTCACTCCATTTATATTTTGTTAATAATTTCTAGTGTAATAGCTTTGTGATCAGATTATATACAGTATAAATACTTGTTTAGAAGTTATATTTTCTTTGTTAGTAGAATGCTATTTTTTATATTTTAAAGGGGTGCTTTCTTTGCTAAGATGCACTTTCTTTGCTACAGAGTTTGGTGTATATTGCTGAAGTTATTCAGATCTGTATCTTTAGTTTCTTGTTTGCTTATGTGAACTGTCAAAGTATGAGTGGTAAATTCTGTTATTCCAATAACACGTTTCTATTGACTTTTCTTTAAATTTCTAATAGTTTTTGATTAATGCAGTTTAATCTTGACTCCTCAACTTTGTTTTGTGTCTAATACACATTTCTTACAGATTGTTCCCTCATTGATATAAAATGTGCTTTTTGCCTTCTTACTGTTTTTATTTTTTTTGCCCTGAATTTCTTACACCAGTATTGCAAATATCATTTGCTTGTTATTTGCCCTTAACTGATGCATTATTTTGCTGTCCTTTTAAAATAGATAGTATTTTTGACAGCTGTTTTTTGTAATGTTGAATTTTGATTTTTTGCTACACTTTGTGATTATTATCCCTAATAAGGAAGTTCAAACAGTTTTCTTTTTTTTTTTTTGTAACAGCTAAAGTGCATTTGTTTTATTTTGGTGGCCTTTTCAGGTGTTTATATGAGTCTTTTAAAGTTTTATATGGGAATTGTTATTTCTTTTCTTTTGAAAAGATTGATAAATTTGGCTAAATAAAAAATGTCTTAGTACGTATGTCAAAAATCAAAACACTTTAGGGAGAAATAAAAAAAACAAGTGATCAGCTGGGAAAAATATTTTCAATACATATATACCAGCAAAAGGTTTATACTTAATCTTTTAGGAGCTCTTCCAAGTCATTTAAAATTATATGTAAAGGCCAACTGAATCATGGAAAATTTTATGAATGGACAATCCTTTAAAAAGGAAAAACAAATGCTCAATAAATACATAAAAATACTCAAACTCACAAATCAGAAAGGAAACATAAATTAAAGTAATAATTTGGTAGCATTTTTAACCTATCAAACTGGTAGGCCTTTTTATGAGTGTGTGAATTTGAGTATAACGGGTACTGTCATAAGAAAAATTGATGTAGTGAAGGTTAATATTAAAACATATATCAAAAGCCATGAACATGTACACCCTGTTTTCTCTAGCAAATTCACAGATTTATCATAGAAAATAAAATTGTTTTAAAAATAATCAGAAAAATGCACAAAAATCTGTGTACAATCATGTTAATCATGGATATTTAAAATAATAAAATATTAAAGATAAAATTAAAATTCCAGTTAAAAATTGGTTAAATAAAATATAATAAATTTATATAATGCAACATGAGACAGCCACTAGAAACCATGTTAGAAGAATGTTTAATAATCATAAAATACTTTGTGTAAATGACATATTATAAAAATTTTGTGTATAATACAAAACCAATTTGCGATTGTGCATGTATTTATATATATAGAAATACACACACTTTGAGACTGAAAAAAATAAAAAGACTGGAAGGATATAAACTCAATGTTAACATTGGGATTTGGGGTAATTTTCATTTGTTCCTTATAATTTTTTTAAATGAAATTTTATTTTTTTTATTGCACAAGTTTATGGGGTACAATTTGTTGTTTCAATACAGGCATATATTTTATATATTGTCTACTCATAATGGTCTACTCAGAATAGTTAGCATATCTATCACCTAAACATTTACCATTTCTTTATGGTTCTAACATTTAAGATCCTTTTTTCTGGCTACCTTCAAATATGCAATACAACATTATTAGCTATTGTCATCCTAGGGGACCAGAAGTTATTCTTCCTATCTAACTGTAACTTTATAACCTTGTACCAGTCTACCAACCTTTCCCTGTCTCCCCTCCCCCCACCTTTTCCCTGCCTCTGGTAACTACTATTCTATTCTCTATTTCTCTCTTTTTTCCTCTTTTCAAAGTTTATTTTTCTTAATTGACCCATGGTAATTGTATATACTTATGGAGTACAATATGATAATGGGATACATTCATACTGTGTGCAATGATCATATCAGGGTGCTTAGTATATCCGTACCTCAAACATTTGTCACTTCTTTGTGTTAGGAACATTCAACATCATCTTGACTAGCTGTTCGAAGATACACAGTAGTTTGTTGTTAATTGTAGTCCCCCTTTATTATTATAGAACCCTAGATCACATTCTTCCTACCTCTCTAATATTTTGTGTGCACTGACCACCATTTCCCTTCCCCACCTTTTCCCTTCCTCCCATCAGTCTCTAGTAACCACTATTATACTCTTTACTTCTACAGCATCAACTTTTTTAGCTTCCACATACGAGTGAGGACATGTGGTATTTCTCTCTCTGTGCCTGGCTTATTTCACTTAACATAATTTTCTCCAGGCTCATCCATGCTGCTGCAAATGGCAGAATTTCATTCTTTTTTATGACTGAGTAGTATTCCATTGTGTATATGTACCATACTTTCTTTATCTAGTCATCCATGGAAGGACATTTAGGTTGGTTCCAAGTCTTGGCTATCATTAACAGAGCTGCGATAAACATGGGAGTGCAGGTGTCCCTTCAACTTATTGATTCCATTCCTTTAGGTATATACCCCATAGTGGGATTGCTGGATCATATGGTAGTTCTATCTGCAGTTGTTTGAGAAACCTCCATACTATTCTCCATAGTGGCTGTACTAATTTACATTTCTACCAACAACATATAAGAGTTCCCCTTTCTCTGCATCCTCTATAGCATTTGTTATTTTCTGTCTTTTTGGTAATAACTATTCTAATTGGGGTGAGATGATATCTCATTGTGGTTTTGATTTGCATTTCTCTGATGATTAGCAATGTTGAGCATTTTTCCATATACCTGTTGGCTCTTTATGTCTTCTTTTGAAAAATGTCTATTCAGTTCCTTTGCCATTTTGTAATCAGATTTTTATTTATTTATTTTCACTACTGAGTTCTTTGTATATTCTGTATATTAATCCCTTGTCAGATGCATAGTTTGCAAATATTTTCTCCAATTCTGTAAGTTGTCTTCTCATTCTGCTGATTGTTTTCTTTGCTGTGGAGAAACTTTTGAGTTGGATATAATTTCTTATTTTATTCCCTGTGCTTATGAAGTATTATTCATCAAGCCTTTCCCTAGATCTATATCCTGAAGTGTTTCTCTTATGTTTTTTTCTATGTTTTATAGTGTCAGGTCTTACACTTAAATCTTTAATCCATTTTGAGTTGACTTTGGTGTATCATGAGAAATAGGGGGTCTAGTTTTATTTTTCTGCATATGGATCTCCAATTTTCCCAGCACCATTCATTGAAGATACTGTCCTTTCCCCAATTCCCTGCTTGGCTGGCAGGTTTTCCTCTTTTAGTACTTTGAGTATATCACTTCCATTCTCTCCTGGCCTTCAGGGTTTCTGCTGTGAAGTCTGCTGTTAGTCTAATGGGGATTCCCTTATAAGTGACTTAATGTTTTTCTCTTGCTGTTTTTAGAATTCTCTCTTTTTCTTTAAATTTGGGTAATTTGACTATGATGTGTCTTGAAGATGACCTATTTGGGTTAAATCTATTTAGAAGCCTTTGAGCTTTGTGGATTTTAAAGTTTGCATCTTTCCCAATACTAGGAATTTTTCAGCTACTATTTCTTTAAATAGGTTTTCCATATCTTTTTCATTTTCTTCTACTTCTGGAATGCCCATACTTTGATTATTTGTGTGCTCAATAGTTACTCAAAGATCTTGTAAGCTTTGTTTATTCTTTTTATTCTTTTTCTCTTTTTTTTGTCTTCCTGTGTTATTTCAAAACTGCTATCTTCAAAATCAGAAATTCTTTCTGCTTGATATAGTCTTTTGTCAAGACTCTCAGATGTAGTTTTTAATTCACTCAATGAGTTCTTCAATTCCAAGATTTCTCCTTTATTTATTTAATGATATCTATCTCTGTTGAATTTCTCATTCAGATCATGTGTTGTTTTTCTGATTTCATTGAACTGTTTGCCTGTATTTTCTTGTATCTCAGTGAGTTTCCTTAAGATCATTAATTTAAATTCTATTTCTGGCAAGATGACAATTTCCAATTCTTTGGGATCATTTACTGGAGAGTTATTTTGGTTTTTTTGATGGTGTCATGTAACTTTATTTATTTATTTATTTATTTCACTTTTCTTGCTTCCTTGTGTTGATAGCTATGCATCTGGTGGAACAGTCAACTTTTTGAGTTATGTAGAGTGTCTTGAATGGGAAAAGACTTTCACCTACAAAGCATCCATCAGGTAGATTGCAATGGCTTTATTCTGGATGGATGAAGTAGTGTAGACTCTGTGTAGTTTCTTCAGCAGTAATCCACTTTTGCTATGTCTGTGAGTGACTCAGAGACCTATGCTTTGGAGGTTTGTAGTGGTAGAGGCACAGCTTTGTCTGGGGAGGCATTGCTGGATTGGTCCACAGGCTGATGTGCACATGCGCCCTGTGGGTCAGTCATCTCGAGAGCTGGCTCACTGGGGATGTGGTTGCTGTGATTGATTTTCTGGCTGAGTGTGTGGGCATATGGTTTTTCAGGGGCTCCAGGACTGGTTTTCCAGTAGCAGGGTCGCGATTCTGCTTCTTTGACCAGGGTTTAGCTCATCAGGGGCATGTCAACCAAACTGTTTCTCACTATGATGAGTGTGTTTGATGGCTCAAAGGATAAGAGTTGTGTCTTCCAGGGGCATGACAGCTAGTTTTTTCTCTGAGCCAGGAGTATGGATGTGCTTTGGCTGGCTAGCTGAGTGTGGGTCTGCCCGTGTCCGTTCTGCTGTGCCAATTCTTGGGGTCTGCTGTAAGGTTGTACTTCTCTCTGTGGTTCAGGAGCTGGACTGCCGAGGGCAGAGCTACTGAGCTGCTTCTCAGGGAGCGGGCAAGGCCATTAGTCAGGCCTGAGGTGAATTGACCTGTCCAGCTACCTCTGTGTAGTGGGCAAGACCACTAGGCAGGCCTGCAGTGAATTAACCTATCCATCTGCTTCTGGGCAGTGGGCAGGGCCACAAGGCAGGCCTGCAGTGACAGAGCCAGTGCAGCTGCTTCTGGGACTGTTGGCAAGGCTGCAAGGCAGGACTGTTTAGGATGGAACTGCTTGGCCACTACTCCAGGAGGGCATGGATGCATTTTATTTCCACTGGCCTGTGGGCACACTGATTAGGGTAGAGATCTTGAGCTGTATTTCCAAGTTGGGGGCTCAAGAACTCAGTCAGCTGGTGGGGTTGGGGGTAGAGGAAGGAATGGGGGTGGTCCACCTGAGGAGGATCTGCCTGTCTGATCTCTGACCAGGAATGTAGGGGTGCCTCAGATCAAAAGGACAACAGTTGGTGTCCCAGACTTCAGAACTGGAATGACAGCTTCTGGAAGCCCAGGCTTCAGTCTGGTGTCAGGGCATTGTAGCCTCTTCTGTGAGTGTACTGGGATGAAGGCAGAACCTTAAGGCTCGGAAATTGCTGTGGTTACTGGCCCCAAAGCACGGCATGCTCCTATAATGGCTCTGGTTTCAAGATGGAGCCGTCCTGTATTGGCTTGGGTCACAAGGGTGGGGGATGGGGAGTGCTCAATTTGTGATAATATTCTAGAGTGATGCAGTGAGTGTACTCTAGGCTTGTCCTGCAAAAGGATCTGACCTCTGTGGTGAAGATGAGGGTTGGTGTGGGTTCTGTGCCTTCCATTTTGCTGCAAGGGAAAATTCTTCCTACACCAATTCTGTTCTCAGAGATATGATGACTGAGGCTGTGTACCTCTCTCACCTCTCTATGCCACCATCCTTTGCTTCCATGCTCCACAGGGATTTCACCAGTTTCCTGCTTCTCTCCTACACAGTTCCACAAATGCTTCCATGAGTATTTAGCTGTCTGTTAGTTGTTCTGGCCCTTTTCTGTGGGAGAAATGTGCCTTGGGCACCTCTAATTCACCATCTTATCCCACCTTTGACCTGTTCCTTATAACTTTTAAGATTTTTTAAAATTCTCAAGAGCAAACATGTATTATTTGCAGTCATAAAGGAAATCATACATTTCTAAAAATTGAGCAGGGCCATTGCAAAGCACTCCAAACTTACCACTAGATTGGTATATAATAATCTTCAGTATAGTATTTAAACAGCCATGAGTCTCCCTGATTCTACAAAGCTCTGTTGTCTTCATACCCACAGGATAATCCCAAGGGACTATTAAATTCCTCACAGAATCCAACTTTGTTTGGGTTATCAAAAAATAACTAAGACTATTTTATTTTATTTTATTTTATTTTATTTTATTTTTTTTCTCTCTTAGTCCACCTTGAGGTTTTTTTTTTTTTTTTTTTAAATTTTATTTTGTCGATACACATTGTAGCTGATTAATGCTCCCCATCACCAAAACCTCCCTCCCTTCTCCCTCCCTCCCTCCCCCCCAACAATGTCCTTTCTGTTTGTTTGTTGTATCAACTTCAAATAATTGTGGTTGTTATATCTTCTTCCTCCCCCCCCCCCGGTTTGTGTGTGTATGTGTGTGTGTGAATTTATATATTAATTTTTAGCTCCCTCCAATAAGTGAGAACATGTGGTATTTCTCTTTCTGTGCCTGACTTGTTTCACTTAATATAATTCTCTCAAGGTCCATCCATGTTGTTGCAAATGGCAGTATTTCATTCGTTTTTATAGCTGAGTAGTATTCCATTGTGTAGATGTACCACATTTTCCGTATCCACTCATCTGATGATGGGCATTTGGGCTGGTTCCAACTCTTGGCTATTGTAAAGAGTGCTGCGATGAACATTGGGGAACAGGTATACCTTCGACTTGATGATTTCCATTCCTCTGGGTATATTCCCAACAGTGGGATGGCTGGGTCGTATGGTAGATCTATTTGCAATTGTTTAAGGAACCTCCATACCATTTTCCATAGAGGCTGCACCATTTTGCAGTCCTTCCAACAATGTATGAGAGTTCCTTTTTCTCCACAGCCTCGCCAGCATTTATCGTTCATAGTCTTTTGGATTTTAGCCATCCTAACTGGGGTTAGATGGTATCTCAATGTGGTTTTGATTTGCATTTCCCGGATGCTGAGTGATGTTGAGCATTTTTTCATATGTCTGTTGGCCATTTGGATATCTTCCTTAGAGAAATGCCTACTTAGCTCTTTTGCCCATTTTTTAATTGGGTTGCTTGTTTTCTTCTTGTAAAGTTGTTTGAGTTCCTTATATATTCTGGATATTAATCCTTTGTCAGATGTATATTTTGCAAATATTTTCTCCCACTCTGTTGGTTGTCTTTTAACTCTTTTAATTGTTTCTTTTGCTGTGCAGAAGCTTTTTAGTTTGATATAATCCCATTTGTTTATTTTTCCTTTGGTTGCCCGTGCTTTTGGGGTCGTATTCATGAAGTCTGTGCCCAGTCCTATTTCCTGAAGTGTTTCCCCTATGTTTTCTTTAAGAAGTTTTATTGTCTCAGGGTGTATATTTAAATCCTTAATCCATTTTGAGTTGATTTTAGTATACGGTGAGAGGTATGGATCTAGTTTCATTCTCCTGCATATCGATATCCAGTTATCCCAACACCACTTGCTGAAGAGGCAGTCCCTTCCCCAGTGAATAGGCTTGGTGCCTTTGTCAAAGATCAGATGGCAGTAAGTGTGTGGGTTGATTTCTGGATTCTCTATTCTATTCCATTGGTCAGTGTGTCTGTTTTTATGCCAGTACCATACTGTTTTGGTTATTATAGCTTTGTAGTATAGCTTAAAGTCAGGTAGTGTTATGCCTCCAGCTTTATTTTTTTTGCTGAGCATTGCTTTGGCTATTCGTGGTCTTTTATTGTTCCATATAAATGTCTGAATAGTTTTTTCCATTTCTGAGAAAAATGTCTTTGGAATTTTGATGGGGATTGCATTGAATTTGTATATCACTTTGGGTAGTATGGACATTTTCACTATGTTGATTCTTCCAATCCAAGAGCATGGAATATCTTTCCATCTTCTTGTATCCTCTCTAATTTCTCTCAGCAGTGGTTTGTAGTTCTCATTATAGAGATTTTTCACCTCCTTGGTTAACTCAATTCCTAAGTATTTTATTTTTTTGGTGGCTATTGTAAATGGGCAGGCTTTCTTGATTTCTCCTTCTGCATGTTCACTATTGGAGAAAAGAAATGCTACTGATTTTTGTGTGTTGATTTTGTATCCTGCTACTGTGCTGAAATCATTTATCAATTCCAACAGTTTTTTTGTAGAGGTTTTAGGCTGTTCGATATATAAGATCATGTCATCTGCAAACAGGGACAGTTTGACTTCATCTTTTCCGATCTGTATGCCCTTTATTTCCTTCTCTTCTCTGATTGCTCTGGCTAGTACTTCCAACACTATGTTGAATAAGAGTGGTGAGAGTGGGCATCCTTGTCTAGTTCCTGTTCTTAAAGGAAAAGCTTTCAGCTTTTCCCCATTCAGGATGATATTGGCAGTGGGTTTGGCATATATGGCTTTAATTATGTTGAGATACTTTCCCTCTATACCTAACTTATAGAGGGTCTTTGTCATGAATGAGTGCTGAACTTTATCAAATGCTTTTTCAGCATCTATAGAGATGATCATATGGTCCTTGTGTTTGAGTTTATTAATATGGTGTATCACATTTATTGATTTGCGTATGTTGAACCAACCTTGCATCCCTGGGATGAATCCCACTTGATCGTGATGAATAATTTTTCGTATGTGTTGCTGTATTCTGTTTGCTAGTATTTTAGTGAGGATTTTTGCATCTATATTCATCAAGGATATCGGCCTGTAGTTTTCTTTTTTGGTTATATCTTTACCTGGTTTTGGTATCAGGATGATGTTTGCTTCATAGAATGAGTTTGGGAGATTTGCGTCCGTTTCAATCTTTTGGAATAGTTTGTAAAGAATCGGTGTCAATTCCTGTTTGAATGTTTGGTAAAATTCTGCTGTGAATCCATCTGGTCCTGGGCTTTTCTTTGTTGGGAGCCTTCTGATAACAGCTTCAATCTCCTTTATTGTTATTGGTCTGTTCAAATTTTCTACGTCTTCACGGTTCAGTTTTGGGAGCTTGTGTGTGTCCAGAAATTTATCCATTTCCTCCAGATTTTCAAATTTGTTGGCGTATAGTTGTTTATAGTAGTCTCGAATGATTCCTTGTATTTCAGATGAATCAGTTGTAATATCGCCTTTTTCATTTCTAATTTTTGTTATTTGAGTCTTCTCTCTTCTTTTTTTTGTTAACCATGCTAATCGTTTCTCAATTTTATTTATCTTTTCAAAAAACCAACTTTTTGATTCGTTGATCTTTTGAATTGTTTTTTGGTTTTCAATTTCATTCAGTTCTGCTCTGATCTTAATGATTTCTTTCCGTCTGCTAACTTTAGGATTGGATTGTTCTTGTTTTTCTAGTTCTTTAAGGTGAACTGTTAGGTTGTTCACTTGCCATCTTTCCATTCTTCTGAAGTGAGCATTTAATGCAATAAATTTTCCCCTCAATACTGCTTTTGCAGTATCCCACAGGTTTTGGTATGATGTATCATTGTTTTCATTAGTTTCAATAAACTTTTTGATTTCCTGCTTGATTTCTTCTTGGACCCATATGTCATTAAGTAGAATGCTGTTTAATTTCCATGTGTTTGTATAGTTTCCAGAGTTTTGTTTGTTATTAATTTCTAGTTTTAATCCATTGTGGTCTGAGAAGATACATGGGATAATTCCAATTTTTTTGAATTTATTGAGACTTGATTTGTGACCTAATATGTGATCTATCCTGGAGAATGATCCATGTGCTGATGAGAAGAATGAATATTCTGAGGTTGTTGGGTGGAATGTTCTGTAGATATCTGCCAATTCCAATTGGTCTAGAGTCTTGTTTAGATCTTGTGTTTCTCTACTGATTCTTTGCCTAGATGATCTGTCTAATATTGACAGTGGGGTGTTCAGGTCCCCTGCTATTATGGTATTAGTGTCTATTTCCTTCTTTATGTCTAATAGAGTTTGTTTTATAAATATGGCTGCTCCAACATTGGGTGCATACATATTTATGATTGTTATGTCTTCTTGATGGATCAGTCCTTTTATCATTAAGTAGTGTTCCTCATTGTCTCTTTTTATGGTTTTTAGTTTAAAGTCTATTTTGTCAGATATAAGAATAGCCACTCCAGCTCGTTTTTCTTTTCTGTTTGCATGGTAAATCTTTTTCCATCGTTTCACTCTTAGTCTGTGTGATTCTTTATGGGTGAGTTGGGTCTCTTGTAGGCAGCATATAGTTGGGTCCTGCTTTTTGATCCAGTCAGCCAGTCTGTGTCTTTTAATTGGGGAATTTAAGCCTTTAACATTAAGAGTTGTTATTGAAAGGTGTTGATTTATTCCTAGCATTTTATTGGTTTTTTGGTTGTCTTAGGTGTCTTTTGTTCCTTGCTTTCTGATTTACTGTTTGGTTTCTTTGTTTGTTGGTTCTTTAGGTTGTAGATAGTGTTTTTGTTAGCTTGTTTTCTCTTCATGAATGCCATTTTTATTGTACTAGCGGGTTTAGATTTTTCTTAGGTTTTTATGGCAGTGGTAGTTATTTTTCAGGAACCAAACCCAGTACTCCCTTGAGGATTTCTTGTAAGGGTGGTCTTGTGGTAGTGAACTCCCGCAGTTTTTGTTTGTCTGAGAAATATACTATTTGCCCCTCATTTCGGAAGGATAGCCTTGCAGGGTAGAGTATTCTTGGCTGGCAATCTTTGTCTTTTAGTATTTTGAAAATATCATCCCATTCCTTTCTAGCTTTTAGGGTTTGTGATGAAAAGTCTGATGTTAACCTGATTGGGGCTCCCTTATAGGTGATTTGACGCTTCTCTCTTGCAGCTTTTAAGATTCTCTCTTTGTCTCTGAGTTTTGCCAATTTGACTATGACATGTCTTGGAGAAGGCCTTTTTGGGTTGAATACGTTTGGAGATCGTTGAGCTTCCTGGATCTGAAGATCTGTGATTTTTCCTATACCTGGGAAGTTTTCTGCCACTATTTTGTTGAATATGTTTTCAATGGAATCTCCATTTTCCTCCCCTTCTGGAATACCCATGACTCGGATATTTGAGCGCTTGAGGTTGTCTGATATCTCTCTCAGATTTTCTTCCATGTCCTTGATTCTTTTTTCTTTCTTTTTGTCTGCTTGTGTTATTTCAAACAGCCCATCTTCAAGTTCAGAGGTTCTCTCTTCAACTTCGACAAGCCTGCTGGTTAAACTCTCCGTTGTGTTTTTTATTTCGCTGAATAGCTTCTTCAGTTCAGCAAGTTCTGCTACATTTTTTTTCAGGACATTGATTTCCTTGTACATTTCCTCTTTCAGATCCTGTATACTTTTCCTCATTTCATCATGATGTCTAGCTGAGTTTTCTTGTATCTCATTCAGTTTCCTTAGAATTATCACTCGAAATTCCTTGTCAGTTATTTCAAGGGCTTCTTGTTCTATAGGATCTAGAGTATGAGATTTATTAACTTTTGGTGGTGTACTTTCTTGATTTTTTGTATTTCTGGTGTCTTTTTTTGGGTGTTTATTCATTGTTGCAGGGGTTTTCACAGTCCACTGGTTTAAGACTAATGACTAACTAGGATGTTGCTGTGGTTGCCAATTTGGTATGGCTCCCGCCGTGACTGCTCAGTTGGCCTCTAGTGTCTTGTGTGTGTGGTTGCCTCGGGTCTTGGGCTTCTCCGGGGATCCACCTTTCTGGTCAGCTTGTACTCTGCTGGGCTGGTGGATCACGTACCACAGGGTGTGTGATCTCTGTTGAGCTTTCACTTTCTGTACAGGACTTCTCCCCGTTCTGTGTGCTCTGGCCCAGGCTGTTAGATCGTGCAGTGGCGACCCCACCGGGTGTGTGGTTTCTGTCGAGTCTCCGCCTCCCTGGCCGCACGTCTCCCCCCTCTGTGCACACTGTGCTGGGCTGGGGCGTGTCTTCTGCACCCCTCATCTATCAGCTGGGCCTTCAAGACCCTGCTCAGCACCGCCTCGCCCAGGAAGTCTACCAGGTTTCTGCTAGGCACAGACGACCGGTCTCTCTGGGTGCCTTTGTAGCACTGTGTAGATCTTTCTCGGGTCTTGTTCACCTTTGTATCCCCCCGGTATAAACCGAGTCTAGTGCCCGCCTGCAGCCTGCTCTCCGGCAGGTTCAAGCGGACCTGGGAACTCTCCTACCACACTATTCCCAACCAGAAATTCGTTAGGCTTTTTTCCAAACTGGTGGTCGCAGAGATGGTATCTGCCTCCCAGTAACAGGAAGTTTACCGGGCCGGAGTCCAGGGTGTGGTGGAGTGACAGTCGGCCCGCCCGTACTTCCTAGCCCTCCCAAAACTGGTCGGGACGCCCCACACCCCCAGCCCTGCCAGAGAACCGCGGAGGGAGTGGGAGAGGAGGTCGGCCCCCAGGGTCCGGAAAGCCCCGCGCCAGGCCAAGCAACTGGGCTCAGTGATGGCCGAGCAGGGCGGAGCTGCCCGCACCTGGGAAAATGGAGGCAGCACCGTGGCAGTGAGTGGCCTGGTGGTGCAGGCGGGAGCCGCGTGGGCATCCACCCCCCGAACAGAGCTGTGCCAGGGATCACTCACAGTGCTGTGCCAGGTCGGGCACTCGCTCTGTCTCTGGTTTGTTGCCTTCCGTGTTCTCGGCGCTGCCGCCTCGGGCTGTTCAGTCGCGGCGCCGCTCGGGCGCTCCCAGGAATCTTCTTTAATGCCGGCCTGAAACCCCGAATCCTGAATAGGGCAGCTGGCCGCCTTCAGTGCGGCCCCAGCCTCCGGGATCCTGGCTGCATCCACAGCAGCCCTGGCGCCGTGTTCCCTGTTTCAAGACTCACTTTTGCAGCTAAGAATCAGTTCTTTTCCTGCTCCACACTTCAAAGCTGTTGCCTGTAAATGAGGCAGCCTCTCCTGCCGGGGGCAAAGTGGCGTTGAGCCCCCACGACCGGCCAGCAGCAGCAGTCCTCCCTTAAGAGATGGCCAGAGGAAGGTCCACAAGTTTTCCGGCTGCCTGAGGCCCAGTGGCCACCTTTTCCACCTCAGCTACTCCGCGCCAGCCGCCGCAGCCGCCGCCATCTTGAGACTCCTCCTAAGACTATTTTAATAAGAATTCCTCTTAGCGAGCTTGGAACTGGTTGTCAATATTTATAATTTCTTTTTAAATAGCAACATCCTCTTTTTGATATAGAGAGGTCTTCAACATAATAAGAGCCTTAATTCATGGAACCTCTACCATGTGCTTTATATACATTATCTCATATCATTCTCACAACTGTTTTAAAAACTAGGAGCCATCATCACAGTCTTAGAACTGAGAAAACTGATGTTCAGCTTAACTAGAGAGTGACCCAACATTACAGACTTAGAGATGAGACTTAGACCTATCTCCTGTCTTTCAGTCTTGTACCCTTTCCATTATATCCATTTAATCAACTGCAAGAATGTCTTCTATTGAATTTTTGAAAAGAAAAATTTTAATTGTGACTTTTAAATAGAATCAAAATATCTTGAGGGGATATGAAATGGATTTCTTATCATACTGGATTTACTGAGGACTTTGCTACAGGAACCATCCAGGTCTTTATTTATGAGGCTGGTGCAGATTCAGAAACAGCCTTGTGGCGATCATGGGCAAAGGCTTCTGTGGCAAGGGAAAGGGTGCTCTTGGTGGGACATCAGGTGGGGTCTTAGCTAAGGCTTTGGAAACTGTGCCCTAAATGGTTTTTTTTTTCTTCTCTTCTATATCCCAAGATTCTCTCTCCAATCACATTAAGAGGACTAACAGCTCTAGTCCACATGGTAAACCTTCCTTGTAATAGATGGTCTTCAGTCCTGCTGCTGCTGCCTGGGCAGTAACTTTGAAGACTGGGGGGTTCAGGCATATTAAAAGAGAGTTATTGCCAGGCCAAAACTGAATTCTTTCTTCACCATTTACTCCATGTCTGTTCTTGGGCTGGTCCTCATTTTTTTCTTCAATAAAATTGGTACAGTACATGCCTCAAAGGTTGTTGTGAGGATTGAAAGAGATGACATCTGTGGTATTAGCATTTGCTTCCCTTCTTGCCTGCTGTTTTCTACTCTTGCTAACCAGTCCACTCTAGACATTGGTGTGCTGGCTGTGCCCCTAGGCATTATTAGAGTGCCATATTTAATCTTACTGAGACACCGCCCTCTCTAATAGCCTGTGTCTCATTCCTAAGTTTAGAGTAGCCAGTGGATATCCTGCAAAGATTGGATATTTATATCTTCAAAACACATACATATATATACAATACCCATATATAGAACCCAAGAGGGTATCGGTCAATCATTTCATAATACTTTAATAGCACATACTATTAGTTGTTTGCCACCTTAAAGAGAAAAGATCAGAGAATCATAGGATGTGAATGTTTTGATTAGGGATGGGAGGGAGGTCCAGTCGTGCATTCACAAATTTATTCTACATATATTTACTGAGTACCTATTTTGAGCAAAGCACAAAGAGGAATACAGAAATGAGACACTCTCTGCATCCCTTAGGGGTTCACAATCTAATGGAGATTGCAACGAGGAAGGCACACAGGTAATCATAATTCAAGGCAATCTGCCATGTTATAGGAGGAGGCAAGGGTGGAAGGGTCACTTCGATTCTGGGGTTGGGCGAGCTGAAGTGCCAGGCATCTGAAAGGCATCCGAGTGCCTCAGGGGAAAGTAGGGTGGAGGCAGTAAAGACTACATCTGTCAGCTCTACAATTTTGCCTCTGACTGGATTTATTACTCACATATGCAAATCTGAGCCTTAGGATCTGAATGTAAACTCACTCAGCTCTTCTGTACCATGTCATTGCTGCTAACATAGCTATCAATGCCTCTGGGGGGGCTCAAAAATATAGTGCGAACTTAAAACACAAATATAGAACCACAACAGTGAGGCTACGTGGTGTGGTGCACAGTGCACATACCTTAAGGCCCCACTGGTTACTCACTGGCAGATCTTGGGCAAATTATTTCATTTCTTTGGGATTTGGTTTCATCTTATTTTGCATGGGGATAATAGCACACATTTTAAAGTTTATTGTGAGGATTAAATGACATGCTTTTTGAGAGTGTTCCTAGCTCATATTAAACCTTTCATTACTGTTAATTTCTTTGTTTTTTCAGCCTCCCTCACTTGTCTTGCCTTAACTTGATGAAATGTCCTCAGTGTTCACTGTGGTTAATGGCAGTTACAGTCTCCTTCACTCTTTGCTGTTTATGATTTTGAAACCACTAAGTTGTCTAGGGTAGACCAGCATGTTTCCATGTACCATATGTAGCAGCTGATAAACTTTGATCAATAATTGGGTGTCATGATTTTTTTGCATTTTAAAAATTCATTGGGGTTATCTTTTATAAGCAGATAGGATCTAAGTTGTTTTAGACTGAAAAACATACTTTTGTTTGAAAGTCTGCCACTTAGATATAACTTAATTTTTTCTGAAAATTCTCAAGCCAATTTCACATGTACTTTATTCTATCTACTAAAATATAATAAAAAGTGTTTTTAATAGTGAAAATGTTAACATTTTAACCTTCAAAATAAATAAAGACATTCATTCAGGTTGCAAAATCAGACAACTCACCTTTTATTCTTTAAACAGAAGGTAGCTATTCCATATTCATTATCAGAGTATTATATATCAAAAAAGAATAATCAGTTTTTCTATTTGCTAAAAATAATTTTATAGTTATATTATTCAGAGTATATTATATCTATTTATGAAAAATCTGATAATTTAGATGATGTTTTACCTGTGGATTAGAGTGTTTCATTACTTTTTCAGGTTCTTTTTTTTTTTTCAAATTATGGTGACTAATAATAGATACAATTTGGTTTCTGACTATTGTACCAACAACTATTTTTTGCTTTATAATTTTAGTTCTTGGTATTTAGGGATTCCTGCATGTGCTAATGTATGAGGTGACCATTGCACTTCGAAATTTTAAAGGTTTATCTAATGTTGAACAGGAGGATATGTTGGGATTGGGTGAAATAATCACAACATCATTTTGATGGGCTCCCTTTCCTTGGAAAATACTAACTTCCCTCCCTGACAGCAGGCTCTGATGGGCATTCCTGAGCTAATACAGGAACTGAGAAAAATACTCTTTGGCCACCTGTGTTAATATGTAGTAATCAAAAAAGTATGTATGTTACAAAATCAAGTTTGATATTAAGCTAAAATATTTTGTCATTTCATTTGTAAATGGAGTGAGACTCACTTTCACTTGATAGGACTACAAGACATTACAGATCTTTCTATTTCCTAAGCAATTTTCTTCTATTTAGAATCAAATTGTAGGAGTGGTGCATATTGCAAAGACCCTACTAAAAGTAATTTGTGTTTCTGTTTTCAAAGAACATCACGGTTGTCAAATGTTGGTTGTCTTAATGATGATTCATTCTAAAATTTCTGTTGGCTTTGGCAAAAATAGCCTAAAATTTAAAATAGCAGTCTGAGTTTATAGTAGGTAAGTTTAGTATTTTAGTCTGTAAAGTCAAAATATGTCATGGAACAAACAAATTGAATAAGGGCTTAGAGGACTTTATTAGTCACAATAGTGCTTAGTAAGTAGTTGTTAACTGGCCTGGGCTGGTTAACAGTCAATGGAGTTTCAAGTGATATGTCAGGCATCAGGCACTGAAATAGCAAAATCAGAAAATATCTCCCCTTGTTTATAGACCAGAAGTGCAGAAAAATGCCTGCTTTTCCTATTATGGTTTGGACCTACCCTTTTTCAACAAGTCTGCTAAGTTGTAACCCAGCATCTCTCTGATAAAAGGCTCACATTCCTCAGAGTTTCCTACAGCGTTCATGTGGTAGTTACCCACTCCCCTTTTCTTATGGCATGAGATTTTTAGCTGCTGTGGAAGATGTTAGAAATACAACATGATAACATGAATTTCAAAATCCTGTGGAGTCTGGTTCTCAATGAGTCTGGGACTTCTATACTGTTTTCTAGTTCTATTTTCATTTCTATTCTTTTGATTTCACTGAAATAGTATTTCAGCAATATTCATAAATATTTTCATCAGAAAACCTAAGAGATATGTGTTTCAACTACTAACAATATGCTAAACACTACATTGTCTATCTTTATTGAGTGTTTACTATGTGCAAAGCTGTCATTGTTTCTGCCCTCATGGAGCTTCCATTTCAACCCTTCTTGAGTCCTTCCACCAAGCACAGCAGTGCATATGGGAGATCTAGGTGCCACTATCCAGACTGAGAAATATCAGAACGGAAAAAAAATGGAGAGAATAAGAATAATAGGATTGGGGGAGGGGAGGAGTGGAGGGAAAAAAGGCTAAAAAGAAATGTGTGCTTAGTGAGTAGAGGTGGGGCTAGGGAGGAAGGCACCAGCAATTGTGTTGGGAGCCACTCAGTGGCCCAGACTACCTGCCTCTGAAGTACCCATTGCTCACTGTTATATTTTACACCCTTTCAAGGATAAGATCCTGTCCCCACCTAACATATCAGGGAGCTGACATTACCAATTTTGGCCAGTTACCCAGAGTCAGATTCAGTCGAGTTGTTGAGAGAAGGAAGGATTTCTGACTGCCAGTCCAGACTATACTTTCCCCCATTTATGGCTCATTGTAAAAACATTTGTGCTGACCTATGAATTAATTGCCAACTTACTTATGACTAAAATTTGGCTGCAAGGCTTCTTTAGTATTTCTCCTACCCTGAATCAATAATTGAAGTTAACAAGACCAAAAATTGCATTTTCTCACCTGTGTGGAAAAGATATTTAGGAGCTTTTCCAGATCACAATAGATGCTTATCCTAAGGACATATCCAAGTAGCTGTTGATTAGCTTTTCCAGAATCCTGCACTATCTTTGCTGCATAATATCCTCTCATTAAACACACTTCTCAACAAATTTTTCCTTTTCTTCAAAAAGACTCTTTTGGTCTGTCTGGGTTATGTGTTGACCTATTTATTTTGTGTGTGGGTGGTTTTTGTGACTCCTCCCAGCTCAAAAATTTAAGGGCTGAGTCTAAATTTTCTGCTCTGAGCATAATGGAAATCCTTACCTAAACTCATGTGCACCTGTTTCACTTCCAAAGTCTTCCTGAGTTTGCATATCTGTGGTTTTAGTGCAGTAGATTGGATTGTGCTAATGAGCCAAGGTTATGGTTTTGATGCTTATGTGCCAGTTAGTACACATGTCCTACAGACCAGACTGTACCATGAACCCAGAGAGCTGCCCTGTACATGCATGCCCATGGGACTCGAGGGCCAGACAAGAGAATGAAGGTGAATCTGAATAAATCTGTCATCATAAAAACAACTCAGTTGTAAGCTCTCTTGATGAGGTGTCTCGTCTCAGTAGCAACTTCTTTACATATGAAAGCAAATGCATGAATGTGTGGTGGATGCATCTGCAAGTTTTTAAAGTGAGAACTTGACAGGTTTGGGCTAGTCCCAGAAAGCAGACTAAGCAAAATTACCATGGTGCCAGTACACAGGGTGGAGTTTCCATAAGACTTAGGCCACTGCTGCTCAATTTCCTGCCTCTTCAGCCATGGAAAAAAACAGAATCTGCAGTTTTCTTCATAAACCATTGTATAAATGACTCTATGTGCTCAAGGGCAGTAAGAACCAAAGTACTTTTGCTAAAGGGTCTTCTCTGGTCTTGCAGAAACCAATTGTTTAGCCCACATCACAGACTGAGCACAGAGCTTGTAGCCAGTTACCCAAGGAAAGAAAGGAAACAAATGTGCACAACCCTGTCCTTTTGGGGAGTTAGGGCAAGGGAATTCAAGATGCGAAAAAGAAACAAGTAAGTCAACAATGGAAACATTAGAACATATACTTAACTAATTGTAATTGGACACAATAGCCAGGTATCCTCATCAAGGGACAGCTTCATTCATGAAGTGATTCTTGAGCAGAGTTTTGAGGTAGACACAGGATGGATCCAATACAGGACAGTAGGAAGAATATTCTGTTAGGGAGGTTAGACGGGGAATGGTGTTTACTGGGTGGACTGCACAAGGAGAGCACAAAGTGTGAGCTGTGGAGCACGATGACAAGTGTATTTCACCAGTGCCATTGTCTCTAACATCTTAAAAACCAACCAAACAAAAAATTCTCTCTTCAGACTTACAACCCTTTGTAGCTAGTCCCCTAACCTACTCATTGTCAGGCTTTAAAAACTAACGCCACCTTAAGTGACATTACAAGTGGATTAATGTGGCAGCCTAAGATGGCACCGGGGGGAAGTAGGGTGGGAGTGTCTGCAGGAACCTTGCCTTAGCCCTTAATTGGCCGCACTGGTGAACACTGAGTGATTGCAATAGATAGGCATCGAGACAGGACCCTTAAGCTGATTGGAGGATGTAAAAAACCTGCCTTCCCCATTTACCTTTAAAAACAAGTGCTTGTGTGCTAATAAACGGAACTGCTGGACAGAACCCGCCGCCACGTCTGAGTGTCCTTTAACCGGGCTGTTTTTGGGGGGGCCGGCGGCTGTGCTCACCTCTCTTCACGGCTCTCTTCCCCGTCTCCTTCCAAAGGGGACAGGAGGGAAAGAGGAATCCTGGGCCGTTTGCTCGCCCACCGAAAGCAACGAGGCTAGGGCTGTTCGGATCAGCCCGTGGCGGACCCGACATAGTGGTGCCCCATGTGAGGAATTTTTTAAAACTCGTGGGTGAAAGGTGAGCGAGTGAGGCCCCCGGCTGCTCGGTCCTGAATGAAGGTCGATGAAGGGTGATCAACCAGCGGAGTGGCCCCCGCAACCGCGGTAGTCGCCATGAAGCAATCCACCTGCGTGTCAGGGTGAGTACCATAACAGGGGGAAGTCCCTGCACTTCTCTGCCCTGTGCTCCCTTTGTCCCTTCCCCACGGGGCAACATGGGAGGTATGTGTGGAAAGAGTGACGAGACAGCCTGCAAGGCTCTAAAGCACATGTTAAAAAGCAGAGGCCTAGACATATCTGACTCCACGGCCACCAATGCCTGGCGTCATGTGGTGCAGGTAGCCCCTTGGGCAACTTCGTCCGACTTGTTCTCGTATGAGACTTGGGACCGGGTTCAGACCCTGGCCAGAAAGAATGAGATTAGTCACGGGCTAGACCCCCCCTGAGGGTTCTACCCAACCATCTCTGCCCTAAAGCTTTGCTTCCATCCCGAGCATCAGGAAGGGGCAGAAAGGGATTGGGCGCAGTTCGAAGAGGAGAGAAAAAAGGAAACAAAGCTGCCAATGCAAGGCCCTGAGCCACTGAGTGATACCTATGCCCCTACCCTGTACCCTCCTCTCCCGGCATACTCACCCCGCCAAAGTTTAGCCGAAGGAGAAAAAGTGGCACCTGAAGAAGTGAAGGAGGCTAGAAAAACATCCCTGGCAGAGCCGCAGGTTTTTCCTGTTATGGCTCACTGGGAACCCCCAGCCGTCCGCAGCCCGTGGGGGGAAGCGGCCCCTCAGGCCTATCCGATCAACGTTGTAAAAGAACTAAAAAAGGCTGTTGCTGAGGCCAGGACTTTATCCTCAGCCTTGCAGGCTCACACAAAACTTAACCTAAGCCTTCAAAGCGTTTACTGCCCTGATCCCTTCAGGAAACAATACTTACCCACCCTTCAAGGGACAATGTTTTGGTTGTGGAAGACAAGGTCATTTTAAAAGCCAATGTCCCAAGGCTAAAGGCAAAAAACCCCCTACCACACCTTGCCCGTGATGTAAAAAAGGATTACATTGGAAAAAGGACTGTAGGTCCAAATTTGACAAAGCTCCCGGTGGAAATAGGCCGGCCGCTTGGTACCCTTGGGAAGCTCATGACCTTAAAGAGCTGAAAAAGGCTGTCGCAGAGGATGGGACCAATTCCCCATGGGCAGAAACCATCCTCCAGGGCTTAGCGCACCAACCCTGCACGACCCAAGATTGGAAAATGCTCTGTAAGGCTGTCCTCCCCGCAAACTTGTTTATCAAGTTCTGCGCCTTCTTTGAAGAAGAGTGCCACGTGCAGGCAGAGATAAACCAAGCAGCCAACCCACCCATCCCCATCAGCTTCAGCATGCTGTCTGGAACAGCAGATCAATTTAGTACTGGAATCCAACAGGCTGCTATCCCAGCCCCCTACCAGGACCAGGTTAGGGCAACAGCGTTAGCCGCATGGAAAAAGTTGGCTGAAGGGCCCAGTGAGCCCACAATGGCCGGGGTCACCCAGCGACCCTCCGAGGACCTGCCCTCTTTCATAGTTCGGGTGCAACAGAGCATACAGAGAAAGTTCCCCCCAGGTCCTCTCCGGGACCAGTTTGTAAAAATGCTAGTGTGGGACGGCATGACTGCCGACCACAAGCTTGCCTGTGCCGGGCTCAAAGATCGTTCTATGGAAAAGTGGGTCATTGCCAGTAGAGACGTTGGAAGCTACCAACAACAAACCAGGGCCTTAACTTCCGCTCTACAAGCTCAAGCGGAAACCCTTGCAGGTGCTTTGACCCAGGCTCTTAGTGTCAGGATCCCTAAGGAGAGCCCCAGCCAACCCTCCCATAGGGGTCAATGTTATGGCTGTGGGGAACAAGGTCATTTCAAAAGGGACTGTCCCAACTGGAAAAATCAAAACCTTCCCTCTAAGCCGTGCCCTGGGTGCGGTAAGGGGCTTCATTGGAAGCGTGAGGGCCGGTCTAAGCTAGAGGAGGGGCAATCCCCAGCCCCGTCACTCCAAGGGGATACAAAGCCAGCGCCTCCATGCCCTACCAGGTGTCCAGTACCCCAGGCTCATTGGACTATACCTATAGTTCCTAGTTTAAGACCAAAAATGAATCTTAAAATTCAAGGCAAAGAGTTTCGATGCCTTGTTGACACGGAGGCGGATCGAACAGTCCTTAGCCACTATGGCAACAATAAATGGGTCTCCACCTTCAAAGACAAGCCGTTGTTGAACAGCATCACCAATACCTAAAAAATCAATTATTAAAACAAAAAGGGGAAGTCACCAGCCCTCATCAGCAGTTGGGACAGGCACTCCTAACTTTAAACATCCTAAATTTTTCCAAAAATTATGGGTCCCAGCCAAAAAACTTAAGTTCTTGCCAGACACCCAGGGTACTGAGGACCCTGAGGAGTTTATTGTTTGTATGTTTCAGACTGCATTACGAACCCTTTGTGGATGCTCCAAGTGGCCGCCCTCCTCGGGTCAACAAGGACAAGGGCCTCTGCCACCGGGGAAGGTCCCCAGGAGCCAGCCAACCAAACCTGGGAGGTCATACAAGCCGCTTGGAGGTGTTTGTATAAAAAAAATCACTAACATCACTTTTTGAAGCTGTTTTACAGAATCGACGTGGACCAGACCTGTTGTTCTTACAGCAAGGAGGATTATGTGCCGCCCTCAAAGAAGAGTGTTACTTCTACGCTGACCACTCTGGAGTGGTCAAGGATTCCCTAGCTAAGCTTAGAGAAGGGCTAGAAAACCGCAAAAAAAAAAAAGAGCGAGAAGCCAATTGTAATTGGTTCCAAAGCTGGCTTTCAAGTTCCCCCCATGGCTCACCACCCTGCTGTCCTCCCTGGCAGGCCCCCTAGCATCTTGGGGCCTCACGCCATTTGCCAGGTTGTGTCCCTTATAAGGCGCAACACCACTTCTCTCGTAATGCTCACCCAGGTGGTAGAGGAGGTGGCCCACAATGAAAGCCCTGACAGCCCTTGGGTCAATATGGTCCTTCAAGAAATCAACGCCAATCTCTAAGGCTCCGCCCCGCCCCCGCTTGGCTGGATAGTCAATGACGGGTAAGATTTCCAGAGGGAAACAACCTAAGACAGGCACAGCCACCAGAGGGAATGGAGGCGAGGCTGGGAAGGTTAGCCGCCTCCAGCTGCCTTATTAAAACAAAATGGGGGAGATGTCGGGCTTTAAAAACTAACGCCACCTTAAGTGACATTACAAGTGGATTAACGTGGCAGGCTAAGACGGCACCGGCACCGGGAGGAAGTAGGGTGGGAGTGTCTGCAGGAACCTTGCCTTAGCCCTTAATTGGCCGCACTGGTGAACACTGCGTGATTGCAATAGATAGGCATCGAGACAGGACCCTTAAGCTGATTGGAGGATGTAAAAAAACCTGCCTTCCCCATTTACCTTTAAAAACAAGTGCTTGTGTGCTAATAAACGGAAATGCTCGACAGAACCCCCCCCCCCCCGCCATGTCTGAGTGTCCTTTAACCGGGCTGTTTTTGGGGTGCCAGCGGCTGTGCTCACCTCTCTTCATGGCTCTCTTCCCCCGTCTCCTTCCAAAGGGGACAGGTGGGAAGGAGGAATACCGGGCCGTTTGCTCGCCCACCGAAAGGAACGAGGCTAGGGCTGTTTGGGTCGGCCGGCGGCAGTCCCGACAACTCATGAGGACTGTATACAAGTATCCCAGTCCTCCTCTTGCTACAACTTGCCTTGGCCAGGAAAATAAGAGTGAAGGTCAGATATTGCCTCCAGGTGAACGTTCTTAAATGCCAACGTGAGGCATGGAATTTCTTTCTCTAGATGCATGTGTTGAGATGGAGCCTTCATTGGTCTGGGCCCCTAAGTGAATGTCCACCTGATGACCCACATTGGACATGTAGCACGATGAAAAATAAACGTTTGCCATGTTCGGCCACTAAAATTTGGAAGTTGTTTGTTCCTGCAACATAACCTAGTCCATTCTGGATGATAAAGTGTTATACTCATGTTTTCTCCATTCCTGGCCTTTTATTCATTCAACTCCCACACCCATTTCTCTCCCTAACACTCTAATGAAACTAATTGTGGAAAGGTCACAGAGTTGCCATGTATATTAAGGTTTCAGGCTCTATCTTACTGGATGCCTTTGCTGCATTTAACACTGTTGACCACTTCTTTTAAAACTCTTTTCCCCTTTGTCTTCCATAACATCACTTTTTTGTTCACCTTATAGATAACTAATCATGTCTTTTAGGTATAAAACCCAAATAATTTCACTCACTCTCCCAGTTTTTAACTAAGTATGTAAATAATATGCTGACTCCTGAGTGTACCTTCCGCTCCAGTGCGTGTTCTACAATGCAGAGTTGTAGAAAGAAAGGTCATTCAAAAGCAACCCAATTGAGTCCATCTCTCTTCCCAAACCTGATTGTTCTTCAAAGTCACAAAATCATGACCTGGGGGGTTTATTTGACCTCTCCTCTCCCTCAGTGATAACTCCCCCAGTCCAATTTGTGATTGGATACTCCAATTTTTTTTCTAAATCTTCTATACCCAAAGTTTTCTTTTCACATTCCTCTTTCTATCATTGATGGTGTAATCCACATTCTCATTATTTACCTTCCAGTTTACTCTAATAGCTTCTGGATTGGTCTTCCTATGTAGATCCATTCTCCATGGAACTTTTGGACAAATATTTCTCAAATATAGAAGTTATTATGTTTTTTGTCCTCTTCCTTAAGATATTTGATGTAAGCTCATTACATTAGAGTTAAAATCCAAACTCTTTGTAGGGCTCTTAATGAACTGTTCCTTTCCTAACGTTCTGGTCTTGTCACCTGCCACACATATCTTATGCTCCAGCCTTCTACTCTTGTTTTAGTTCCCTAAACCTGCTCTTTCTCACCTGTGTGACTTTGTACATGCTGTCCACTGGACATGGACTTTATTCACCTGGCAAATATTGACTTTTAATTTAAAAATCAACCTTATTATCACCTCTCCCTGAAAGCCTTCCAAACTCTTCAACTCTGGGATTTAGGGGTTTTGTCCACGGTCCCATAGCACTTATGACCCTGATTGGTGGAAGGCTGTTTACGTATCAGTTTCTCCTACAAAACTGTGTGTTGCTCCACACTGCAAGCCCACCTTTCATTTCTATATTCCCCACGTCTAAAAACTACCTGACAAGCATTAGGTATGTAATAAATGTTTTTAAAAATTAACAGCTGATGGGTTTGGAAAGCCATGATTATAAACTTTACTTTTAGCTGTAAAATTTTGGGGAGCCATTATAGATATTTAAGAAGGTGATGATATCCAAATGACACTTGCAGAAGTTAATTAGAATGGAAGGCAGTAGGCATTTGAAAATTCTCAGAGATGGTGTGAAGTCTGTTGCTGATGGCAAGAATGCGAAGGAAATGAGGAGCTATAGGACTATGGCTTTTGATTCCCCAGCATTTCATTTTTTATAATTCTCACTGTAACTTATACCTACTTTATTTAACGATGGTATGAAGTGTCGAAGGCAGAGTTATTAAATACTTTGTAAATTCAACAGAAGAGAAGCCACCATATTTGAAGAGGTAAACATTTAAACCTATCATTTTAATCTTTTTTTTTTTTTTCATGTTAATGTCACCTTAATTTTGATCTAAAAATGTCTGGACTAGATTTAAAAGTCTTTTGTTTTCTTTCCTACTCTCTTTACTGGAAAGCCTAACTGCTTCTCTTATCTCTCAATTTATCAACTAGCCTCAACTGTTTTCTTTTCTTTTTTCTGTTCTTTTATTATTATTATTAACTTCTGCTGCCTTTGTTTTTGCCTCATTGGTATGTCCAGAGACTCTGAAAATGGAGAAAAGGTAACTGAGAGTGGTCGGTTTTTACCAGAACAGTTCGAGCGGGTAAGGAATATAAGCCTCCCAACACTTCTTGAGCTCACGAATCCTGTGTCCTTTCAGTTCTTCCAGGGCCGGCGTCTTGCTTATCTTTAGTAAAAGCTAGGCATAATTTCAAATGTCATATTGCAGAGAAATCACTTTCTTTGCCACCAGAAAAGAAAAGAGAGAGACAGAGGAGGAAAGAGATGCCTTGTTTTATCTGGAATCTGGCACTGTCAGCCATTTGGAATTGCCTCCCAGGCTCTGTCTGGCCTTGGCTTGCAGAAGGCAGGGTTGCTGTGTAGCACAAGGAGGTGCAAAAACAAACATGGGCACAAAACCAAATACTTGACTGTAAGAAACGTTCTGAAAGTTATAAAAGTGAAATACTACTTCCAGCTGTCACTTTATGCAAGAATTAAGTTGAGCTCAAGGGGCTGCAGAAACTAAGTGAGAAAGGGAATTATCCATCACAGCACTGATGTAAATGTGGAAGATGCCTGGGTTTTCTACTGACAGATTATTTTCAATCCCTGTGGCTACTCATCTGTTTACTCATTCACTCCCTCACTTGTCTGTATGTATATATCTGAAGACATGCTGTTGCTGCTGCTCAGGTGGGTGGCAAAGCTTTGTAATTTTTTCCTTCCTGTAGCCAAGGACACCCTCCCCACTGGTCACCCTTCCTTTTTAGGACACGTTGCTCCTTGCAGTGGCTTCTTTTTAGTCTCATGGTTTGCATAAAACATTGTTGAAAATGAACATTGTCATCCAATGATCATCAGAGTGTAGCACAGCACAAGGCACATAATAAGTGCATATTAAGACTTTTTGGTTGATCACTGTACTTAGATGTGTTTCCATCATTGTTTCTTAGCCATTGATATCCATGGTGCACAGCTGTTGACCACATTGTTCTGTCCATATTGTAACCCATTGGCTCGACACCTGTGAATAGATAACAGGTCATCATCCCTGCTCATTTGTGACCATTCTTTGGTCACATGGATACAACTTCTTACCCCTGGTGGTCTTTCCATTGCTAGTTTTGCCTCATTTCAAGGCCAATAGTAGCTCAGAAGCATGTAGTAGAGCTGTAGAAGATGATGTAGCCACAGTTTGCACACCCTCCACCCTTTATCCAGCCTTCATTTTTAACATGACAATTGCTGTCTAAAATCCATATGACATTTTATTGGTTTTCAGGTGAGTAGGGTAGGAAGGATTTATTTCAATCATTATTGAAGTATAAGAACCCAAGTCTTCCTCTCTATCATTTACTTCAAATGAGATCTTGTTAGCCTCTGAAATCCAGTATCTCTCAAACTGACTGCCTATATTAGACTTTGATTGTTTCTGACTGCAGGAACTCTTGAAGCACAGGCTTCACTTATTACTACTCTTGGAGAAACATTTCCACATGTGGACTTGGGAGCCATGCACTAGGAGGAAAATAGGCTAATCTGATCCTAAACCATGGAGCCCTCCTAAAACTGTGTAAACACTGGCAGCGGTATTTCTCAAAGTTCATGCCAGGAAGAAGGCAACATTTTTGTGAAGTTTGTGAACCTTTATTCAAATCCAAAGCCTTCATTCAGCCTTAAGGATTCATACTGAGCAGTATGTCTCATCCCATGCCAGCCGACACCCAGAGTAATATTCTGCAAAATTAAATATTTTTGGTAATAGTACTGTTCCTTAGCTATTTGAAAATATTTTCTAATAAAAGAAAATGTCAAGGCACATCAAGAGTAATATTTTATGCCATTCAACCATTAAAATCTTAAGGTGCATAATGAAACTTCCAATCTTTTCACCATAACTTTCATCATTTCAAGTTAGTCAATCATATTATACAAGGGCCCAGAGTTACTCTTGTCCTTTGTCTATAAATAAAAATACAGCAGGTGTTAATTTTAAGGCTCTTCACATTTTTTGTGTCAAATTTTGCCTTGCCGGTGTTAAGTTTATTTTTAAAAATCTTTCAGGAAGAAACTATCAAACAGCATTGTGATGTCAGAACACTACAAGAAGGAGAAGTGCAGTTATATTTTTATCACAGAAAAGTATCGTAAATAACTTCACACTCATGAGTCATAGATGTCCTCAATGAAGAGCTTGCAACTGTGAAAAAAAGAAATGTCTGTAGGTGCTGTTATCATTTCCACTTTACAGTTGCAAGATCTGAGGCACAGAGAAATCCAAGTCATCAAGAGTTATAGGCAAAAATATGGGGCAAGGGGAGCAGGTTTTATTTTGAGAACATAGCATTCTAGTGTATTTTTATTGGCTTTCTTATAAAGCGCTTACGAAAAAATTCTCTTAGTGGTTGCTACCCATTTGGATATTTCTTCCTTTTTCTGCGTAATTTTTTTGACTTGCAAAATTTGTAACACATGCTAGGACAGGAATTCTCAAATTGTGTTCCATGGAACCCCATGGGTACCTGAGAGACTCTTAGGGTGTTTTTGAGGTCAAAACTATCTTCATAACAACACTAAGACATTTGAATTTTTCCTTACATTACGTTTGCACTGATGGGGCAAAAGCAATGGTGAGTAAAACTGCTAGTGCCTTAGGCACCTTAGGACAAATCAAGGCAGTGGCTTCAAATTGTACTGGCAGTTGTTGTAGTCTTTACTACTCAATGCTCTCAGTAAAATAAATAAATTAAAAATATTAAAAAAACAACTTCACTTAAATGTCCTTGCTTAAGCAGCACAAATTACTAAATTTATCACCTTGACTCATGAGTACACATTTCTTTAGTATTTTATGGGAAGTACATGTAAATCACTTCTGCTTCATATCGAGGTAGGGTGGTGATCTCCAAGGGAAAGCGCCTGAACAGTTATTTGGGTTGTGAGCTGAACTAGCCACTTTTCTCAGAGAACACCATTTTTATCTTTAAGAATGTCTGACAAACTCTGTTATTCAGAGTTGGGTACACATTTTCTCAAAAATGAACAAATTGAGGCTGTCTCTTTAAGGAAAATAACTGACAATATTTATGGTCAATGACAAAATATAAGTTTTAAAGCAAAGTCCACAATTTTTAAAAACTTTTATTCACCATCATGAGCTTGAAGAATTCTAACACTTTAAGACTTTTCTATGAGACTGTGATTTTTTGACATTGTATAATAACAAGAGTAAATGACCTATGCATAATCTTGTAAAAATCATTCATAGGTAAAAGATTTATTCAAAATACTAGATAGACCAATGGATTTTAATGTAACAGAGTAGAAAAACTCATTGATATGTTTCAGATTCCACATTGCAACTAATCTTTAATTACTACTTGTTGAGTTTTGGGTAGAATGGTAGAAGTACACCCATAATTCTCTGAAAAGATTATTAGAATACTTTTCCCTTTTCTTTCTACCTATCTGTGTGAGACTGGTTGCTCTTCATATACTTCAACCAAAACAATACATCCCAACAGATTGAATGCAGATGTAGCTATGAGAATCCAGCTCTCTTCTGTTAATTCAGACATTACAGAAGTTAGCAAATATGTGAAATATTGCCACTTTTCTTACTAAATTTTGTTTTGTTTTGAAACATAGTTATTTTTATAAATATACATTTAATTTCCAATGCTGTTAATGTCAATAGCTTTAAAATACATAAGAGAAGGGCTTTAGGGTCTGAATAATTTTTAAGGGTGTAAAAGTGTCTAGAACCAAAATGTCTGCAAATATCTGCTCTTAGAAAAACAAATCCCTACCATAAAGAGAGAAGAGTTCATCTGCTCCTAGAGCCTGCTAGAGGGAAGGCATTCGTGTGGGATGTCAATGAAATGGAGGTAATAACATGGCACAACAGGGCGGATCAGAACCAGCCAGCAAAACGAACTAGATTGTCTACGTTTTATTTTAGTTTAGTAAGGAAACTTTTCCTAAAGTGATTTTTAAAGCAATAGTACTAGCTTGTTCTCTCTCTAAAGACATTTTGTTTTTATAAAATTACAGCCTGGAAAACACACTATGTGTTTAGTCTGAGTAGGTAGCCTGAGTTGTTTGTTAAATACCAGATCTCAGATTTGTGGCTGTTCCTCAAAAATAACTACACGACACCAGCAATTAAATTTATGCATCATTTTGATTATTTATACTTTAGCGAATCAAAGGAGGTAAATAATGGTCTACAGCCGAGTACTTCCATCAGCATTTCATTGGCAAGCCCTTCAGATTCCCTCCGTTATAAAGCTGGACACAACACGTAATCTTCCCATTACACAGTCTGGAGGGAAGCATCGTCCATGCCTGTTTCCATCCCAGCGTCTTCTCGTTTCTGGAGTTGGGTGTTACTGCGTTACAAACATGCCCTTTGAACCACAAAAGGCAGGCATGTTTAGTCTCAACATTTTCACATTCCTTCTTCGTTTTAGTTATGACGTTGTTTATTCAGAATTAGGGTTTCATTATTTTTATTTATTTATTTATTTATTTGGCGGGGTGGGGGCAGGGATGTTGGCAGGTAAGGGGATCCTAATCCTTGACCTTGGTGTTATCAGCACCATGCTATAACCAAGTGCGCTAACTGGCCAGCCCTGGAATTAGGGTTTCTTCAGCTCTGCCTCTCAGAGTACTTCAATATTGGACACAAACATAATATTGTACTAAATTAGGCAGCAGTTGATGGCTTCTGTATGGAAGAGTACAGAAAAGGCGGGTTTTCTCTTTCACAGGTGCTGCTTTGACTTTTCTTCATGGAATGAACATGCCTTTAATTCAGTCTTGCTGAACAAAGGTGCTGAGCAATTCCAATTTGCCCTGGAATATGGTCTTCGGTGACAGGGAACTGTACATTACATAGGACAGTGAACTAAATCACCTCGAAGGTCCCTTCCCACATTTAACAGTTGATGACTCCTAGATTTACTCAGCCCATTAAATGAAAACTAGCTACATGGTGGAGGGGAGTGTCTAAAGCAATGGGGGTGACTGTAACTGAGCTCAGCCTCGTCATCTGAAGAAAAGCCCGAAGTGAGGGATGCTCAGCTTCCCGTCATTCAGTGCAAGAGACTGAACCTCCACTTCATGACATGCCACATCACCATCTTACACCAGACTGGCTTTTCATACCTAAAGACAAAAAGGAAAATTGTATTTTGAAGCAGACTCTATGAGAACAATCAGGTATTGTGAAGGCTTTTCTGTGCACTTGATTTCAATTAATGGGGATGATCTAGCGAGGTTCAGAAGTTGTGAATCAAACCGAGAAATAATTTCGGTTTATGAAATAAGTTAGATTACAAACTTAAAAAAAATAGTGGTTTTTCATTTGCCTACAGAACTTTGTCATTAATAGAAGTAAAACTTCCCTTGATACATTGAAAAAAAAAATGTAGAATCTCACTGGGAATTCTGTTCCATTAGAAATGACTGGCTGTCTGGGGCTCTGTGACGAGATGGGTTCCAAGGCTCAGTCTGAACCAGAGAGAAAGACTATCATGGCTGACTAATGTTGAATTTAAGTCTCTTGGTAGTTTATGCTAAGTATTATTATCTCTTTTATTCATAAGCTAACTGAATGCATAGAGGGTTAATAACTTGCCAGAAATACATGGTGGAGGTGGATTCAAATACTCAATCCCTCTGAAGAACTATTACTTGCTGTGAGACAGTGGGCAAGCCACTTACTTTTCAGGACCATTGTTTTCTCATTTCTAAAAAGTTTTGGACCCCTTTGCTCTCTTAACTCCCTTTCAGCTCAAATATACTTTGGTCTTGGAGTGGTCCAATTAGATACCTCACACCCTGGCAATCTGGCCCTCCTTTCAATTCCTGGAATATTTGTTGTCATTTGGCCACTTAGAGCTATGCCGGGGACTGCACGGCCTGTTACCTGTTTATATGTTTAGGTTCTGTTTCTTTAAATACATAGGAAGTGCTTTAAAAGGAGAGATGCTCCTGTGACCCTCACAGTGACTAACACTGTACATTGCACATGGTGGATGTTTAATAAATATTGGTTGGTGGTTTGATATGACCCAGGCCACCAAGCTGTGTTATACTGTAATAGGCTGAACCTAGTGTTTGCCACAGACTGCGGGGCAATCAGATGGTTGTTTCTGAGCGGTACTGCCTGGGGTATGTTTGACTTACTGATCTAGAATCGCAAGTGCTTTCTACCCCACAGCCAATGCTCCCTGCTCTTCTGACGATTAGGAATGCCTGTTTATCTTGTTGCCTTCATCAACAGCAGCTGTTTATTCAGCAGCCTGACATAAGACATTTTGTATATATACTCAATGAAGGTTTTCTTTCACTATTATTTCTCTGTGGAGGGTTAAATGCTGTCTTGTTTTTCCAGTTCTCCTCCTAAGTGTGATGATTTAGATGTTCCTGCTGTTAACTGGCAGCTTTTCCATTTCCTTCTAGCATTGCATGCCCTTGACTTCTCCACAGAAGCCACTAATGAGCTTCTTGCTTTTCAGGCCCCTGGTTAATTAATAACAGAATTTCAGCAATGCCTGAAGTTCTGGACTTTATCTTTTCTTCCATTAGAAAACAAACAAACAAAATATGTTCTTTGCTGTAGCCACTGACTCAATCCTGTCTAAGATCATAAAGCACAGAATTTTATGCAAGAATCTCAGATTCAGATTTCCAAATAAGCTGAAAGCTTACAGAATCGACTCTGACTTTTAAAATGAGTATACCTCTCCAATTTCTTGTTCTGTCTTTGCCCATTTTTTTTTTCAATGCTACTTCATACTTCTCAGTGCGCTTCCTCCTTCTTCCTAATTAATATTGACCAAGTTCCCACAAGTGTGGGGAACAATTCTAGGGACTGTGTGGCTGGAACAAAGAGATGAAAATGTTCCTGCCCTATTCCTTCTGCTTGACTTTTGGCTCTAAATGATGCCATTCATTCTACCCGCCTGCTGCCCCCATACACAACTTTCTCTGATTCAGACGATGCCAAGAGAACATCAATGCCCTTTCGTCCTGCTTGCCTTGGAACCTGCAACAGCATGGAGCACAGCAGAACTGTCGGCAGCACAAATGCCATCTCTATCAAGCCTGCTCTTCCTTGTGTCCTCTCATGAACCAGCAGTCTTTACGGCTGTGTCTTCCCAGAGTAGATTTCTGAATGTAGGGCCTGACGTCTCTGCTCTCGAGTTCTGCAGCAGTGCTTGTTGGAGTGTGACTAAGTCAGAAAGAGAACAAAGCCTGCGCCTCTCAGTGAATAACTCAGCCCGTCAGTCTCTTCCCCTTTGGATTCTCACATAATATAATATACCTCGGGGGAGAATGTGGTGTAGTTTTGCTTTCCTTTTGATGTCTATTTTCTTTTTCTTCTGTGTCAGGGTTCCTCTACCTCAAAAATACATAGAAATGATTGCAAAGAAAAATATATTTCTGCCTTATCCAAACATATGTAAGTCATCATTCCCATGTTCATAAACACATGTCAAGTTTGCCTCAGTGTTCTTGTCCAGACATGGGTGATGTTTTATTTTCCCTTCTGTGAAAAATTCTAAGTTTCATCTCTCGTGAACTCAAATCTAATGTGTGTAAGGTCCTACAGATCAGAAAGCTCTGTTCCCAGAATCTGTGAGGTAACAGTAAGCTTTTCCCAGCCCCCTGGACAGCTCCCCATCTTGTCAACTATGGGAAGTTAGAAGTGGTAGCTGTTCATATCATTACATTAATTATGCAGGGCGTAAACGTATGCCAGCTTTCTTTTAAAAGACAGAAAACTAGAGATTATAATTCTTTTATGTTTGTGAGGTACTCATCACTGTTCCACTTAGTTATAGCTTTGTTCCTTCTAAATTCCTGTACTTGGGAAACTTGGAGGTTTGAATTCACCTAGAATCCACTAATGGGGATTAGTCCTTATTTGAGACTTCAGACAGTAAACTTTTTCTATTCTTAGCATTGAGGCATGTTCAGGAATTATCTCCTTGCCTTTATTTTTCTAAACAATTATAGAAAGTTTTTTCCATTATGCTGAATACAATAGTCTTTAAAATTTCATGGTACAAACATACAGCTTACTTACCTCTTAGGTATCATCTGATATACTATGAAGAGATGAGAGCTTTCCTCAAGCTCTTCCCCATCCATGAACTTTTGTAAATTGACTCGAGGGCCCCTGCCATCTCCAACCCCACCTCTTAACTTGCCTTCAGCTGCATGCTCCACTCGTTCTTCAGTATCAATTGAGTGCCTATTACCAGCCAGACCTATGCTAGGGACAGAAAATTGACTAGCTTCTCATTGCCATTTAAACAACTATAGATTATCCTGCTCTAATGAATGTACAGGCACAGCTCGAAGATTAGTAAGAACAGATATACCTACTGTCCTTATCACTCTTTTTTGCTTAGTAGCAACACTCTCATAATAGTTAAGAAGGTCAATTAACCAGTGTTCTCCTTCTCAGACACTAACTCTGACCAATCTTCTTCTTGAGCTGTTTAACCTGATGTAGGTAACTCTCCGCCTTCCTCTTATTTGTCAGTTATGAGGCTGAGTAGTCAGACTCCTGTCTCCCATATTGCTATCAGCTCCTTGCCTCATTGCCAGGAATTACTAGCTGCTAGTTTCCAGATAGAGTTGGTTGTGTGTCAATTTTGAATACTAAATTTGAGATTTATATTTATTTTACTACCAAAAAGAAAAGGTACTTTCAGCAAGAACCGATTACTGGTACAAAGAGGTATATTACTCATATATCATGCCTTACATATTCTCCTGTTTTTATTTGAAGATTCTACATTTCCAAGTGGTCTAATCAGTCACTGAATAAAATGTTGGGCCTGGAGAGAAGTCTCACAGGACTTTTAAGGGGTTGATCCCCTCTACCTGGCTGCACTACCTGCTTAGGTATAGGGTGCATCTGGCATCTTAGCAAGAAGTGGGGTACTGACAACTGCTATACACCCCTCCTCTGCAATGTGGAAACTAAAGATTCAGTTTGCACATTTTGTTTTGTGTTTATTCCTTGCCTGACATTTCAAAAAGTGTGCAAGAGTTTCTGGGATATATATTGTGTTAGAGGAATTACAATCAGAAAGAAGAGACAGTGACAAAAACAGAAAAGAAGGCAAGGAAGAGGAAAGACGGGACTGAAGAGAAGAGGGCAGGGTGAGGACAGTGTAGTGTAGGTGCTCTCACTGATGGGTGCAGACGCAAGGGCCACAGGGCTCAGTATTAAATGTCCATGCCCTGGGGAAGACAGGTCTGGCAGTAGAGAGGCAGGGAGGACTGGAGTAGAATTCCTCTCTACTGGAAGCAGTGTGTAGTGGTGGGCTCTTGTGCAAATTTCCCTTGGGATTGTAGCCTTCTCTTTCATGAACTTCTCACTCCTATTATTTCCATTTCCGGACCATCTGATCAGAGACTACTGGAATTTCCAGCTCTCTAGGCACTAATTTCAGGAGCTGAAACAGCAACCCCTCCACAGCTCCTACCACAACCACTGCTGCCCCGCTGGGCTGTGGGGTTGTGCCAGCACAGCCACTCTTGCCCAGGAAGTGGAAGGTGGCATTTAAGTAGCACTTAGGACTCTCCTAACCAATCCTAAAGACTCTGAATCAGGCCAATTCTAAATTAAGCTTTCTTGGGTAAATGAACAAGGACCCAAGAAATTTCAGAGTGAAAAAAACAAAAATCTGAAAACTTATATCTTCAAATGTATTTCTACTAACCCCCAGTTTTGACAGGTATTAACATGATTCAATGTTTCCATGACTTATTTTTGTTTTAGATATTTCCAGTGTTCACTAAGTTTTAAAATATTTGTCAATCATATTTCAATATTTAAAATACCCAAATGACAATATCATAGAGTTGGAAGAAATCTTTTTTTTTTTTTTTTTAAACTTATAAGGAAACCGGGCTCAGGAAAAGCAAGTGGGTTGATCAAAGTCTCGAAACTCTCCAAGGGAAACAAAAACAAAACCTCCTGGTATAGGATAAAATGTGCTTTCCTTTATCAGATCACATCGAATCAGTTTTCTGGGATATGGAATGGAAGGATAGACATACGGGTTTATTTTTATTTCATAGTATTTTCTTTAAGTACTTCATAAAGTGACTTTGGAGTGGCTACTTGCAGTTTTCTATGTTGTTCATCCACAGGGTGAATTGCTTGAAATCTCCCAGTGATCTTACTCAGATCTGGTGCCATAAAAGAAAGCTGGTGGAAGTCTATGGCTAAGATGCTCTGTCTTGACCTCAGAGCAATTACATTCCCCGAACAAAATGCATACTAAGGGATGCCAGTGCCTACTCATCTGGAAAAGGACAACTTTTGCCTTAGGATTCATACCCAGATTTCCAGAATGAACTCTGAAACTCAACACTGGTCATTGGGCTGAAGCTCTGTGCTGAAGCCAAGTAGCATTTAAACCACCAGACTGAAAGTTTATGCACCATGCACCATAGCTATGCATGCTCTCAAATGTGACTCAACTGTGGTTTTGGGTTTTTCTGTATGGGATACTGGAAAGAATGCTGGTTTAGGTTGGGCACACTAAATTCTAGTCCCAAGCTCTGCCTGAAAGCAGGTGGTCCAGAGTAAGTCCCGTAAGCTCCCTAAGCACCGTTTACTCATGTAGAAAGTACCTCTGTCTTGCCTATATATAGAGAGTTGTTCTAAGTTGCAAATGAGCTAAAGAGATGAAGAGTATTTGTAAATGTAATGGGTTCAAGAAATGTAGATTACTATTAATGTTTACAATTCTCAGTATTTAGACAGGATTGAAACAGTTAAGCCTTTGTTTGACTGTGTGTGGTCAAATGTCTCCTAACAGGCCCAGTATGCTAAAAAAAAAAAAAAGAGGCTAAGGATTAAAGGCAGAGTCTGTATTGACACACATCATAATGTAGAGGAAGATATTCTGGTTTGTTCTGTGCTTTTTAGATTAAATATACTCAATACCATGCCTTGATGTAACAGACCAGGGAAGATATGTCAATAAACTGTGGGTTTCGGGATGTATTATTCACATCCTGTGTGTTATTATCTCAAAAAGTCTTTTCCTTTTGAATCCAATCTCTGTACTGGATCTTCATTTCTAAGCAAGTTCCATAACACTACCTTTCAAAATTAAAGCTAAAGAAATATTTTCTTCTTCGAGATTTTTATTTCCCAGTAATTTTGCTCCTTTTTCTGGATATGTCTGTCAAGTGTTATCAATAAATTCAATCATTCATTCAACAAATTTTTATTAAAATCTACTATTTGACCACTGCTCTAGAGATAGATCAGTGAACAAGACAGACAAAATGCCTTGCCAACATTATCATATTTTACATTCATACAATATTTTTAGCAATCTCAATTTATATTGTAGGATCTTCTATGCATTCAGGACCAAAGGTGATCAATGTACCTACGATGGTCAGTGTTCTGTCCTACTTGTCTGTTTCCGTTTCCTACCTAGATCTCTGGTCTTCCTAGCTCTATGCTGCCACTCCTCTTCTCCCCTTAAAAATCAGCATTTGACCTTTATTTCAGGTAAAAGCTATTGTATAATCCATCTTTGAATGCAGGAAGCCAAAGGTGGGCAGCTCCAGTGTATTATCCTTGAGGATTCATAACCTTCCACTCTGACTATCATACTAATCCCTACCCCCGGGGCGTGCTCAAAACCTTAATCCTCCTAGGTCATTTAGCATTGCTGGTTAAAGTGCTGTAACATTTGTTAACTCAGTTCATTGCACGATCAAGTTGCCTAACCTTAGTTGGACCATTATTGAGCAAAGCAAAATCCATATTTATCTTTGCTGGCAACATTCTGGTCTCTCTACCATCACTACTTGAACCTTTTAGTCTTATGGACATGCAATTCTATTCTCAATCCAACCTTGATATTTGCCCTCAGCCAGTGGCCTTTGCTTCCACCACTTCTCACTCCCTGCCTCCTGTCTTACTCCTCTGCAAACCTTTTCCATACTGAATCGAGAGGAATGTTTCTGAGCCTGAAGTCCTATTGTAGCAATCTTCTCTCTCAATGGTTTTTCATTAATCTTATAATAAAGAGTTGAAAATTCTTAACTCAGTTCACAAGGGCTTAACACAATCTGACATCTACTAATGTCCTATCTTTTCACTCTGAGTTTTAATCATGTCTTTTCTATGCCTCATGGTCTTTGAACATATTTTTTTCTTCCTGGATTACTTTTTTTTCCTCCTCCATTAACACCTCACTCAAATAATTCCAATTTATCCTCCAAGTCTTGCTTCAGCGTTACTTTCCCCCAGAAAACAACAAACACAATGATAGCACACAACTTTAACAAATTCCCAGTTTTCCTGCAGGCTCTCACAGGCATAGACCTCCCTCTACCTTAACCCTCACCTATCACATTGTATTCTAATTATCTGGTTACTTATGTGTTTTGTCATTTAAAGATTTCTGAAGTTAGGGACCTCATCTGGTTTGTTCCCTGTTATATTTCTAGTATCTGGTTCAGTGTGTGGCACTTAATAGATAATCTGTAGTTATTTATAAAATGAATGAGTGCAATTTAGTTTCTGTGTACACTCTTCTCTTCAAGATTGCCAACAGGCTTTTAATCTATGACCCATCCAATGCTTGTTCTCTCCTATTTTTACCTAATAATTTTGACACTGTTGATTATTCCTTTAAAAGCTTCTTTTCTCCATTGATACAGTGAAACTGTTCTTTATTGTTTTTGTTTTCTCTACTACCAATCTGTCTTCTATAACGGATTATTATTATCTTTTGAGACCTTGATATGGGCGCACACATTTTTGTAAATTTTTGTTTAAATTCTTTCTTGGGTATCATATATTTTCATGGTTACAGCAAATCCTCTATGTGTAGATGACTCCAAAATTCCTTGTCCAACCCATTTGCACATTTGTCCACTCAGTTGAGCTCAAGTGCTTTTTCATTGGCTATCTGCACTTGGACCCCTTTCTCCTAGAACTTCACAGTTCTGAATCTGTGTTTATCTTCTTTGCCTCCAAACAGCTTTCTCTAATCATTGACCCATCACAATTCCCAATCATCTTAGATTTTTCTTTCTCTTCTTCGACATTAAAGAAACCACTAAGATATATGAATTCTTCCTCTGATGTGTTACTTTCTTCCTCAGTTACCTCCTGTAAGTTCCACCATCACAGCTCAAACTCTGTGCTTCCTTACTTGCTTTCCACAAACATCTCAGATCTACCTACTGGCCCAGGTACATGCCCTAGTCATTTCTGTATTTGCATCTTCATTCTATCCTCCTAGAATACCCTTATCTTACTGTTCTGCTTATCTGAGTTCTGTCCTTCTCTCAAAGCTCATCCCAAACTCGGTATTATTATAATCATTCCTCAATTGCACCACTCCACAGGGATCTCTCCCATAAGATAGTACTTATCTTCCTTACTATGTTTTTTGTCATTATCATACCCTGCAATGAATATTTGTTATTCATTTATTTCCCCTTTAGTTATCTGCTCTAATTCAGAACCCAAGACTAGGAAAGTAGATTAGAGTGGTATCATGAAAGGTCTTGAATTCTAGGGTAACAAGTTTGTATTTGAGGAAGGAGAGCTTAGAAAGGGAGAATAATAAATATGTGGAGGCCAGTTAGAAGGCTTTATGGTAGTCAACCAAAAGATAACAAGAATCTGAATCAGAGTGGAGACAGTGACAAAGAAGATATCAAAGTGAACACTATTATAGAAATAGAATCAGTAGGTTCTGACCACTGAGATGTTAAGAGTGAGGGAGAGAAAGTAATCACGAGTCATTCTTTCATTCAGCAAATGCTCACTGAGCACCGGGGTGAGACATATTAGGCAAGGCAGGTGCACTCCCACCCCATAGAGCTCACGTTCCAGTGGATGAGCCAAGGTTGCAACCAGAGTGACTGAAAGATGGTAAGGTCACTACCTAGAGAGTAAATATGAAACAGGAGGCTTCAGAGACAGTTTTAGTTTTATTTTTAGTTTTGTACATAATTATTATGGGCTCAGTCTGTGTCACATTGTTTTAATCACTTTGCAGTTATTAACTCATTTAATTCTCATTACAGTCCTATGGGGTGGTTGTTATTATTCCCACTAAACAGATGATGAACCAAGGCATAGAAAGGCTATTTAGTCAGGCTAAGTTCTATATAGTATTAAGTGAAGAAACAGGAACCAAAGGCAGCCTGGCTCATGAGTCAGCAGTCTTATTACTAAGACATACTGCTTTTTAGATGCTTTGGGACTAATAGACGGAGAATTTTAGAAGGTAATTGGAATACATAATAGAGGTTTAGAAAAAAGTTGAAGTCTATATAGAGAAACATTTGGGAGTCATCTACATATGAGTAATACTTAAATCCATAGAACTAGATGACTTTGCTCAGAGAAATCATGGGAAGAGACAAGTTTATATTTTAACTTACCTTGTAATGTACTAGTAAAACTCTTCCATTTGATTTGATTTGTGTAACTATAAGTTTCTAATTTTTCTCATTTCCCTTTGACTCCTCCTTCTCGGTCTCTTTTCCTCCACTCACTCCAAGTTGGCTTCTCAGGATTCCCCTTTAATGTCTCCATGCTTCACACTTAACATATTCTCCCTTGCTGGTTTTATGTCAATCCATAATTTCTGTTACAATGTGTATGCTAACAAATTTGAAGGTTCTGTCCAATCATCTTTCCTGAGCTCCAGACCCAAATACTCAATAGCCTCCTGGCACCTCAAACCCAATGTGACCAAATGGAACTTATGGTCTTCACCTCCAAACCTGCTCTTCTTATATGCCTTATCTTCATCTTCACAAATGAAGCCATCATTCACTGCAGCATCCAGGCTAGAAATCTTGTAGTCATTTTTAATCCTTTTCTTTCATTATCCTTCCAGCCCTACCATCCAATAGGTCATCAACTATGTTTTCAAAGTTTCTCATATTTATGACAGCTGATCCTGCCTTGCTTTCATCCAGTTCCCTTTACTTTTGAGATGGATTTATGCAATTGCCACCTATTAGCCTTTCCACACTGTTTCCATGGTAATTGTTATTAAATTTAAAGGATCTTGTCAAATGCCTGCTTAAATTTCTTCATTGGCTCCCCACAGCTTTCAGAACAATTAAAAAAAAAAATCCTCAGCAAAATTTTAAAAATGCCTTTTAACCTTATCTACTGCCCTTCGTTGCCATGAGCACTTTAATCTTTGCAAGTTTCCCAGATAACATGTTTTTTCACACCTGCCTCTGCACATTCTAGTCCCTCTGCTGAGAATGACCCCTCCCCTTCCTCACTTGAAACCACCTTGTCCTTGGAGACTTTGATTAAGATTTACCACCATCAACCCTGAAGGCTTCACGGACCACCTCCTTTGCCCTGAGCCTGATTTGGATGACTGACCCTTCTGTATACTCCTAGCCTGTCCCATCTGTTTCCCTATTATGCATGCATCTACCATTCTATACTCATTGACTTATTTGTCTGTGTTCCCCCTAGGCTGTACGTTCATTGAGAACAAAAACCACCTCTACTTACCTTTATAGTCCTGGCATAAATTACAGCTTGGTACAGAGTGTGAACTCAATAGATTTTTTTAAAGGATGACTAATTAGGAAGCAGGAAATATTCTTTCAAAAGATATCCGTTACCCCATTTTGGAGCTCCATAGTATGAGAATTATAATATTTCCAAAGAACAATGGAAACAGTTGTAGGACTATGGGGAAAGGAAAAAAAAAAGGTATTGGGATTTTTCATTAGTACCGGAGAAGCAAGGAAATGATCCTATATTAAAGTAACTTACTGATAAAAAGAAATTCATCATGATATCATTGATGTTTTCAATTTTAACCACTTGAATTTAAAAACAACAACAGCAAAATAACTTATGCTTAAGCAGGTGTGATTACTTGATCTTTTTATTCAAAGTGGTTAATTATCAATAGATGAATTCATATAAAGAGACATAATTGAAATAAAACCAAAGAACATTTGTTCATTAACACATAATTATATAAAAATTATATAGCAACTGAGTGGTAAAGACATATCACAAATAGTTTTAGAGACATTACATAATTAAAAATGAGAAGTTAGATAAATTGTGTGATCTCTTTGGAAAGACAGAAGAAAGGAAAAGACCAAAAAAATCCCATTATCATAGAAACTAGAAAAAAATAACAAAAATGAACATAGATTGGGACTGAAGTTGTAAAAAGACTCTATGGTACCACCCTACAAGTCCACAGGTATCACTTAAGTATGTGTTGGTACAGTGTAAATGACATTGGGGGTAAAAAAAGGTCCAGTTAAAGCTGTAAAGTGAAAACATCTGGACAACTAAGAAAAAAATAATAATGAAGAAAAAAGCCCAACAAAACAGTGTATGAACACTAGATTAGACATAATTTTAAAAGATAGCAGAAGAGTTGAAGAAATTAAAAAAGCATAATAAGGGCCGAGCCCGTGGAGCACTTGGTAGAGTGCTGCGCTGGCAGCGTGGCGACGCTCCCGCCGCGGGTTCGGATCCTATATAGGACTGACCGGTGCACTCACTGGCTGAGTGCCGGTCACGAAAAAACGACAAAAAAAAAAAAAAAAAAAAAGCATAATAAGAGGATGGAAGAATATAAAAAAGAATAGAAAACATAAAAAGGTAAAGGCAGAGGTAAAAATGGTAAGAACTCATGAAGAATTACAACTGTCCTCAATACTGAAAATAATAATGTGTTTAAAAGAACAGAATAGCCAAATCACATAAAATCAAGATGACTGACCGGTAGTGATATTTCCTTTTCTGCTGCTTTATGGTATGTGTCAGTCTTCAATAATTTTAAAATGCTTTTTTCTTTACCCAAATGAAAATCATCAAGCAAGCCTAGAAAAATTAAAATAAATAAATCTTATTTTTCTGTTAATGTCTTTCCCTTTATTTAAGATATTTTAGTTGTCCCTCTGCTATCACAAGGTGAAAATACCAGTAACTAGCTAGCTCAAATGGTAAGTATTAATAGGAAACTGAAAATTGTTTCAGTCAATCAACCAATACATATTTACTAATTGAGTGTTTGCTATGAGTTCTTTGTTTGTAGTTAGAGAGATCACAAATATGAGACTCATTTATAATCTAATTGAGGAGTTGAGATATAATCACGACTCAATTCATGAAAAAGCTATGTTATATCTACATTCAATTCATTTGCTATCTCTCATTATTCAGAGTTTATTATATAAGATAAAAAGATGAATAAAGCACCCTCACCACTATTAGCAAAACAAAGATGGCTCCCTGATTGAGCGGCTGATTGGAGTCTAGGGTCTGAATTCCAGATCTACTTCTCCCTAGCTGAGGATCTATAGATATGCTTCAGATTTTTTATTGATAAAATAGGGTTAATTTCTCCTCTACAGAACATAGAAAAGACATTTTCTGCTCACTAAATATCCATTTACTTCTTCACATTTCCCAGCTCCCTTGCAGTTACACCTGGACATATGAGCATTTCTGACCAATGGATTGTGAATAAAAGTGATGAGTGTCTCTTCTAGACCAAAGAATGTCAGAGCTGCCGTGCAATCTTTAGCTGTTCCCTGTCAGAGTGACCTGGAATCTGAGAATGAACACCCTGGAAATTTGCCTGAACAACATCGGGTCAGAATAAACTTTTGCGGGCTGGAAATAAACTATTGTGTTGTTAATCGTGTTGAGATTTCTGGGTTTTTGGTCATGGTTAGAGAGACAGTGCTGACCAATGCACAGGATTATCATAAGGATCACATGAGATGATGCATGTAAACTTCTTAGTATAGTTCCTTGCACAGAGTAAGCAATCAGTAAATAAAAGTCACCATTATTTACAGACTTTCCTAAATAAAACTAGTTATTAAAAGCTTTTTCCATTTTCTTTTTTGTTGTTCTTAAAAAACAAGTCAATATTGGAAAGGAAACTCTAGAATGCATTGGCGGAATATTTACAAAGTTACTTTAATGCCTTTAGTTCCTCTAACTCTCTTTTTTCTAATTGAGTATACTTGATCTTTTGTGATAGGAGCAGCTACTCATTGAACTTGTACTTTTTGTAAACACAGTATATGTTTTTGGTCAGAGGTCTCTAAGGTTTTTATTTATGGATAATTCATTGCCCCAAGCCAATAGTGAAAACTAGTGATCTTTCAAACATGGAAACACCCTGTAATTTTCTTCTGGCATTGCAACAACTTTGACGTTTATCTTTCTCTTTTCTGGCTGAACCTATATATGCTTAAGTACAGTTTCACATTAAGAAAATGCTCAGACCACATGTAAACAACCCGTGGCTAGACAATTCCTGAACCTTATGCAATGTCCAATTTTCAAAGGATGTGAGTTTCTGTGTTGTTTTCTCTACCATATATTTTTCCACAAAAGTCCTACTTACTACTTTATCATGAACTGATGTATTTGGACATAAGTCTAGACATGCTGTGATTTTAAAGAAGTAGATCCCTTTCTGCCTACCTCACCCTATTGCCCTCTGGACAGGGGATTTGGGCACTTCCTGTGCCTTGAGACGGAGGTCTCTGGCTCTGTCTAGATAGCACATCCCAACTTAAAAGACTTGGTGAAAAGTTTTGGAAAGATGTGATAAGGAATTAGAATAAATTTTAATTTATGATTAATTTAATTATGATGAAAATAAGATGACCATAATAAGAAATGAAAAGAAGGGCAAAGGGGATTGAGTCAGATTCATTCAATTGATGATCAATTTTATTTTTCAAAGGAAAGAAAATTGTTTTATGAATGTATTTGATAAATCAGATACCTTCATAACATTCACATATCAGTTGATGGAAAAAAATAAACTCAAAACTCGTGTTCATTTAGTCAGTAGATTTTATAAACTAAATCAGAAACCTGTTTCCCTCAGCTTTTCTTTCATCCCCTCTCCCTCAGTAGTTAAGCTATGACTCATCAGGATTGATTATACAGCTGACAAAAACAACCATGAGAAGGCACAATGAGTGGTGAGACGTGGGGGTGAACAGCACTCATTTAAATACTGCAGAAACATCCCCATTTATAGCTCCTATGCAGGAGACGTCTCCCAACTGTGTTTTAGAACTCAGAGGTGGGCAACCCAGCCTCTATTGCAAGTCCAGGACTAAGAGGCCATGTGGAATACTCTGTCAGAATGGGCAAGGTCTCAGCCGAGGGCCACAGAATCTGAAGTGGATGGGCTCTGGCCACTGCACATGTGACCAGAAACTTGAATGAAGAAGATGACAGCAGCTGCACTTATGTAAGGATGTAAGCCGCCCAAGCCTGGGAAAAGAATGAATGCAGTGAATGATGCCATCACGAAACAGGCTATCAGAATGGGAGAATGAACGAGAGAAGTTTAACAAAGATAAATACAGAAGATGCAGAGAGAGAGAAATAAAGTTATAAAATAAAATTTAAAAATTCAAATTGTAGATTATATTATCATTAAAAAATGTTCATATTCACCAGCTCTACGTGAACTTTTAAAAAATGAGTTTGGAGAAGTTCAAAACATAAGAATACAAATGCCTTGGAAGGCTTTAAAATGAAGCTAAACTTCACTCATACTTAAAGAAATGCAAACTAAAGTAAGAATAAGATGCTCTTTCTCACTCATAGACAGGCAAAGATAAACAAAATTTGATAGTAGGCTTTTGGCTTTGGGGTGGACAAAATAACATTCTAAAATCCTGTTTATATTGTTGCAAGCATTTGATAGAGCTATTCAAAAATTGTTACCAAAATTTAAAATAAATATGCTTGTTAATCCACCAGTTTCTAGCTATTTTTTCACATATTCAAAGACACATACACACAAGCACACACAAACTCACAATCTTTGCAGAATTTTCTGTAATTGAACAAACAGTGGACATAACTGATATCCTTTAATAACGAATTGGTAAAATATATTATGTTATTCAATGGAAAACTTTGTGGTACATTAAGAACACATCTATATATGCTGATATAGAATGATGAAGTATGAAATAAACTCCAAAATATATTATTATATGACAGAAGCAATTTGTAATGATCTATATATACTTTTCTCTATAACTAAAGGAAAGATAAAGGAAACTGTGTCTTTGGGGGTAAACAGGAATGCATTGTTGGGAAAAGAAAGGGTATTCTAAGCATCTAGGGCAAAGTATGCAATTAACATAGGTATAAACTAGTTTGTATGTCCAGGAAATAGTGAATTGTCTACTTAGGATACATATTAAAGCTCCTAGTTGCTAATTTTATATGATCATTTTCTCCCTTGAATTCTGCTGTGCATGCCAGTGTAAATGTGTATGATATCCAAAAAAGAAAACAATTCCTGGTTACCTAGCATAACTACTGACATTGTTAGAAATGATTCAGACAAACACACTGGCAAGGCCTGATCACATAGAGAACACTCTAGCTTTCAGTAATGGAACCATCCACTCCTCCCCAGAGTAGAGATATGGAGGCTTTAGGTTAGAGCATGAAATCAACTTTAACCATCTCCCATAGCAACAAGGGAATTAATGCCAGCCTTATAAGTAAACAGGTACCTACACTGTTCAAGTACCACACCAGTTGGCAAGTAAGGCAAATATTTACCCACTGTACTGATGAATATGGCAATTTAAGTTTCCTTCTGTAGAATTTTGAGTTAATTCTAGGGGCATTATTTGCTTGTGTGTGTGTGTGTGCGTGTGTGTGTGTGTAATTTGTAGCTTTACACTATATTACTATATTTATTCTAATTTGTAGATCCAAATTCTACAGTAGATTTGCTTGGATAAAGTCTATTTTAGAATCATAGTCTCAAATTTATAAGTCTTGTGGTTAAGCTAGGCATGGTACCACAGTGAGTGCTGGGTATCACACCATGGACGTAAGGTAAGTCGGCAAAATTTCTCTTGCGTCCTCCCAGGCTTTTCATAAAGGATCCTATCTTAATGCTCCTTTTCTCCTGAGTCATATTTTCATTGGTCCCTTGTTGAATTTGACTCCCTGGAAGTTACCATGGAAACCAAACACACTTTGGTCATAATCATTCCTAAAGAGAACAAAAGATATCCCAGTAGAAAAGGAGTTTTTATAATTTTTCAGTGACTGTTTCTCTAATTAATCCTTAAGGTCCTTGTAGACATAAATAAAAGGAGTTTGATAATGAATCTCAATTTCTTCCTTCCTTTCTTTCTCTCCTTTTTTTTTTTTTTTTTTTTTTTTTGCAAAAGATTCTTGACTTTGAATAGTTTTTCTCTCCTTACCATCTTGAAGCTCTTCTCCACCTATACTTGGCTGCTTACTGGTGAATGTATCACTTAACTTTTATTCTGGCTTGAATGAGGACTCAAAGGGTTTATGATAGCATTATTTATAATTATTTAAATAATCTTTTTTTCTTTTGCAATTGGCTTTGTGGTCTTGGGCTGCTCTCTTTTCTTCAGTGTAATCAATTGTGAAATAAAAATGTCAGGCTTGGTTTTCTCTAATGTACCATTGGGTTTCAATACTCTATAATCCTGTGTTTCTTGTTTCTAAGTCAGCTGATGATATTTTTGGTGACTTCGAAGTTGGTCTTTGCAATCAGACTCCCCTGCCTGTTTGGCATCTGCTGCCTGTTCTCCCTGTACTCTGTGGACCTCCTTCTCACACAAGAATCTCTTTGATCTCAAAGACAGCTCTGTAAGGTGCAGAGCAAAATAAACACAGGCTATTTCTCTCTATGATGCTCATGACAATATGAGTTGTCCAAGAGAATAAGAAAGCTTAAAAACAACTGATAGTAACTATCTTTGAAGCACCTTTGCAAGTGCCAGATTAATTTCTATCAACACGAATATGCTATTCCAAAGAAGAAACTTTCCAAACATAAAAGGAATACAATAAGTGACATTTCAAAATGGCTTTGATTATCCATTTTCATAAACAGAAGAGCACCCTGGGGGGAACAACTTCTGCTTTCACCACCAACTAAATTCTCCGGAGCTTTGAGATAATATTTTTTTTACGGCAGTCCTTTCTTTTATAAGCAGTCATTAAATTATATGACAGTATACATATAATTCACCAATGAACTGAGTTGCTTTGAAATATGCTTTTGTAGAAAAATAAGGAGTGAATCATGCATGGATATACATAAATTAAATTAATTTGATAGTGAACATGCAGAAGCAAGAAATCTTTAATAAAATATGACCCCAATGCCTTACAAGTAAAAAGTAAGGATATTTAATATTAAGGCCTAGCAAAGTATTAAATATGCATTAAATTTAAAACCTGAAGATGAACAAGAATCATGAAACCTGAATTGATATGTTGTTTTGTACATGAGGTACTTATGTAGTAAGAACAGTTTGTAACAAAGTACTAGACTATGTATAGATAATTTATATTTCAGAAAGGTGACTCTAAAATTGCACAGAACTCCATTTATATATGTTTTACACTTCACTTGAATGTGATATATAAGAATGACGAATCTCATCCATTTTATAAAAAGACAAAAACAAATGCTAGGCCCCAAAGAACAACAGATTTCTTTCTAATGAACAGAGAAAGTGTTTGAATGTTCCCAGCTCCTACTTCTGCACGGATCAAGAACACAGCCTTTGGGATTAAAAATATTTTGCATACTTTCTAGATGCCCTTGGGAAAACTACTCCATAAATATCATTTCTTCATTTCTAGACTGGGGATAATAATACCTATTTCATAGAATTGTTGGGAGAACTAAATAAAATAATGTATATTAAAACATATCTTGGGATCTGGCACATAGTCAGATAAATTGTTGTCATTATCACTTATTTTTCTGGACTTTATGGATTTTTCTGCAGCTGGTGAACATGGATGGGTATTCATTCCTGACTCTTCTATCGGTGTCTTTGGGGTTGAAAGGAGGTCTGGTACAAAGAAGTAGATGAAGTGATTCTGTACTGTCCAGATTATGTGTAGGGACTGGTCATATGATTTGAGGTTGTTGGAATTTGAGGTTCATTTAGTATTTTGACTAAAAGATGGGCAAATGGTAAAAAAGAGGAAAAAAGTTATTGCAGAGAGGTTACAAATATTAAATATCCAGCACTCCAAAAACACAATCTCACCCAGGCCTGATATGGCCTCAGAATCTTCCTCAACAGAGCACACCAATCTTTTAGAGTTAGCCCAAGAGATAAACTTTGAATGACCAATGACACCCAATGTGTGTTCTTGCCACCAGCAGCTTCTACATCATCTAGGGATTTGTTAAAAGTGCACACTAACAGGGCTACTCACAGACATGTTGAATCAGAATTTCTGTGGATGGACCCAGGATTCTGCATTTAACATGTCCTCCAGGTGATTCTGATACACACCAAAGTGTGAGAAGCCTGCTGAGATGTTCTGCACATCAATAAACTGAGGTTGCCCATAGAGCAAAACAGTGAAATGAACAGAAACCAACACTGATGAAAGACGTATTACGTTTCAGGCACTATCTGAGGTGCTTCTTATATGCTTATTCCTCTCAATAATCCTTTGATCATGGAATAATCAAATAATCAGGTACATACATAGATGATAGAGAGAAGTAGAAAGAAAGAGGAGAAAGAAAGAAGAAAATAAAATCAGATTCTGGAGTTGCTATAGCTTTCACGTGGCAAGTAAGAGGTAGAGTTAGAACTCAATTCTCATTTCCCAGTTTAATTTCAAATTTCAAAGCCAAATTCTTCTTTTTCCTTCCATTTTGCCTTGCTAAACAATATAGGTGAGAAACAAAAGTTCCTATGGTGCCAACAAAATTTAATTAATTGTTTTGGATACAAAAAAGTCATTGGAATAATTAGCTCTCAGTTCATGGCTCTCTTTACAGAATAATATCATTTCTCACAAAATCATTGTGAACCAAGAAGTCATCCAGTTTCTAAAATATTGGAATACGTTTATCCACCATGAAATCCAGACAGGCTATGGGAATAAAAACATATGTCAATGCAGAATTTGGGTTTTGGAGCTAGGAGAGAAAGTTTTGGTCAGAACATTGTGATTGATAATAAAAAATCCCAGTCACTTTTTAAATTTTTAACAGATTATGTGTTATGTTTTCTAAAATAACTTGCCAGATAAAGTTTCAGGAAGAGGTCTGAATAAAATGTTCTAACAACTGTTTCCTTTTCTTCCATGTTTTCTTTTTGAATACTTCTCTTTTTGGCCAGAAAGCATTTTTCTTGTGCCTGACAAAATAAGCAAAATGCAAAGTAGACAAAGAATAATGTACCTTAAAAAGTACTGTATGAATGTATTTAGCTTGGCTAATGAAAATATTTCCAGAAAATCTAAAGTCTTCATATTGGCAACTTTACTGGAACCTCAGTGTTTGATCAGGGAGGTAAGAGATGAATGTTTTTGCATAAGGAAGCAGAACATGAGGATCATGGTGACTCCCCTGGACTAGGTGATGCTTGGCCACTTGTTGCTGACAGACCATAATTAATGGTCATAGGTTGTATGGGATGGTGGGGCCTGGGGGCAGATATCTTGCCAAAAGGTACATCTTCACTGGCAGGAGGAAGGCTGGTCTTTGATTTTCACTTTTTGTGGTCATTTGAGACACCTGCAATTATTTCAGCATTCAAAGGGCAAAATAAATGTCACTCATCATGTCAAGGATAAATAGGTTGTTTCTCAGTTGACTGTCAATGCTATATATGTGACCTTAGTCCTAGGAATTTCTTCATCTGAACCAAGTTACTGGGGAAAAAAATCATGAATTATCTTTGTTCAATACAAGTTTGGCAGAACCTATTGGTGGATTTTTGTGTGGCATATTGAACTGTATTCAATACTCTGTGTAGAACTTTTCTTCCTTGTTTCTTTGTGCTTCTGGTTGTGGTCATTAAGCTGGTTATCATGTTTCTATACATTGTTTTAAAGCTCCCATGCTCTCCATTCTCTGATGAAAATTGATAAAAGTATGAAGTACATGAAAACTATATTATACTTTTGTAGCCAGTTCCCAAATTCTCACATTTTTATGCTAATTGTTTCCAGGAAGTTTTCTATAGTAAGTGACAGATTTCCTCAATTTATAGTACAGTCTCTTGTCAGGTACTCCACTCGTTGCCCTCCTGTAGAGCTCAACAAATATCTTCATGCAGGCTATGTGTGTTACTGAACCTGCACAGTGCTGAAGCTTCTACATTAAAACTAGATCAGTGATTCAACACCAGATACTTTGAATTCTCCAGCCTTCTGAAGATTTGAGATGAGGTACTTAGTTTCTCATTGTCCATAAGACACACCCACTGTTCTCTTGATATAAATGTGTGCTTAGTATTTTTGAACAATCACAACATCATAGGTAGCAATTCCAACAGTTCAGATAGAGAGGCAATTCCCTGGACCAATGGCATAGCATGCCAATAACAGCTTCTTCCAGCTGGAAGAGGACAAGAGTTTGAGCCATTTCCAAATGTAACCCTAATTGTCCTCAACAGTCACTTATAATATAGATTTGGGCTATCAAACAAGACACTTGATTAAAAATTCAGTTGAGTTCTGCTCCTGGAACTGAATAATTCATTCGATGAAATAAAAAACACAACTGAGAGATTAAGCAACAGCTTAGATCAAGCAGAAGAAAGAATTTCTGATCTTGAAGACAGTCTTTTCAAAGTAACTCAGGCAGACAAAAAAAGTAATAATAATAAAAGAATTTTTTAAAATGAAGAAAATCTAAGAGAGATAGCAGACAACCATAAGTGCACAAACATCCAAATTTTGGGTGTTCCAGAAGGGGAGGAGAAAGGAAAAGGCATTGAAAACATATCAATGAAATAATAGCAGAAAACTTCCCAGGTATTGGGGGAGACATAGAACTTCAGATCCAGGAGGTTCAAAGATCCTGAAGCAGATTCAATTCAAAATGATCCTTTCTAAGATACATTATAGTCAAACTGGCAAAACTCAAAGACAGAATCTTAAATATAGCAAGAGAAAAGTGTCAAGTCACCTATAAGAGAGTCCCCATCAGATGAACAGCAGACTTCTCAACAGAAACTATACAGGCCAGAACAGGATAGGGTGATATATTCAAAACACTAAAAGAAAACAACTGTCAGCCAAGAATACTATACTCGGCAAGGATATCCTTCAGAAATGAAGAAGAAATAGTGTATTTCCCTGACAAACAACTGCAGGAGTTCACCACCACACAACCAACCCTAAAAGACTACTCAAGGGAGTCCTACATCTGTAATCCAAAACACAATATTCACTACCTTGAATACACAAGAAAGAACAAAACCCACTGGTAGAATAAAAATGCAAATAAGAAAGAGAAAGAAACTATATCTTACCACCTCAAAAAACCAGTGAACACCAAGGGTAAACAATAAAGGGGGAATAAAGGACAAAAAGATATTTAAAACATCCAAATAGAAATCAATAAAATGTCAGCATTAAGACAATACACTTCAATAAAAACCCTAAATATAAATGGAATAAATTCCCCACTCAAAAGACATAGACTGACTTAATGGATTAAAAAGCTAGACTCAATTATATGTTGTCTACAAGAGATTCACCTCACCTGTAAAGACAGACTAATAGTGAAGGGATGGAAAAACAGATAGCATGCAAATGGAATCCAAAAATGAGCAGAAGTAGTTATTCTCCTTTTGGGTAAAATAGACTTTAAACTTAAGACTGTAAAATGAGACAAAGAAAGCCATTATATAATGATAGAAGTATCTGTTCAGCATGATGACATAACAATCAAATATATATGTACCCAACACTGAAGCACCTGGATATATAAAGTAAATACTATTAGACTTAAAGAAAGAGATAGACCCCAAAATGATACTAGTTGGGGACCTGAACACCCCACTCTCCTTATTAGACAGGTCATCTAGGCAACAAATTAACAGAGAAAGAATGCAGGATTTAAACTACACTTTAGACCAATTGGACTTGGCAAATATCTGCAGAACATTTCATCTAACAGCTACAGAATATAAATTCTTCTCATCAGCACATGGAACGTTCTCCAGAATAGACCACATATTAGATCACAAATCAAGTCTCAACAAATTTTTCAAAATTGAAATATCTTTTCATACCACAATGGACTAAAATTAGAAATCAATAACAAGTGAAACTCTGGAAACTATACAAATACATGGAAATTAAACAACATCCTCCTAAATGACCTATAGGTCCAAGAAGAAACTAAACAGGAAATCAGAAAATTTCTTAAAACTAATGTAAATAAAGATACATCATACCAAAACCTGTGAGATACTGCAAAAGCAATACTAACAGGGAAGTTTATTGCAAAAAACCCTTACATTGAAAGAATAGAAAGATTTCACATAGAAAAACCTCAAAGAACTAGAACAATCCAAACAGAAAATTAGCAGACAGAAAGAAATAATTAAGATCAGAGCAGAACAAAATGGAATAGAGACCCCCAAAATGATACAAAGATCAATGAAACAAAACATTGGTTTTTTTTGAGAAGATAAAAAAAAAATAGACAAACCATTAGCTGGGCTAATTAAAAAAAGGAGAAGACCCAAATAACATAAATCAGAAATGAAAGAGGAGACATTACAACTGATACCATAGAAATACAAATGTAGACTATTAGTATACAAAGACATTAGAGACTATTATGAACAACTCTATGCCAATACATTTGAAATACTGAAGAAAATGGATAAATTTCTGGACACATACAAACACCAATACTGAATTAAGAAGAAAGAGAAAACCTGAACATACCAATAATAAGCAATGAGATTGAAGCAGTAAACTGCAGTCTCCCAACAAAGAAAAGCCCAGGATCAGATGGATTTATGGCTGATTTCTACCAAATCTTTAAAGAGGAATTAATACCAATTCTCTTTAAACTATTCCAAAAAATTGAAACAGAGGCCTCTCTCTCAAACTCATTCTATGAGGCCAGTATCACTCTGATAACAAAACCAGAGAGTCAATAAAATAATAAAACTAAAGGCCAGTATCTCTGGTGAACATAGATGCAAAAATCCTCAACAAAATATTAGCAAACAGAATACAGCAACACATCAAAAAATTGTATACCATTTTCAAGTGGGATTCATCCCAGGGATGCAAGGATGGTTCGACAGATGGAAGTCAATAAACTTGATACACCACATCAACAAAATCAAGGTCAAAACCACATGATTATCTCAATAGATGCAGAAAAAACATTTGACAAAATTCAACACTCCTTCAGAACAAAGACTCCAAGCAAATTAGGTACAAAAGGAAAGGATCTCAATACAATAAAAACCATATTTGACAAACCCATCATCAATATCATTCCTGAATGGGGAAAATGTTTTCAGCTTTTCCCTTAAGAACAGTGACAAGCAAAGGATGCCCACTCTCACCACTCCTATTTAACACAGTACTGGAAGTCCTAACCAGAACAATCAGGTATCCAAAGGGCATCCAATTTGGAAAAGACAAACTCAAACTGTCCCTGTTTACAGAGAAAAACCTGAATATGCTGCAAAAAAGCTCTTAGAGGTGTAAAAAATTTCAATAAAGTTGCAGAAAACAAAATCCACACACAAAAATCAAAAGATTTTTGTACTCCAATAATGAACTAGCAGAAAAAGAAACCAAGAAAGCAAGCCCATGTACAATGGTCACCATAAAAAAGAATACCTAGGAATCAAATTAACCAAGGAGGTGAAAGATCTGTACAATGAGAATTACAAATCCCTGCTGAAAGAAATTAAAGGGTACACAAAAAGACGGAAAGACATTCCATACTCTTGGATTGGAAGATTTAACATTGTGAAAATGTCCATACTTACTACCCAAAGCAATCTATAGATTCAATGCAATCCACATCAAAATACCAATGACATTCTTCACAGAAATAGTAAGACAATCCTAACATTCATATGGAACAGCAAAAGACCTCAAAAAGCCACAGCAATCCTGAGGAAAGGAAAAGAAAAATAGAGATGGAGGCATAACACTACTTGACTTCAAATTCTACTACCAAGCTATAGTAACCAAAACAGCATGATACTGGCATAAAAACAGACACTTGGACCAATGGAACAGAATAGAGAACCCAGAAATAAACCCACATACTTACAGCCAACTGACTTTCAACAAAGTTACCAAGTACATACATTGTAGAAAAGACTGCCTGTTCAGTAAATGGTGCTGGGAAAACTGGACAACCATATGTAGAAGAATGAAACTAGACCTGTACCTCTTGCCATATAACAAAATCAATTCAGAATGGATTAAATACTTAAATATAACACGTGAGGGCTGACCCCGTGGCTCACTCGGGAGAGTGCGGCCCTGGGAGCACAGCGGGGCTCCCGCCGCGGGTTCAGATCCTATATAGAGATGGCTGGTGCGCTCACTGGCTCAGCACGGTATGGGCGACACCAAGCCAAGGGTTGCGATCTCCTTACTGGTCACACACACACACACACACAAAATATATATATATATATATATATATATATATATATATATATATATATATATATAAAACACATGAAACTATAAAACTCTTAAAAGAAAATATAGGGAAACACTTCAGGAAGTAAGACTGGACAAACACATTATGAATAAGACCCTGAAAGCATAGGCGACAACAACAAAAAATAATCAAATGAGATTATATTAAAGTAAAAAGCTTCTGCACAGCAAAAGAAACAATTAACAGAGCAAAAAGACAGCCTACAGAATTGGAAGAAAATATCTGCAAATTATGCACCTGACAAAGGATCAATATCCAGAATATACAAAGAACACAAACAACTTAACAGTAAAAAAACAAGTAACTCTCTTAAAAATGGGCAAAGGAGGTGAATGAATAGGCATTTCTGAAAAGAAGATGTACAAATGGCCAACAAACACATGAAAAATGCTCAACATCTCTAAGCATCAGGCAAATGCAAATCAAAACCACATTGAGCAATCATCTCACCCCAGTTAGACTGGGCTTATAAAAAAGAGAGAATAACAAATGCTGACGAGGAGGCAGAGAAAGAGGAACCCTCCTACACTGTTGATGGGACTATAAGTTAGTGTAGCCATTATGACAAACAGTATGGAACTTCCTCAAACAACTATGAATAGAACTGCCACGTGATCCAGCAATCCCATTGTTGGGCATATACCAAAGGAATGGAAATCATTATGTCGAAGTGATACCTGCACTCCTAAGTTTATCATAGCTCGATTTACAATAGCCAAGGGTTGGATCCAACCCAAGTGTCCATCGATAGATGACTGGATAAGGAAAATGTGGTTTCCATAAACAAAGGAATACTACTCTGCCATAAAAAAGGATGAAATTCTGCCATTCTCAGCAACATGGATGAACTTAGAGAAAATTACATTAAGCGAAATAAGCTAAGCATGGAAAGAGAACTATCACATGCCTCACTCATAAGTGGGAGCTAAATAAATAAACAAAGAAAGAAAACAGAAAGAAAGAAAGATACAACAATCAAAATAATTTGTTGAACTTTCAAAAGGAAAGAACAGAACTGAGGCTGCTAGAGGTGGGAAAGGGGGTGGGGGGGGAACTCGGGACAAACTGGTAAAGGGTCACAAAAAATGATTACATTGTGTAGTATTGAATATACTAATTATCCTGAAAATTTTAAATAAAATTAATTTTAAAAAATAATTTAAAAAATTCAGTTGAATTCAATAAATATATACTGAGCACTATATTTGGCATTCTGGATAAATAAAATGCAATGGAATATGTGTCCTTCGTCTTGTGAAATATAGTGGAGACAAGGCAAGGTTACAACCTATTTACAGTCCCAGAATGACAGCCTTCTTCAGGATTGATGTTGATAAACACGATAACAGTAATTAGGAATGAAAATCATGTATTATGAAAATACTGTGTGCTAGATAAGATGCTTGACTCTTTATTCATATTATTTCCTTCAATGCAAAAAATAAAAATAAAAAATAAAAAAACCTTCACATATTACTATTTCTACAGTACAGCTGAGAAAACTGATGCTCAGAAAGGTTAATCATGTTTACATACCCGGACCACTTGGTACAGCTGAAGTCTCACCAAGGGTTAGCACTCTTTCCTTCTTTCCTTTTTTTATTCTGGACATTTCCAGTCTCCAGACTGGCAATTATAATGCTGGCATTTTTCTAAAAAGAGCTATTTGGGGCAAGAAATTGTCAGCTTGATTTTTTCTGAAGGACCTAAGAGTTATTATGTACATCAATCAAATTCATATTGGAAAGAGACAAGAATCAGGTAACTGACACAGTTATATCTTAATAATTACTACCACATAAGAAGTCACATTTAATAAAGCAAATTAATATCTAGATATCTACTACTTTAGCATTTTATGTGCATTAATTCTTTTAATCCTACAGCAGCACTTTTAGGCAGATAGCATTATTATCCACATTTTACAGTTGAGGAACCTGAGGCCCAGAGTCACCAAGTCGCCCAAAGTCACTCCTCAAATGTTGTGGAAGATTGAGAGGATACCATTTATTTAATTTAAGTCCAGTTTTCTGTTGGTTTCATGATAAATGGTTAAATAAAATACAGCATAGGCTTTAGGAAAAAAATTAGACTGCATTTATCTGAATTACTTGAATAGACACTTATTGACAAACAGGTATTTATTATGTTAAGCACTAGGGATAAAGTAATGAAGAAGATATACATATTAAAGAAGCTCAGTTTGTTAAGGGTAAAGGACATACAGAGAGATGACGTCATATAATGTAGTTGATAGTTGATCTGTGAGCAGAGAGTATCAAACACTTGATACTATGAAAATTCAGGGAAAAGTTTCTGAAAGGAGGTAATAACCAAGTAAGAACTATCCTAATAAAAAGATTAGAATAGGGTGTACGTGTCGAGATAGACTGGAATACATTATAGTAATAAATTTCTCAAATTTTAGGGGCTAAAACCAATACAGGTTTATTTCATCCTTAATCTTCATGTTGATTTCAGGACATTGCCCTTCCCCATGGAGAGAGAGATGGCAATGCTGTGAATATAGGAGATAGAGAGAAGGTATGGAATAAATAAATGCTATTCTTATTACCTTAATAGTCAGCAATTATATACTTTACTATGTTAGAATTTAATTTAAAAAAATAATATAAAGCATAAAATCCTTATGAAGGGCTGAAGGCTAAATGACTCAGGGAACTGAGCTAGAGCTTCAGAGTCTTAGGTTTTAATCACAGCCAAATGATTGATTTACTGTATAATTTGGGGCAAGTTATTCTGATTTTCATTGGTTAGGAGGCATGCAAAGTGTAGTTAACTCAAGTTGAACTTATCCCTGTCTTGTTTTTTATGTGTGTGATATAAGGGTGTTCTAGTCCCTGAATAACTAGAAAGGATAATTAAAATGTTTGCAATAAAAAATATTGTGCAAGTAAAAAATGTTGCACAAACATATCCAAAGAACATGCCCTTCTCCATATAATTTCAAACTGCTTTATGGCATATCCTATTTAATGCTTAAAAGCCTAGTCCTGAAAAAAAATTAATAATGGTACAATTTCAAAGAGTAGAGAAGCACAGGTGTTGTTTATAAGAGTCAGATAGGGAAAACACAATCAAGAATTCCCTTGAATTTGTTTCAAACACCCCAGGTTAGCAGATATTGCCAGGCCCTGTGAAAACCTTGAAATAACACGTTTGTAGCCATCTGGTTCAGACTTGCTTTCTGATATCTCAATCAGCAACTTACCTTTGTGAAGTGGGGCGGCCTTCTTGCTTTTGCTCGGTTTGCAACCAGGTAAGCACTTGCCATTATTATATATTGAGGTCTGCGATGTAGAAGAAAATTATTTTTGCTGCTGTTCATACTTCAGTTCACTTTTTAATTTAACACTTGTTGAGTATTGTTCATCCCTGTCTGGTTGTTAGCCTGGCAAGCTTCCTCTCAAAGCTGTGGTGATAGAGCCCCTCCTCTGCATGCATCTGAAACAAGAATTTCAAAATTGTAGTTCTTATTTCATATGAAATGCGTTTGCAATTGACTGTTGGTGGCAACTTTGAGCATCAGGTTGAAAAAGATGATGAGGCAAAGTTGCAGCCCAGTGGGAAAGAATATGATGACGAAAAACTGATGTCTGTTATGGGTATAGGAAAAGGAGAGATTGTGTGACCACCAGGTATTTACCATCCCCACTACTGATTGACCCATACATTGGCATGTAGCATCTATCATTGGGAGCTCTGATCCCGTGGCCTAATTTTCACCAATATTTTGTTTTGTTCCTTGTTCTTGGAACTGTATCTCAACACTGTGCCCTGTTTCTGAGTCAATCTTAGTAACCTTCAGTTAGCTGGCTGGGTGTTGAGATGTGACAAGCATCTATCATATAAAAGGTTTGTGCTAATTATTACAAGAGAAGAAAAGATGAGAAAGCCAAGTCCATGTCCAAATGCATGAATTATTTCAATTTCCTTTCTTCTTTGGTTTGTTCGTTATTGTAATTTTTCAGTTTGCTCTCTGTGGTAGGTTTTTATGTGGTCTACTCTCTGTAAAACAATTATTGTAAATTGATTGGGCAGAGAGAGGAAAGGGGAATTCATGTAAGTCACAGCCTTGATCTTTACCAAATGTAGAACAATCTCTACATTTGAAACTATATTTTTATTAAGAAATGAAGCACTCTAACCAGCTTACAAAACATTACAAAAAAATTCTTAGGACTGTATATTTAAACATTAATAATGCTTGATCATTAAAACTTTGACACCCACTGCATATAAATCATATCATTGTAGCTACCAAATTAGGTGTTAAAAACAAAGTTCCGTGCTGCAGTGAACAATATGATAAGTCTATATTCAAACTATCTCAATTGTCCACCAATGATTTTGTTTGATTATTTGTTTAGTAATTCATTTCTAGCTGATTTAAGAAATATGGACTCCAATCAAGGATCACACACCTTGTAATTAGTTGTGCTGTGTTTTTAGACTTCTTTAGTCCAAAGCAGTTTCTCATCATTTTTGCCTTTGATAAAGTTGCCATTTTTAAAGAGTATAGAATATCTCTGAATCTGATTGTGTCCTCATGAGTAGATTCAGGTTAAAATTTTTAGCAAGAACACCATACAGTTGCTGTTGTGTACATCCCACTACATCACATCAGGGGGCTTAATATGTTAGTTCTGTGTGAAGTTTAGTCACCTAGTTAAAATTATGTTTGCCATTTTTTTTTTCATTTTTAGGGTATGCTGTTTCTTTATAATTCACAAGTAATCTGTGGGATGGCATTTTGTGGTTCTTTGTCTGAACCACGTTGATTGCAAAATAGCCATTTCTTAATTTTATTATTCCTTTTACATTTATTTTCTGAAATTCTTCTGTAAATAAAATACCCCCTCTTCAAGTACCACTATGGATGGACTCATGAATTTTAAAAAATCCAGTCTGTTACTATCCATTATGTTCAATTTTTTCATTCTCAAATTGTCCCTTTCATGCTTGCTGTTTTTTCTTCTGATTTGTAATTATCATTCTCAGGCTCTTCCTTTGTTTCTGACACAGGATGTTCTAGGCTGACCTTGTACATTCTTTCTCTTATCTGGAATCAGCCACTTCTCCAGGGAACATTGTTTCCTTTCAGTGGTGAGTAGTGTTTTGAAACCAAGACCTTAGTGCTACTATGTTCATTGCCTCTGGATGACATTGCTTCTGGATGACATTGCTTCTGCATCCCTTCAGAGGACGTGATCTGAAAATCATGAGTTCATACTGATAACTCCATTTCAAATCCAACACCATAGGGTTTCTCCTTACCTTGCTTTCCCATGCCAAATATATAGAAGGCTTCTCCTACAATGTGAACCCAGAATCCCAACAACATCGATATGTGAATACTTACTCACTTGCTCTATCCCACAATACAGAAATAGTTTTAATAATCAACATTTCTACTGTTCTTTTTATCCTGAGAAAATATCTCATTAAGGATGCACATTACAAGAAATGCGTTCAGGAGTTATTTGAGTAATTCTTTTCTGTGTGGTTGTTATTTTGATGTACAGTTGGGTTCATTACTGCTTGTCTGAGTTAAATTTCAGGGTTTGTTTTCTATCTTGCTTGATATAATTTTATTTTTGAATATGTGAAATATTTACATGGCTCAAAAATTCTGAAAACTATAAAAAAATTATACTCAGAGAAGCTTTATGTGTGTACCTTCTGTATTAGTCCATTTCTGTTGCTTATAACAGAATACTGAATCTGGATAATTTATAAAAAAATGAAATTTATTTCTTACAGTTTTGGAGGCTGGGAAGCCCGGAGTCCAGGGAACATATCTGGTGAGGGCCTTCTGCTGGGTGTGAACTCTCTGCAGGTTTCCACAGTGACCAAGGTAGCACATGGTAAGAAAGGGCTGATCAATAGAGACAACCTTCTTAGTTTCTTTCCTTAAAAAGCTATCACAACCACATCCATTACTCCATGAATAGATCAATCCATTCATGAGGGCACAGTCCTCACAATCTAATCACTTCTTAAAGACCCCACCTTTCCAATACCATAATTGAATTTCCTACCCTCTTAACACTGTTAACATAGGGGTCAAGTTTCCAATACATGAACTTTGAGGGGACACATTTAACCTATAGCACCTTCCAGTTCCTGTTATCACCCATTTCCTCTCCTTCTGATCTCAGAGACACATTTTCTGGTTTATTCTTCCTATTTATTTTTGCCAAAATAAACAAATATGTATCTATGTAGGTGTGTGTGTGTGTGTATATATATATATATATATAATTGGTAGTATACTATTTCCCACTTTGCTTTTTATTTCACTCCATATCCATTCTCAGAGGTCATCTTCACTTTTTTAATAGTGCTCATGTAAAATAGTACTCTACTATATGGATACAGCAGAATTTGTTCATATAGCCTCCTATGGATAAACCCAGGTAGTTTTCAATATTTTGCTATGACAAATAATGCCATAGTGAATTACCTTTTGCCTATGATTCTTTTGTACTTGTGGTAGTGTGTCCCCTGGAATAAATTCCTAAAAGTGGGATTTCTGGGTCAAATGGTATTTTGATGCATATTGATAAATTCATGAGTAGGAGTTGACCAGGTAAACCTGGAAAACTTATTGGAAGAGAGGCTAAGAAGACATTCCAGGCAAAGGGAAGAGATGTGGGAAAGACATGGACAGAGAAAAGAATTGCGTGGGAAAGATGCTGGAAGTTAAACTATAAAGCGTGGAAGAGAAATGGAAGAAACTAGAGAGAAGGTTTGGAAACAAAGCAGGACACTGAAGACTTTATCTCTCTTGTTGAGGGGCCTGAACAGAATTCTTCAAAGAAAGAAACCGTACAAGTGTCTATTGAGGCTCTACTATGTGCCAAATCCTTCCTAATTAGGAGAGTGGCTGTCAGCTCCTTGTGGGTGGTGAGAATGTGAAGACCTCCTCAAAAAAGAGGTCAAGATTACCTACAGGGAGGCTAGTTAAAGGGTTGTTTTATGTCCTACGCCTTAAATATGTAAAATTTTAATTTGTCAGTCATACCTCAATAAGGCTGAAGAAAAAACAAATGTAAAAATCAAAATGAGCTCAGATAAGCTCTGATCACAACAGAGATCAGACATGCTACACTTCAATCTACTCTTGGACTCTTGCTCCTGATAGTGAAACATAATTGGATTCCTGAGTTGCTCAACTTCAGTTTTTGTTTTTTGATTTCTTTTCAGCAACGTCTCTCATGTAATTAAGTTATACCTTCACACTTGTGATCAAACAAGTTAAATGGAAAATATGTAAATAACTAAAAGAAAATCCAATTTGGGGCATGAAAAGGATACCTTGGGAAGATGTCCACTCAGAGGGAGAAATTTTGACAAATGCTAATCAATTGCTTTAATAGATGATAAAAGATATTTCCATTGCAAGTATGATAAAGAAGGTGTCAGGAAGAAAACAGGACCTGAAGTGTGTTAAAAATGTTGTGGGCACTTCCACTTCTATGTGAACACCAATACGGGAAGACATACAGGAGTGGTTGAAATCAATCTGGTTTGAGTTGAAAATGTAGTTTAGGTTCAATAGATGATTTTTTTTTATCTTCCTGGTCTCATATAGTTTGGATAATGGAGAGGCTGAATAACCCTAAGTAACCCATAATTAAAAGGGCAATAAGATGTATAAATTCCTGTTTGCAAGCAATAGAAAATCCAGCTCTGGTTAACTTAAAAACTAAAGCAAATTGATTGACAGGGAAAATACAGAAAAAGGGCAGACTTCAGGTATAATTTGACTAGGACCCTAATGGTATGAATTGTACATTATTTTCTCCATTTGGCACACCTCTAGGCCTCAGGCTTATTCTTAAGCTTTCTTCCCTTATGGTAAATGCTAGAAGCTCTCGGAATCACATGCTTCCTCATTCATTTCCAGGAGGGAAGAAAGAACTTCTTCTTGAACAGTTGTAGATCAAAGGTCCTGAACTCTGCTCCTGTCAGGCTAATGCCAGGTGTGTGCCTGCCATTGAATCAATGGCTATCATCAGGGGATAGTCAGGTGCTGATGGGCTTGCATGGGATTTCACACTCATCACTGAACTAATAACTCTGGCAAAGGGAATAGCAAGACTTCTATTGGCTCAGATTATTCGAGGTCCACTAGAAGTGCAGTCCTGTGCACTAATGGGTCTGTGTCCACCCAGACCGGGCTTTTGTTTTTCTTTCTAATTCACATAGAGGTTCCTATGGATTAGTAGTGGCCTTGACTCTGGAGTCAAGGAATTAATTCCACCTGTTTTTGTATCTCTTCTATTTGCTCTTTCAGATCCAGGATCTACCCTGCTCTTTCCCCAAGATTCTGACCTGCATCAGCATACTCCCTTATTGTCTGATCCCAGCTGTGGAGCTCAAGGACCAGTCTACTCTGTGCTGGCTGTGTCCAACCACTTTAGGGCAAGCCAAACTCTTGCCAACAGGCCACTCCACAAGCCTCTTTCTATCTCTGCCATCTGTCTCTAGGTTCTAGTAACTGCCCAGGGCAGCCCCAATTTCTGCTTCCAGTCTTGCTATTACTAGCCTCATACTAGTGGCTTCCTTACTTTATTTTCACCTTCACAAATAGTTCCTCTACTATCTCTCCTCAAAGGACCCGATTTGAATGTGCCATCTGTTTCTTGCCAGGATCCTGGTTGATTCACCAAGCTGCCCAGCTGCTTTGCCCTGGTGGAGTGCTGTGCTGAACACTGGGAATGAAGACATTGGGTCCTCACTGCTCCATAGCCACGTTGGTCCTCTTTTGGTTCCCTGGAAGACTGAGCTTATTTGGTCCAGGTACACATCCAGGCATAACAGGAAAAATTTCATTTTGTAACTTTCTCTACTTAAAATGCTAAAGGTCTGAAAGTTTGAGAAAACTTGGAGAAAGCACATCACGACATTTGATTCTAAACCTATATGTATATAGAATATCAAAATGTTTCAGATCATTTCTGGTGGGAGGCCACAAACAATATTTTATGAAGCCAAAATAAAAAAGAAGGAAGTGAAAGAGCTCAGCAATCTCAGGTGAACTCATCCAACATTTTGCCTTTGTCTGGGACTATTTTTGTGGACAGCTCTGCTAATCAGGGTTGGATATACTTATATGAGAGAGTCCTTAGCTGAGGGAACAGATGCCACAACTAAGGAAAAGAATGCAACATGAGTTTGTCTTGAAGTCTGTTCTGTGATGCACATCATTTCTAAGGCAATATTTTAACCTTGTAAACAATCAGTTCAGTGCTGCCTTAGCAGAGAACCATAAATTAAAGATAAGCAATGGTTCAGATTTTCCAAAACTTTGACTCAGGAGTAACTCTGGAATCCCAACCAAATCTGCATATGGTTAAGCAATTTGGCACATTTTTCTATTTTGAGGCATTAAACTATAATTACAAGTCACTCTAACTTCATTCCAAATAAATGTCCCTAGAGTAGAGGTAACTAGGGAAGGTTTCTACTTCTATTTAGAGAAAAAAGGAAACAACAGCAAGAATGGATAAATAAAATTAAAGAGAACAAAAGCAAAACAAAACTTGGTCAAGTTGGAAAATTGTGTATGTGATGTGTTTTATAATTTGATCAATATACAAAATTGATTGTACTAGTACATCAGAAAGATTCAAATATTCAGCAGGTAATTCGGAGATACTTCTCATTGGAGAAAAAAATTTTAAGTTCCTCCTAATGACCCACATAATCACAATAGTGATAATCCAACCTCTGCAAGTTTTTCCTTGATTAAGAAGTTCTTTTGCTTTTTTGCTGTAATGTTTGTTCTAGATAGTTCCTCAAGACTGGTGTTTTCTTAGTTGGAAGAGTAAGCTGATATGGGGGTGGGGAGAAGAAAGGCAGAAATTTACTAATAGTCAGCAAGTTAAAAAAATAGTCTGCACATTGCAATAAAGGAAGAAAGGAAAGGAAATGAAATGTGGGGCTGGTGGAGAGTAACTGTCCTGCTTCCTTACTCCATAGACCAAGAGTAAAAGCCACTGTAAATACTTCAGCGTTCAAGAAAAGTTTCTGTGCTAATTATGTGAGTCTACCTAATTCATGATGATGAGTTAGAATCCTCTCTAATTTCTTCAAGTCTTGCGTTTTATTCACTCAGTGCCATTTTCTGTGTAACTATCCCAGGCAACTGTGCTAATTTCTAATGGGGGATAAGTAGAAAAATAAAATGTAATCACACCTTTCAGAGAGCCCACAATATAGAAAGGTATTCACATACTGCTTAGATAAACAACAACAACAAAAAATTAGCTTCAGTTTCTGCACTAATATTCCTTAAACTCAAGCTCTTCTTTACCCGCACCTTATTCCTCTGGGTAACAGGGAAAATGACCAGTATTGTCAGCTAATAGTTTCTCTGCCTCATCTGATTTAAACAGTCTATTTTGATTTCAGATCTCTTGCTTAGATAAATATTCTGTGAATTCTAAGTTCAAGGCTTATCATGGTAGCTTCTTTCTTTTGACTCCTCCTTTCCAAGATGGTATCTATCCTTGTGATCCTCTTGGCTTTGGAAGGAGGAGAAGTTGCCTGGTCTCTTGTTGGTCTTTTGCTGATTTCTACCATGGATGGCTGGTCCAATCCTCGGGTGTACCCTGGTTAGCTTACATCTGCTTTGTGGGGCCATGTTTCTGAGCATGAGGTTGAAATCTGTTAAAGTCCACAGCAAGGGAACTGGTGGTCTCCTTATTTGTGACACATCCTTTCCAGTCTACATTTGCGGTTTGTGGAATTCCTAAAGACAAGCACGGCACCTGACCAGGATGGTATTTGATAATTTTTTGTTTATGCTGGTATTATTAATTATAATTTTCTTATAGTATTTTAAATGAGAAGTTACATATAGTAGACCCCTCTTATCTGTGGCAGACACATTCCAAGACTCCCAGTGGATACCTGAAACTGCAGATAGTACCAAACCCTATATATACTTGTTTTTTTCCTATACATATATACCTATGGTAAAGTTTCATTTATAAATTAGGCATGTAAGAGATAAACAACAATAACTAATAATAAAATAGAACAATTATAACAATATATTGTAATAAAAGTTATGTGAATGTGGTCTCTCTCTCAAAATATTTTTGTATTTTTGGACCACAGTTGACTGCAGGTAACTGAAACCATGCAAAGCAAAACTGTGAATAAGGAATTTTTTAAAAGCCTACATATCTCATAATAGGTGTCTAGTAAATGTTGGTTTCTATTCTGGCTCCAACTCTTCATAGTAATCAACTACTTAATAATTAACTTTTTTGCTTTGTTTCTTAAATGGAAAAGAAAATCAACAAGATTTTTTTTTGCTTTAAACTTAGCTAGTCATAACATACATGTTTCCCATCACACATGTGAAATGAACATTGTTTTAATAGTAGTGTCAGTACTAGCAGAGAGATAGTAAAAAAATCCTCTCAGAATTAATGAAATCCAATAGTGATTTAAGCTACCAGTTTGTTAAAACTGTTCTTGATTAGTTTTAGCATTATACTTCATATATATGTTTATGTTTTAATTTTGTAGTTATTCTTTAAGTATCGATATAGAATATTACAAAAAAATTTTTACTCTTGATCCTTCCAGTTATTTTCTACTAGTTCCCTTGTTGCTTTTAATCATAGAATTACATAATGTTTATGGATATGTGTTTGCACAAAGATGCAATAATATATATATATATATTTTTTCAAGTTTCTTTTTTCTCTTAATACTAGTTTTTCAAGATTATAAATAATCTTATAATGTCCATTTTTATGCACATGACAGAGTTTATTCCTCTCTTGACTAATTTCTCAGCACTTATGTTCCCACGAAGAACTCACTGAGCAGCAGAGAATGAAAGCTGGATAGTTTTGATCTGCATCTCTGGGCTATCCTCCAAATAGGTTGTGTCTCCAACACTGCCTGCAGGGTCTTGCTTTCACATGGTGGTCTCTGCTGGCAATATTTCAAGTTTCATGGGCAGTTCTTCCTTCTGGCATGCCTGGGTCTTCTCTTATCAGAAGAATTCTATTTCAATTCTAAGTCAAATTTAAAACATGTTTCTTCCACAGCTAGTAGGCTAGTAGAATTTTCTTTTTTAAGCATCTCATTTCAAACATAGCAAAGAAGATTAAAGTAACTTTGGCCGAAAACAAAGTGATTTTTTTGTTTTGTTTTGTTTTTAACATGTATTATATCTGAAAGTAATAAGTAAAACTTGTTGAGCATTTACTATGTTCTAAGCACTATATATATATTAACTCATTGAATATTCACAATTGTACATTATTCCAACTCTACAGATAAGAACATGGAAAGAAAACAGTTAAATAATTTGTCCTGTATCACACAGCTAGTGAGTGGCCGAGCAAAAATCCCAACCCAGAAAGTCTGATTCCAGAGTCACACACTGAATCATTTTGTGGTTCTGGAAATAACAACAGAAACTGATGTCTATTAAGTAGCGGTTACACAGAAGACTTGTCTTTTATTCTTAGGAATTTAGGTTTAGATTGGAAATTGACCAGAAAAAATAGTCTTCTTTTAATAAAGCTCTTTTCTCATTATCTCCCCATCCTCCCCTAATACACATGTACAAGGACAGAATGGAAAGGAATATAATATAAAAAATAAAAAGACCATTAATCTTTCTATCTCCATAAACTTTTCATTTAATGAAAATTACCAAATAAAATTTGAAGACAATTTTTCTCTCAACAATTTGTGAGCCAAATGCTAATCATTCTTCAATGGAGACTAAAATCAACACATGATGTGTACAGTAATAATTTTTTATACTGCATCCTTTTCCTGAAGTTCGCAAGGAAGTTTACAAATAGTAGACCCAAGAAGGTTGCTGATTATTTACTTGTTTTTTCATTTTATTTTATTGAGGTAAGAATATTTAGTACAAGCTCTACTCTCTTCACAAATTTTTGTGTCATTCACTTTTTGAAATTATGGTTTCTTTTGTTCATTAATTATATGTTCTCTATGAGGTTGTTATTTAGAATCTTGTTGACCTAAAAAAGCTAAGCACTTTTATAGATTAATATCTAATTCTATTTTTACTATTAAATCTGAACAATTTTTCCTTGTATTTGTAAGTATTAAGTTTTCCCATACTATAAAGGTAGAAACAAAACACAAAGAAAACAAAACATAAAAATCAATACTTTAAAGAGGAAAATCACTCAATAATAAAGATTATACTTTGTATTTTTGACTTTTAAAATGCATTTTATTACTTATGTTATTTTCAGCTCAATACTAGGAAGTGCCTTTAGATAAATATTTGTCTGCCTCATTTTATAGATGAATAAATTAAGGAAAAGAAGTCAAAGTCATGAATCTTAAATAAATTCATTTTCTGTGCACTTTTGCTGGCTTAATCCATTTAGAAAGGTAAACTGATGTCTAATCTACACTTCTTAGCATATACCTTGACCTGCCTGATGATTGACAACTTAAGATGTATAAAATCATGTCTTAGGAAAATTTTAGTCCCAACACAGATATTCCGTTAAATAATTTCTGTGTTGGGCTGCCATTCTGAATATGCAGCTTGGCAACTGTAGACAATTTGCTGAAGAATCATATTTGTGCCATCCTTTTCTCAGCCAGGTGTTAAAATGACAGCCTACTGCTATGAATCTACTCATTTAGTTTGCTAGTATCTAATTAGAGAAGAAGTGCACTGTTCTTTCTCTCACATCAGAGGTGAATTGACCAGCTCATGGATCCTACATCCAGGTGAGTTCTCGATTGCCCTTGGCTGGCCTGAGTCAGCACATGTCTGGTGGAGCTTTCACTGGGGCCTCTCAGGTGCAGAGTGGTTTGAGAAGATGGCCTGGGATCAGCAGAGGATAATGCTTCTGGAGGTCTAGCTGCTGAAGGAGCTATTGGCAAGATATGGTTATTTGGACAGTTATTTCGTTGTTGTTTTAAATTTTTGTTTCCTTTCCCATACAGTTCAGCCAGATTTTTGTAGACCCAGCCTCAAAACCCTTCGTGAAGATTCTGTTGTAATATTCTAGCAAAATTATACTTTCTTTGTGCTTGACTTTCTTTGTGCTTAAATTGGGCCAATAAATCATTAACCAAGTACCATTTTACCATGACTTATATTTGTTAGAGCTTGGCTCCTTGAGTAACATTATGACTTGAGGCTTTGATCTTGACAGCTAGGGTAGAGCTGGGGGTGGGGTAGGCATTCTAGCTGAAGAGTTTTGAAAAAAGAAAGACATCTCTCTTTCCAAAATGACACATATATACTCCATATAGGTGTTGATTAGAATAAATATCTAATTAAGATTATTCTAGCTCTTTTGTTCTTTGCTTTTTTCATATAGCTGAATACTCATATCTGTTTCCTAGCATTAATTTCTTTGGGTTTGTACATGTTCTTCTTGTCTAATAAATTAAAAAGTGTGACTTTTTTTTCTGTCCTATGTATTTTCATGAGACACATTATTAAGCTGCATGTCATTGTCTAATACATGTCATCATTCATTTATAGCCAGTGAGCAATTCTCCTTCCTTGCCTCTATGGATTTTATTCTCTGTGTGTAAAATGATCAAAAGTTGATTCAGAAGGATCTTTTCAGAGTCAACTTTTTTCACATGTGATTTTATTAGTGAGCATATGTTGTTATTCCTATAGAAACTACACTTTAATTTTGAAAACATTCAGTGATATCATATCTTCCATTTAAAGAGAATAATGCTGTTTAAATATGTTTATGAGGATAACAGAGGGAAAATATCCTTATTAATTGAAGATGCATGTTGAGGTATTTATAAAAGAAGAAAGAAAAGATTTGATAACTGGGATTTGAATTTAATTACTCAAGCAAAACAATGTTAAGGGTGAGGCGAAACAGTATTAGCGAACTGTTGATAATTGCTGGAGGCAGGTGATGAATGCATAGGTATATTTTATTGTCATACATTTTTTTGATGTTTGAAATTTTCCAGAATAAAATTACCATGTTTACCATATCAGAGGCTCAATCTAATTCTGCCTCTTGTTTTTCACTGTTAATTGAAGAGAACTTATCTATCTCATGCCTCCAAAACTTTTACTCATTTCAAATAAATACTCTCAATTATTCTGCTAGATTGGGAGAGAGTAGAAAAACACACCTTGAAGTCAGACAGACTTTAACTTGAATCCTCATTCCACCACTGCTGACTGCTTACCCTCAGATAATTTGCTTCTCTTCATCTCAAATTTTTCATCTGTAAAGTGGAGACACATTCTCATAGCCTGGCTGTGGAAATTAAATGAGATTAGTGCCTAGCATTAAGTGCTACTGATTCTTAATATTTAATAAGTGATCATTTTAAATAAAAGATTGAGAATAAATGATAGTAATAGCAGTGGTAGCAATTGTTGTTACTGTCACTGTTATCTTGGATTGAGTGAACTTAAGAGGCAATTTACATAGCAGTGCATTTTCAGATATGTTTCTTGCAAGATAATTGAAATAGCAATCCGTTCTCAGATGTGTTTGATTTTTCTTCATGATCTTTCCTTTCAACAGTGCCATGGATTGCCTTGGTGCCCTCTGGAGATTCTGGTGGGAAATATGCATCCATCTGTGAATGCCTGCTCAGGGGTTACCTCCTCTCTGAAGTCTCCCTGGACTCCTCCAGGAAGCATTAGAACACATTCCTCTTCTGTGTTGTCCCAGGACTCTGCTTACATATTAAAGCACTTGCCCAGCAGTATTATAAGCATTTAATTTGGGCACCTGACTCCAAGAGTTCAGCGCTTTATTTTTCTACAGGTTTAATTCCTCTTTCCTCCTGCCCCCAGCAGTATCCCTGCCACATATTATCTACTGAAAACATATAAAATGACGTACTGCCTGCCTGAATGAATGAATGACCCTTCTCATTTACTGAGAGTTTTTAAAAATTTTTGATAGCTCTGTTAGTTAGGCCTCAATGGAGACTAAAATCCACAGCTATTTCTTATGTCCCTTTTATATCACTCAGTATTCGTGTTTTCTGACAGTCTGTGGATGATTCTTATATTTCAGGAAAAGCAGTGTTGCTATTATACCATTTTGAGAAGCAGAATGTATGTGTCTAGCAGTAAAAATGTTAATACCATGAGTAGCACATTTTATATTGGTAAGATAAATCTTGTGAAAAGTTACATGCAGTCACATACTAAGAAAAGAATTTAAAATAAGTCAGACAAAGCTTTTTAACACTTTCCTACCCAATAATTTGGCCCATTTCTCTTGCTGTGTATTTTTTTAAACACTTAGCTTCATATTATAATGAATAGCCACCTTTTGGGCCAGCCTTTTACTATATTACAGGACTTGACCCATCAGGGTAGCTCCAATCCTCAGTAAATGAAACTGAAAACACCAGAAGCCCAAGATAAGGGGAGGATAGTAACCTAGTAACACCAGTCAAACAATTGTACTCTAGCTATTTTTTATTTCCTTTGTTAAACCTCTGTGATGTCATGTGCCTTATGAATCATTTTGTACTTACTGAAGGAGTACACCTGTGTCTACAACATCACAAAGATTCTAAGAAGGAAATCAGGTACGTGGTTACATCCTCATTGAAGAATCAAGGGTAGATGACAATGGAATTGGGAACAATACATAAAACTGCTGCTGCCGCTCACTAGATATGAGTGACCCATGGAGCTTGCCTGTTTAGAAAGGTTGTTTCTTCCTGTATTTCTTTATTCTATGTGCCCACTGAAAGTTTGGTTGTATTTTATTATGAGAAACTTTTTTAACAATATTGAGATGAACACCAGGGATTCAGATAAAAATAAAATCATTTTCAGGTTCACTAAAGCATATAAAATGACCTTGTAGGAAATATACCCAACCATTTCCTTGTGAGAGGAGCAGTGCTTGAAGAGGAGCAAACATGAATACAGGAAGTGCTTTTACTTCTCCATTCATTCCCTCAACAAATACTTTTGAAGCACCTACTGTGTGTCAGGAACTGTGGAGTAGTGTAGGAATGCAGAAAAAAGTGAGAGATGTTGACCCATTTCTCACAAGGATGAGAATCCAGAGGGGAGACAGACAGCAACTAAACTAACAGACAATTAAGTGACCAACGTGCGGAGTGGGAAAGGAAAAGTCTAGAGAAGAATGAGAAAAGGGAAGTGGAACAAGGAAAGCTTCCCAGAAATCATGGTTGAGCTAATGGACAAGTTAATTGATAGTGGATTGAGGGAAAGACGAAGCCAGTAGGAGGAATGACTCATGCAAAGGCAGGAGGTAGCAGTGCTTTCTAATTATTTGCAGTATAATTTAGAAGGTGCTGGAGTGCTGGCAGGAGAGAAGAATGGTGGGAAATAAGATGGGGAGGTCGACGGAGCTTGCTACTACTATTTCTCACAAGCGTAGAAGATTATAATGTGGGAAACCCCTTCCTAAAAATAGGAAATTTGTATAAATCTACCCAATGTAAATATCAGCTTGGCATAAAGAGTTGTATATACTGTCACAGATAAAAAGCAATAATGACATCTGTCTCATGTGTATTACTCTCACTGTCCATCTGGCTGGGGCAGAGAGGAGAAAACAGACCATCTATAATCTGCCAGTCATTTCACATACACACATTTAATACTTCCACAAGTTTCTTGTAGTGAGTATTGTTAGGTACATTTTAAAGATGAGAAAATGGACAATCATCAAGGGTTAAGGACTTGTCCGTGTAAATGGTGCAGCCAGAATTCTGACCCAGTTTTAAGTGACTCCAAACCCATTTCCTTTTCCATTTCTTTTAAGTCAAATTTTTAATTGACAAATAAAAATTGTCTATATTTATAGTGTACAACATGATGTTTTGATAAATGTATACATTGTGAAGTGACTAAATCAAGCTAATTAACATATCAATTATTTCACATACTTGGATTTTTTGTGGTGAGAACATTTAAAATCTATTCTCTTAGCAGTTTTCAAGCATACAATCCATTGTTATTAACTATAATTCCCATGTGTACAATACATCCCCTAAATGTATTCCTCCTGCCTAACTGAAATTTCATGTTCATTGACCAACATCTCTCCAATCTAGCTCTTCCCCGCACCCCTCACAGCCCCTGGTAACTACTATTCTACCCTCTGTTTCTATGAGTTTGCCTTTTTTAGATGGCACATATAAGTGAGAACATGTGGTATTTGTCTTTCTGTGCTTGGGCTTATTTCACCTAGCATAATGTCCTCCAGTTCATCTATGTTGTTGCAAATGACAGGATTTCCTTATTTGTTAAGGCTGAATAGTATTCCACTGTGTATATATACCACATTTTTTAAATCCATTCTTCTGTTGATGGACCCTTAGGTTGATTCCCTATCTTGGCTATTGTGAATAGTGCTATAATGAATATGGGAGTGCAGTTATCTCTTTGACATACTAATTTCATTTCCTTCATTTCCATCATTATACTGTGGTCCCTACCCTTGCATTATCTTTATCCATTTTACTTAGGCACTAGAACAATAATCACTGTGCCCCTTGACACTCTCAGGCCAGCAATTTAACCCTGTGAGAGTCTGGAACAATTGAAGAAGTTAGAAGTCCCAGAGGTCTTCTTGGTTGCAAAAACAAACAAACCAGCATAGGAAGTGATAGGATAGGACAGAGAGAGAGAAGGTTGGACGTAGCAATGACTTCCAAATTAAAAATACTAGTCAGATA